>NC_134354.1:450596425-450938925 GCF_048569485.1 Anomaloglossus baeobatrachus
TGCTACCTACCCTGGTGTCATCCTGGGGACAGTTAAGGCTGGCGTATTTTTAACTGTGCTTGATGCAAATCTACCTGTCAAGTTTGCAACTGGGGCACAAGTGATGCCACTGAAGTGGTGTCTGTGGGGCCCAATTTTTGGAAAAAAGGGAGACTCTGCTTGGAGTCCCCTTGTGTCGTTTTTAAAAATGAGCCAAGAAGAACAAGTCATGGTTCAGCAAAGACTTTGCTACCTACCCCGGTGTCATCCTGGGGACAGTTAAGGCTGGCATATTTTTGACTGTGCTTGATGCAAATCTACCTGTCAAGTTTGCAACTGGGGCACAAGTGATACCACTGAAGTCGTGTCTGTGGGGCCCAATTTTTGGAAAAAAGGGAGACTCCGCTTGGAGTACCTTTGATGTGTTTTACATGATTTTAGAAGGGCATGACATGCCTATATCTGTGTCTCCTCCTCTTTTTCCTCGTCCAGCTGTTTTGTTTTTGCATAAGTATATGTCATTGTCACTTTCCCATGTGTTTGTGTTGTGGTGTCTTGGGATTCGAGAGGTTCGTCGAACGGTTGGTCGAACGTTCGTCGAACGGGGCCTCCGTTTGACTAACCGAACTCGAGCCTTCAGAGGTTCGCTCGTCTCTAATTATCTCTATAAGGCCCCTTTCACACGTCAGTGATTCTGGTACGTTTGTGCTTTTTTTTAAACGTACTAGAATCACTGACATACGCAGACCCATTATAATGAATGGATCTGGTCACACGTCAGTGATTTTTCACTGCACGTGTCTCCGTGCAGCGTACCCGCGTGTGCGTGATTGCTGCACGGAGACATGACCATTTTTTTCTGGCATCACTGATGTTCCACGGACCACGCAGTGGTGTGGTCCGTGAAACACGTGCCAGAAAAAAACGTGCATTTAAAATAATAAACATTTTTACTCACCCGGCGTCCAGCGATGTCCTCTGCAGCCCGTTCTCCCTGCTGCTTCTGAGCCGGCTGATTACTGTTGCGCATATTCATTATGCGCGACACAGCCGACCCGGAAGCAGCTGCTGCAGGGGTCACCGCCGGCCGGATGCTGCACCGCGGGAGGATTCAGCACCACAGAGAGCGGGAGCGGGCGCAGGTGAGTTGATTTCTAAGTGCAATCACGGGCCACGGAGAACGGAGCCCGGACTGCACTTAGACAACCCACGTGTGCCATGATTCATGGCCCACGCAGGGACATGTGCGTGTTTTACACGCCAGTGAAAAACGTCACTGTTTTTCACTGACGTGTGAAACGGGCTTAACATGTATATACACTTAGGTCCACAATTATTTGGACAGGGACACAAATGTTAGCATTATATCTGTTTACCAAAACATGTTCAAGATACAGTTATATAATCAATAGGGGCTTAAAGTACAGACTTTTAGCTTTAATTTGAGGGTATTCACATCCTAATTGGAGTAAGGCATTAGGAATTATAGCTCCTTAATATGTAGCTGCCTCTTTTTCAAGGGAAAAAAAGTAATTGAACAATTCTCTCAAAAGCCCCTTAATGAGCTGCATGGGCTATTCCCTTGTTAATCCAACACTAATTAAGCAGGAAAAAGGATTGGAGCTGATTCCAGGTGTGGCATTTACATTTGGAAACTGTTGCTGGGAACCCACAACATGCTGTCAAAGGTTAATTAAAGAGAAGCAGACCATCATTAGGCTGAAAAAAGAAGAAATCCAGCAGAGAGATGGCAGAAATGTTAGGAGTAGCAGAATTTTCAGTGTGGAACATTCTGCAAAAAAAAAGAAAAAAAAAGCACACTAGTAAGCTCAAAAGATCTAGTACTAGTAACTAAGAACTAGTAAGATCTCAAAAAGAACTGGATATCCATGGAAGAGAACAATGGTGGATGATCACAGAATCCTTTCCTTGGTGAAGAAAAACCAGTTCATAACATCAACTCAAATGAAGAACACTCTGCAGGAAGTAGGTGTTTCAGAATCTAAGCCTACCATAAAGAGAAAACTTCATAACAGCAAACAAAGAGGGTTCATCACAAGGTGTGAACTATTAATCAGCTTCAAAAATAGAAAGGCCAGATTAGACTTTGCTAGAAAATATCTAAACAAGCCTGCACAGTTCTGGAAAATCATTATTTGGACAGATGAAACTAAGATCAAGCTGTATCAAAATGAAGGTAAGAAGAAAGTATAGAGAGGGTTTGAAATGGCTCATGATCCAAAGCACACCATATCCTCTGTAACACATGGTGGAGGCAGTGGGATGGCATCTGCATGCATGGCTTCCAATGGCACTGGGTCATTAGTGTTTATTGATGATGTGATTGAGGATAGAAGCAGCTGGATGAATTCTGAAATGTACAGAGCTATACTTTCTACTTTCTGCTCAGATTCAACCAAATCCAACATTGATTGGACAGTGCTTCACAGTACAGATGAAAAAATGACCCAAACTATACTGCAAAAGCAACCCAGGAGTTGTTTTAAGGCAAAGAAGTGGAATATTCTGCAATGGCCAATCAATCACCAGATCTCAACCTTATCAATTATGCATGTCATTTGCTTTAGACAAAAAGCAGAAAGACCCACAAACAAGCAACAACTAAAGTCAGCTGCAGTAAAGACCCATCACAAAGGAGGAAACCCAGCATATGGTGACATCCATGGCTTCTGGACTTCAGGCAGTCATTGTTGACAAATGATCTCTACAAAGCATTAAAAATGTTCAAAGGGAGTAGGAGATGAAGGGGTTATCCACCGTGATGCTGTATTATGTATCAGACTGGAAACTTCTTTAAAAACGATATATTTCAACGCATTTCAGAGCAATAGCTCCTTCTTCAGGATGAATCGCAGATGTACCAAAAAGCAAAATATTATACAAGGAACATACACACAGGTAAGAGTACAAAGAATGCACAAATAAAATCAATGGGTTACCTATGCAGTTTAAACCCTTTTCTACAAGTCAATGCAAATCAATACTCATGTTAAATATATAAATATTGCACAACAAATCCTTTCAGATCACACAGAAAAACACATTTTCTAGTAGAATGTATTATAGAATTAAATGCATGCTATAACTGGACCTAAAATAGGAAGTGAACCTGATTAATAAACTGCTAGTAAACAAAAAAGGAAAAGGACTACAGTGATATATAAAGTCCTGACTAGTAGAGCAGTCAATAAAAGAATTCTTTTTTTTTTGGTGCACAATACAACCTATCATGCTGTTGTTACCCCCAATACGAGCTGTTCAAACACTGAAACACAGTTCGCAATGAGCAGAGCACCGAGCGTACCTGAGCACAGCAATGCTCGTGTGAGTGGTGTTCATACGTAAAGCACCTGAACTTCAAATCTGAACTCTGTTTTTTGTGTAAAGTCTGTATTTGGTATGAACACCCAACATTAAACCACAAGGTTTGCTCATCTCTAGTCATAAGCTTATGCAATTCTATTAGTTAATTAATGTCATGGAATGGTCAGACATCACAAATCACTGAATTTCCTCCCTTCTAAAACGTCCCCAGACCTTTATTGTCTTCATCTTCAAAAGTTGCTTGTTTGTGGTTCTTTGTGACTTCAGCTTTCTATGCCCCAAAGCATGCTCAAACAGGAGTAGGTCAGCTCTATAGGAGAATATTCCAATTCTTGGTACAATGTCTTTTCTCATTTACAAAAAGATTCCAAGTTAATTTTCTCAGCACTGAAAAATCTACTTGTGGCCAGGAAGGCAAATTTGGACTTTTATATCCATACCGAGCATTGTATTTAATTCAGTGATTCTTAACCTCCTGACATTTTGCATTTAACTGTTTAGTTGAGTGTCTTTTAGCTTGAATGTGGTCAATTGTTTCTATGCATCCGTCTACCTGGGAAAATAATACGTCTGTGAAATATTTCTCTGTCTCAAGACATTGATATTGGAGAATGATTTTTTTAACCTTTGCAAAGAGCATTACATTTTGTACACATGGAATTGACACTTGCCTGGAATGTCTCTCACACAAAGACAAGACAAGGTCAATAAATGTAGTCATGGTTCATGTATACTTTGTGAATTTTTTTTCTGAAACAGATGGTCTGTTCTAAAACTTCAAATTTACTATGTAAATTTTGAGAGCTTCCAGGACATGAAGGACAATCACAACTAGCACATACATTTCAGATTTCTCCAAAGATGCCTGGTGGCTCTTGCCAAAACCTTCTGTTTTCTGTGATTCTCTTGGTGTCTCAATTTCCTAGAGATTTAAAACTATCAACCAAATATTCATAATGACCCAATGACTTTGTTAGGCCTTCATAGAATTATCTCCGGGCCACTTATGACGGATTCATACAATTGCTTACGCCATACTTGACTTACTAGAGAACTGTACCTCTCAACCAAGCAGCCCATGGTCTTAATATCGGGACTGGTCTAGAAATAGGCATTTCCCTGAATTTGATCAAGAAATTACATTTCTGTCTTTACAATCCAAAGCCTGCTATAGAGAGTTGGGCTCACACACAAAGTTGGTGTCATCTGTTTACTATAATTGTGGTTTAACCAGTAAATGGACAATACAATATCTCACAGTACCACAAGAACATAGACAAATGTATTTTAAATGGATATGTACAATATTATGTAAGGAGGAGGAAAGTGTAGATTACCTTTGGCTCTACAACCCTACACACAAGAAAACTAGATGTATATTTTCAGTAAATGTATAAAGATGTTTACTGCCAAAAATGCAGTTTATGCTGACAATAACATTTTAGCTTGCTATACCTATTTCAAAATTTAATATCACTTTTAGAATCGTCCTGCATGGTTTGTAAATAAAATGTATATATTGTTAATGAAAAATGATCAAAAAGCTATCGGCAGCAATTTCAGAGGGATTGTCAGCAGTTATGCCATGAAAACAGTTTTCGATAAACTAGATATCATAAACAACTACAATTTCCAGTTAAGTTCAGAAAGGAATAGCTGGAAGTATGACTTAGATGATGGAAAAGAACAATATTTTTCCAATGGTTAGAAATTATATCTTAAAATGTCACCACTGTTTTGTATCACTGTCCACATTATTTTGAGAATAAAACATTTCATACAGATCTAAAATAGTTAGTTATATTATAAATAAGGGAAAATTAAATTGAATATTTTTTTAAATAATAAAAATTCATATCTTATTTGAGACTCATACTATAGGAAATAGACTCTACGAGCAAGTACAGTACTGTAAATGGCCATAAAATACAGTTAGGTCCAGAAATATTTGGACAGTGACACAAGTTTTGTTATTTTAGCTGTTTACAAAAACATGTTCAGAAATACAATTATATATATAATATGGGCTGAAAGTGCACACTCCCAGCTGCAATATGAGAGTTTTCACATCCAAATCGGAGAAAGGGTTTAGGAATCATAGCTCTGTAATGCATAGCCTCCTCTTTTTCAAGGGACCAAAAGTAATTGGACAAGGGACTCTAAGGGCTGCAATTAACTCTGAAGGCGTCTCCCTCGTTAACCTGTAATCAATGAAGTAGTTAAAAGGTCTGGGGTTGATTACAGGTGTGTGGTTTTGCATTTGGAAGCTGTTGCTGTGACCAGACAACATGCGGTCTAAGGAACTCTCAATTGAGGTGAAGCAGAACATCCTGAGGCTGAAAAAAAAGAAAAAATCCATCAGAGAGATAGCAGATATGCTTGGAGTAGCAAAATCAACAGTCGGGTACATTCTGAGAAAAAAGGAATTGACTGGTGAGCTTGGGAACTCAAAAAGGCCTGGGCGTCCACGGATGACAACAGTGGTGGATGATCGCCGCATACTTTCTTTGGTGAAGAAGAACCCGTTCACAACATCAACTGAAGTCCAGAACACTCTCAGTGAAGTAGGTGTATCTGTCTCTAAGTCAACAGTAAAGAGAAGACTCCATGAAAGTAAATACAAAGGGTTCACATCTAGATGCAAACCATTCATCAATTCCAAAAATAGACAGGCCAGAGTTAAATTTGCTGAAAAACACCTCATGAAGCCGGCTCAGTTTTGGAAAAGTATTCTATGGACAGATGAGACAAAGATCAACCTGTACCAGAATGATGGGAAGAAAAAAGTTTGGAGAAGAAAGGGAACGGCACATGATCCAAGGCACACCACATCCTCTGTAAAACATGGTGGAGGCAAGGGGATGGCATGGGCATGCATGGCTTTCAATGGCACTGGGTCACTTGTATTTATTGATGACATAAAAGCAGACAAGAGTAGCCGGATGAATTCTGAAGTGTACAGGGATATACTTTCAGCCCAGATTGAGCCAAATGCCGCAAAGTTGATCGGACGGCGCTTCATAGTACAGATGGACAATGACCCCAAGCATACAGCCAAAGCTACCCAGGAGTTCATGAGTGCAAAAAGTGGAACATTCTGCAATGGCTAAGTCAATCACCAGATCTTAACCCAATTGAGCATGCATTTCACTTGCTCAAATCCAGACTTAAGACGGAAAGACCCACAAACAAGCAAGACCTGAAGGCTGCGGCTGTAAAGGCCTGGCAAAGCATTAAGAAGGAGGAAACCCAGCGTTTGGTGATGTCCATGGGTTCCAGACCTAAGGCAGTGATTGCCTCCAAAGGATTCGCAACAAAATATTGAAAATAAAAATATTTTGTTTGGGTTTGGTTTATTTGTCCAATTACTTTTGACCTCCTAAAATGTGGATTGTTTGTAAAGAAATGTGTACAATTCCTACAATTTCTATCAGATATTTTTGTTCAAACCTTCAAATTAAACGTTACAATCTGCACTTGAATTCTGTTGTTGAGGTTTCATTTGAAATCCAATGTGGTGGCATGCAGAGCCCAACTCGCGAAAATTGTGTCACTGTCCAAATATTTCTGGACCTAACTGTATTTTACAAATGATGTTTTCTTCTGCTGGACACTTGGACTTGGACACTTGTTCTCACTGCCTCGGTCCATGCGGATATCCCACTTTAATCAGTCAAAGACTGCAAGCAATAAATGATAACTAATGATAAATGTATTATAATTTGTAAAAAAAAAATGTTTAAATGTTTAAAAGAACTAAGAGTCCTCAGTGGTTGATACCTTTTAATGGCTAACTGAAAAGATGGTTTCAGTTAGCCATTAAAAGGTATCAACCACTGAGGACTCTTAGTTCTTTTAAACATTTTTTTTTATCTCTACTGGCTAACACGGTACAAAGTTATAATTTGTATTCACAGTAGTAAAGAATGTAAAGAGTGAGAGCACAAGCGTATTGAAAGCATAATAAGAAATTGTCTTGTAGTTGGACCTGCCAAAAATGCAGTTAAGCTGATATTACTGTGTAGCCTACACTTAATTAAAGTATGACATGAAGAAACTGTACCTAAAATTGTATTCGATATGTAGGCAAAAAAAATGCCTGGGGCACTTCTGTTCAGATAGCACAGAAATTGTATTATGCTAAATATATTCTCCTTCCTGATATTCTTCTTAGCTACCTAATCATTACAAATAACCATATCATAAAATTAATACAGGGCTGTGCAATCCATTGGTTGGAATTCTGCTGCCTTTGAGTAGTCACATAACACGAGAAACAAGTATGTTTTTATACATGGCAGCGGTATTAACACTATGTCAAATTTGGTGTCATATGCCGTCCACAGAACTGTCATATCCTCCAATGCCATCTCTTTACGCCACCTGAGGTTCTCAATATATAGTTCCTCATCTTCTCTCAACTGTCTAGTTATCAAGATAGGTTAAAATTGGTATGATTATAATAGTAACCATTATAAAATAGCCTGGGGCTTACTCACTGACTATACAAGATGTTTCCGGAACGTTTCATACTTTCTTCATACAGCCAGGAGACATAAAAAAAACCCTTCAATTCAGACAAACCTGGGCCTCACACCATTATGTGTGTAAAGTGTGTGTGTAAATTGTTTTAAGTAAAAAAAAATAAAATTATATATATATACCTGAAACTTATTTTTAAAACGGATTAGGTTACCATATTGACCCATATTGTGACTGATGTCTTAGGTTATGTGAAATCATGAATGAACAGCCAATCATATACAATACATACGTATATCAACCATATAGTCTGACGGTTTATATAGAATATCATTATACCTGATGCACAGCAAACCATTCTATCATTATAATAAAAATGTATTCAATAGTTTTCAGATTGTGTGTGTATTAATTGAATTATTTTAAGATATTGAGAGTTAAAATTGAATATTTATTTTTAGAAAACAGTTATTATAATGTGAGATTCTTTTTCAGCATTGTGGTAAGATGGGGGAGTCAGGTCAGGATTTTACAAAAACTGGGGCTAGTTATAGTAAGAGCTCCTGGAAACCTGCTTAAAAGGGTTGTCCACTACTAGGATATCCCCTTCTCATTCCCTATTTTTGCCCCATTAACATGCAAAGCTTATACTGACCTCCTGTACTGGAGAGGTTCCATTATTGTTGCCACTAAACAAGGTCGGACTAAAGGCCCCGTTACACGCAACAACGTATCTAATGATATATCGCCGGGGTCACGGATTCCGTATCGCACATCCGGCATCGTTAGCGACGTCATTGCGTGTGACAGCAAGGAACGACCGTTAGCAGTGGAAGATGCTTACCTTATCGTCCATCGTTGACACGTCGTTCCTTTTTTAAAAATCATTGAATGTTGAGCACGTAGGTTGTTCGTCATTCCCGAGGCAGCACACATCGCTACATGTGACACCTCGGGAACGACGAACAACAGCTTACCTGCAGCCGCCGGCAATGCGGAAGGAAGGAGGTGGGTGGGATGTTACGTCCCGCTCATGTCCGCCCCTCCGCTTCTATTGGGTGCCCGCTTAGTGACGCCGTTGTGATGCCACATGAACCGCCCCCTTAGAAAGGAGGCGGTTCGCCGGCAACAGCCTCCTGAGGAAACCCTAGGCGGTGCAACGCGTTGAGGTGCAGTGGGCGGTGAATAACTACTTTGGTCAGGTCTGTATATTATTATATGACTCTATTTTATCACTCTTGCGGTTAATGATGATTATTGCCATGATGTGGTTGGTAGGCCGCCTGTATGGCCTGTTGCTATGCAGGTATTGGCTTTGAAATCCGGCACCTTGTTACCTGTAAAGTTTGCAGATAATGGTAGGAAGTATGGTCCAGTATTTAATGATACATATTGGTATGTTCCTGTGAGTCAATTGAGTAGGGTGATTTTTGCACTATGTGATTTTGAGGGGCAAATACCCGAAGCAGTGAGCTTGTTATGTGGGACTATTGTCACTGGATAACCCCTCTTGCAGCTTATGGCTATATAATTATATACAAGTAGGGAGTTGTTATATACTCTACCAGCACGTAAATTGATTTAGTTAGGTATATTAGAATAGGGGTCCCTCCTGGTGTCAAGTAGACCGCTATGTGTGTGCTGATAAAATGGGCACCGATCAGGGACACATATAGAATGTATGAAATTATAATGGAGTACTCTGGTAAAATAATTTAAATGGAAAGCTTACACCTGGAGGTTTACTCCCTGATTGTTCCTTATAGGACCTTTTAGGGATACGCTTGATGGTTAATCAATATCTGCAAACTAATCATTTGCTGCATTTATGAGTCTAAGTACTATGCTAAGACCTGAGGAACTTTTCTGAATTCCAACCCACCCTCCCTCTAATTAGTGGGAGTTACAGTTGCACCTTTCTCTACCCTGGTGTGCCATTATGTCAAAATTATGTTAACCTGCTTTGGCAGTGTTGGAAATGGTACCAGGCATATTTTTTTGTTTTGAGAACCACAAATTTCAAAATGTTTGAATTTGTGTGTAACCAAAAATTGGACTTGAACTCGATTCTCTGCATATCGATCAGCTCATCTCCATCTATAAAACTATAGAGCTCTACTAATCTGGGGTTGTGCTGAAAAGGTGAAAAACCTGGTGCATCCATTGATACCCAGAAAATGCTTGCCTCTGTATCACACCTTCTAGATCTGGGCAAGAATAGAGGGGTTATTTATTCCTCAGTGTTCAGCTCCCAGAACGCTTGTTGGGGCTTTCCAATTAGTATTTTGCTAAATAACGTGCCAACTGAAGGTAGCCAATTGCCCTCAGGAATAAAATTGCTACATCAGGGCAGCTAAGAGCAAACCCAGAGGTTAATAATTGAAGATGACCCACATCTTTATAACGCTGCAGTTCCTACAACTTAAATGAAGGCAGTCAGCAAAGAATTACAGTTCAATCTGGAGGCATCATATTATAGAGCAGTGAAAGGTGGGAAGATTGATCATTTTTTTTTCTAGGAAAAGATAGAGTATAATCTGTGATTTAATTATTTAATCATCCGCTCTTTCTATTGTTTTTCTTCAGTGGGTGGTCCTATTAGTGACTGACAGTTTCTTTGTATAAGACTTCATGCAAAGCCTGCTGTCAGTCACTGATGGAATCACCCATTGGATCAAAAACTAAAGAAAGAGCAGAGGTTTCATGATTAAATTACGCATTCTATTGACATTTTCCTAAAATCTATTTATCAATCAAATTCATGGTCATAGGTTCCCTTTAACTTTGCCTTTCTTTTTCCCCATAGAAAGTCCCACACTGTAAAAGAAGAAACAGGGCAAACAAGTTGGTGTATCACGTAACAAATAAATAATTGTGATACAAGGATCACCTTTATTAAATTACCTCTGTCAATTACTGACAATGGAAGTCTACACCATATATATATATATATATATATATATATATATATATATATATATATATATATATATATATAATTGCATTATAAGGAGTCTAGATGGGGTCCACATTAAGAGATATAAGGTTTTTCAGCCTTGTACTAACCCAGATTCACAGATATGTAAATTAATTCCCTAATTGTATCAGGATTCATTCTATTGCAGGAGAGGAGTGATGAGATCTTACAATAATATGAATTTGATCAATTTAATCAATAACCCCGACTATGAGCCAAACTCCATAACTATTGCAGTCTGCCACAGGACCTGACATCTTCCAAATTACTATAAAAGTTAGTACTCTGTTAGTTCAAGTGAGTTATGTTATGGAAGTTTATATGGTTAGTAAAAGCAAATAGATTGCAGCACATAGAAATACTATTTCTACATCCTATTACTAAAATCCACTGACAGGTAAAAAAAAGAAACGGAAGAATGATATGTACACTGCTTGTTGCAACGACATCAAGCTCACTGACCTCACGAGACAGTATGGGAAAGCGATGGATGAGCAGCCAGGCATTACAATGTAGAACATTGGCTAGGGATTACATATCAGGTTGATGGGTTGCGATGTCACAGGAGTGGAAAAAAGAACAAGCTCGGATATATCATATTTTCATAGCGTACATTTCATTTTAGAATGAATTTACAGTCTGTACAAATTGTTGAAGTCACATTAGTTGGATGTTACAAAGGAACATTATATAAAAAGTAAATTAACGTGAAACACGGAAAATGATGGAGTATTGTAACATGCATGTTGTATATTACTACATACCATTGATAATATTTCCCCTAGTTTTGTTATCTTTGGGTCATAAGAGTGGTAGATTCCACTAACTGACATGAATGGACAAGTTGACTAAATAGCAATTTTGTATGTTGTTGTGTTCCTGCTACTGAAGACACTGACTGCAATATGATAAGGTATAAGTGCTATGTAGATGTAGAAGTATTGGTTATTCTATCTTGAAGGTAAAACAGTGTTATGTAGGAGGTTTGTCCTACACCTGTGCAGGGGCACAGGTGAGTAAATGTAGGTCTAGCTTCTGTTGGGGGGCTAGTGGATAGAAGAACATGCTTCCTGATAGAGCAGGGAGAGAAGGCTGGGTAGTGCCAGTGAAGGTACTATGTACTACACAATACGGAGTCAGACCAGTTCTCTATGGGCAGATTCTCCTTAGATGTGTATGTAAGAGAAGGGACTCTGGAGGTACTGCAAACCTAGAACTGAGAACCTTGGCAATTGGTAGGAGCAGTTAGCACAGCAGCAGTCTAGGAAGAAGAGAACAGCCTTTAAGTGTACTGTATCTGGAAGCTAAACTATAGAAGTAAATGTGGCTGTGGTGACATGAATCCACTGAACCTTAACGTTTTTACCAAGTAAAGTTATTTTGTATAAAACAAACGAGGTGTCATCTGATTCTCTTGTGGTAGACTTTCTGAAACAGAGGAAACTGAAGGCAGCGGTTAACAAGTGAGTCCAACGCATACGACACATTTAATTGGGAACACATATTCTTTGTATTCATGCCTGGGCGTGACACTGCAGGTAAAGCTCGCCCATGACTATCACCCTCCGACACCCTACAGTTGCACTATCCATATCCTAATCATTGAAACCAGGCGAGTTCCATAAGTGGAAGCAGCAGCCATGAACATTCGCTTCCAAGCTTACTACAGCGTTGTGCCTGTGATTTAGTACAACTAAAAATGATGAGTTTGTATCTGTAAGTTTTCTCACCCTTACATTTTATTACACTATGAAGAACTCCCTTTGATCATCTGTTTCTAGGTGCATTGTACATTGGAATTTTACTCCTCCTTGGCTTCCAGTTGGACTTTTTTTGCACTGGCTGTCTTTGCAGCCACTGTTCTTTTCTTATGGGGATATTTAAAATATAAAGCTCCAGGAAAATCAAAAGTCAGTATAGTATGTCTTAATTCAGTAGAACAACTTGAATATCATATTAGATATCCACAGTAATTTAAATCCTTATTCAGTACAAACATAATTTTGTCATTCAATAGGTTTTGAGTTAGTATAGGATACAATCAACTTGTATGATATTCTATCCTATACTCATGCCATTCCATGAAATACATAAAATACAGCTTACCTATCCAGTTTTATGCAGCTGTACCTTATTGTTTCTTTAGTACCAACAGAATATATACTGAGTCACACATCCTTTTGGACACACACCTATCAGTTGTACCTTATTGTTTCTTTAATACCGACAATATATACTGGGCACCCCACCCTTTTGGACACAGACGTATCTTTAGAATAGGCTTCCCTACCCATGTTTTATGGCTGCTGTAAGTAAAAAAGTGGGATCACATGTCCATCTCTCTCCATTCAATGGCAAGGGAGTTCTGAATTCTGCTAAAAGATTGAAGCCCAAGTTCCCAATATACCAAGAAGCATGTTTATCCAGTTTTACATTTTCAATAACTAGACTTTATATCAGGTCAGTCATTTTGCTTGCTGTGTTATTTATGAGGTTAGTTTGAAAGGACATTTCCTACTAGTCATTGATTTGAAACTGTCATCATGTGACTTCAGATATTACGCCAGCTACAAGAGGACTCCTGACGAGCGGTGCAACACAGAAGGAACACCAGGGTAGCAACACAAGGGAAGACCCTAGCGCTAGGTAGAAGGGAGCGTGATAACTAGAGATGAGCGAACCGGTCGCGGTTCGGCTCGAGGTCGGTTCGCCGAACGGGGGTCCCGTTCGAGTTCGGTTCGTCGAACGTTCGACGAACCGAACTAGAACCAATAGGCTATAATGGGAGGCAATCACAAACACATAAAAATGCATGATAAATGTACACAAACAGTTAATAAACATTGCCATAACACTTACCGGTCCCCGCGATCCCTCATGCACTCTGTCTCCTGCCGCTATTCCATCCGATGATCGCTGAATCCTCCCGGTGACCGGCACTGCCAGCAGAGAAGCAGGACCTATCGTGACGTCAAAATAGCCATGTGACCAGTCACGTGGCTATTATCTCATTGGCTACAGACTGGTCACATGACTATGACACGTCATGTAGGACCTGCGAGTGCATCTCTCCGGTACACGGTGCACATTTGTGTATGGCCGTGTACCAGTGACATGCTCTAGCACACGGTCGACTCCCCGTTCCGTTAGGGACTGGCTGACACAGCCGGTCATTAACGGAGATCACCGTTGCCATAGCAATGCAGTTAGCGGTGACGTCACCGCTAACCGCGGCTCCGGGAGCACCGTTGCTATGGTAACGCGTCTGTCAGCGTTACCGCTGTTACCGCTAGCAGCACTGATCACTCATGGAGTGAAGGCTGCACGCTGCTTCCCGATTGTAGTGAGGATTGTAGTGAGGATGAGGTGCCCCAGCCCATCAAGTAATGGGCTGGGGCACCTCATCCTCACTACAATCCTCACTACAATCCTGAAGTGCAGTTTCTTCAAATTCATTTAAAGGCACTTGGAACGCTGAAATTGCTGCTTATAATTTAAGCCTCTATTAAAAACCTCTTATCAGCGCTGGTTTATTGGGGATTTATTGGGCTGACAGGGGGTAATAAAGATGGAGTCTCTAATGTGTCTGTGTATTTATTTCTATTAAAGTATTTTTTCTCTGTGTGGTGTCTTTTTTTTAACCCTTTATTGGAGATTCTTAATGGCCGGGTCAAACGTGCCTGACATTAAGAATCACTGGCTTAATACTGGCTAGTAAAACAAAGCCAGTATTAACTCATAATTACCCAACAAGCCACCCGGCTCCAGGGCTGTTGGAAGAGTTGGATACAGCGCCAGATGATGGCGCTTCTATGGGGGTTGGAGGCAGCCCGTAGCTGCATGCTGTACCTGGCTAGCATACAAAAATATGGCGAAGCCCACGTCATTTTTTTGGTGGGCAAAAAACGTCTGCATACAGTCCTGGATGGAGTATGCTGAGCCTTGTAGTTCTGCAGCTGCTGTCTGCTCTTCTCCATACAGACAGACAGCAGCTGCAGAACTACAAGGCTCAGCATACTCAGCATACTCCATCCAGGACTGTATGCAGAAGTTTTTTGCTGAAAAAATTATGTGGGCTTCGTCATATTTTTGTATGCTAGCCAGGTACAGCAGGCAGGTACGGCTGCCCCCAACCCCCAGTTGCCTATTTGTACCCGGCTGGGAACCAAAAATAAAGGGAAGCCCTTTTTTTATTATTTCATGAATTTCATGAAATAATTAGAAAACAAATGACGTAGGCTTCGCTCCATTTTTGTGTCCAGCCAGGTACATCTAGGCAGCTGGGGATTGGAATACGCAGCACAGGTTGGCCTGAGCTTTCTGGGCCCCACTGCTGCGAATTGCAGTCTGCAGCCGCCTCAGTAAATGGCACTTTAATAGAAGCGCCATCTTCTGGCGCTGTATCCAACTCTTCCAGCACCTGCCTGCTATACCTGGCTAGCATACAAAAATATGGCGAAGCTCACGTCCTTTTTTTGTAGTTTTTTGGCCAAAAAATTAAAAAATGCTTCCCTGGATTTTCCATTGCCAGTGAAGGTAACACCAAGTGTGTCGCCCTGGGCAAGCCAGGGGACACAGGTCACAACACCACCACACCCCACACTCCAGGTAGGCACACCTGCTAACCAGAAATCCTTGTTGCCTTCCTCCAGAGGTTGATGATGCACACCAGGGGTTGGGCCAGGCGGTTGGCTCCGCCCACCAAGGAGCTCACAGCTCTGGAGGCAGGAAGAAACCAGGAGTTCTGTCAGGGAGGAGGAAGTGGAAGGAGTGAGGAGCAGCCCAGGCAGGGGCTAGAGTAAACAGAGAAGTGAAAGTGGTGAAAGTAGAGAAGTGCAAAGGAGAGAAGCAAGTAGAGTGACAGAAGGAAAGAAAGCCTGAGAGCCCAGCTTTGTGTAGGGCCAGAACAGCAAAGTCAGCGACGGCGGTGAATGTTTGGAGGGGGACAGTTTGGAAGTTCCTGGAAGGACCCCGTTGGCTGTGTGCCCGGTGGTCTGGAGCAGTGTTCCGAAGGACAGTCAGCACCAGGGCAGGGGCCTCTCGGACCCCGGCAAGGCTAGGAGTCGCCAGATTTGCCAAATCCGTCAGTGACGGGGACGCAGATCCCCCAGCAACCAAGTCCCGATTGACGGCAACAGCCCGACCATTACCGGGGAGACACCGCCACCGCCAAGGCACAAGTTTCCCCAGGGCCAGCGCCTGCGGGCAAAGTGTAGAGCTCCTCCGGCCCAGATTGCAGCCGGGGAGCGGGTAACCGGAGGGAATCCACCGCTACCATCAGACAACATAGGTGCAAGGAAGAGAAACGTCACCGTTACCTACCGGGAGTGCAGGTGCAGCCGTCTGTGGGACCGTCCTACCAGCCGTTGGTTTACCGTACAAACTGTGTCCGTGTGTCAGGCTGAGTGAGTACCATAGTGCCGCAAGGCACAGCGCTGCCCCCGCGCCCCTGCGCCCTCCAGGCCCTACACTTCACATCTCATCACCGGGCCCCGGGATCACCAACCCCTACCCACGGAGGGGCAACACAACACCTGGCTGCTCCGCATCACCATCCCCGGGACCCCCACACTGAGCAGCGGTGGTGCAATCACCACAACCGTGGGTGGCGTCACGAACTATAACAATCCCCACACCCAACAAACACCCCCTTTCACTCACGGGCGAGGAGTGTCGCTCGAGACACCCCGGGATCCGGCCCACGGCTCGAGCCACCAGGAGCAGCCGCCGGACCCGAGCAGAAGGGGTGAGCGCAGTGTGCTGACACCCTCCTCCCCGCCCGCGACAACTTGGCGTCACGAACAGGATCTTACCGCTCTGCCGTCAGGTAGAGGTGCGCCTTGTTACCGCCGGAGGCATCCGGCAGAAAAATTTCAGAAGCCGCCATCTTTGGCGCGAAAAGTTCCCGCTCGAGCGTCTTCTCGAGCAGTAGAAGCGCGAAGGCCAAAACCCCGCCCCGAGAGAGGAGGGGCCGGAAAGAGCTAAGGGGGACGCGATGGCGGCCGGCCGCATGTAGCCGCGGCTATACAAGCAGGGACGCCAGGACTCTGCAAAGATACCCAGTTCCTGGAAGGCACGAGTGCCAAGATGTACCACCCAGCTCCCAACGAAGAAGCCCCTGCGCCCGGCACGGCGACGTGGTTGAGGGACCGGACCGTCCCGCTGAGTAACCGTCTGCAGGCCCAGATGCAACTCCTCCTGGAGGAGTGGGAGACCGACATGGCGGACGTGGTGGCTGCTATGTGGAGACGCGAGGCGGAAGAGGATTTGGAGGAGCGGGTAAGCGACCCACGCCCCTGTATTCCTGAAGGATCGGCCGTTGGAGCTGAGGGGCCCGGCCGGCTTCCGCTCACCCTGCCTCTCTCCCCGCTACCCGTGATAGTTGCTGCCGCCCCGCCATTAGGCCCGCTACCTGCCCAATCGGTAGCGATACCCTGCCCAGCTGCTCCGGCGGATCAGCCGGCTGCAGACGTCCAGGACGGCCCTGAAGTGCCCCAAGGGGAACCGCTAGAACCGCGGCCCCTTAACAGCGTGGTGCCAGACGTCCCAATAGAGACTGTGCCAGACCCTGAGCCCGGGACCGTGGCCTGGATGAAGGCCCGGGTGATACAATTCCACCAGCGTCAGCAGGATCAGATCTTCCGGATACTGGAGCAGTGGACCAACGAGGTGGAGGAGCTGATTACAACTGCCCCGAGGTACGGAGGGGAAATGGATGTAGCAGAACCGACTGGTGACCCACGTCCCTATGTCCTACCTGGACCGGCCGCTGCGGCTGAGGGGCCCGGCCTAGTTTCGGCTTATACATCATCCTTACCGTTATCTATGGAGCGCCTCCGTGTAAGCTCGCCTAATCTGCTGCCCCGTGCTACTGTAGAAGGGTCTGAGGTGCTGGATACTGGGGGCCAGGAGGCTGCGGCAGCTGGCGGCAACCCGCCTGACGCAGGACTAAGAGATGACGACTCCTGCCCCAGCTCCAGGTCCACTGTTGCGGCTGAAGGAGCAATTGAGCGCTCCCGCTATGTGGGGGACCCCGTGGTTTATCATACCCCGCGTACCGGTGGAAATGGGTACCGGGTACCCCTGTCACAGCAGGCATGTCAGTGCCTGTTTGGTGTGCTGGTGGCAGAGGATGGGTTCGCCTTAGCAGAGGAGCCGGAGTAGGGCAGCGGATGCCCGCTGCACCGTCCCCGTTGGGACCACCACCAGAAGTTTGCTGTTTGTTTGTTAAGTTTGAAAGTTTGAAATGATGAAAATGAAAATGACCGAGTACTTCACCTGATTCACCGTGTGATTTGCAACCGGCTGGAGCCGGCACCGTTGTCCCCGTGGGGACCGTTTAAGTTTTGCATGGGAACTATCCATGGACAAGCCCGTGAACTCTGCAGGGCAACCACAAACGTTAAGTGGCTTGTAAATATGTTGGGTACCATTACCGTTTCCGCAATACCGCCTCCGGAGAGGCAGGTTGGAGGGAGGGCCCTGAGCAGAGCAGGCCAGGGCCCAGCCACCAAAGGAACCGGTGGTCACCCTCTGGAGGGGAAGGACAGATCCCGCTCGGGTGACTTGTGCTGGACTGTGGGTCAAGGGGTGCTGCCTGGGTTTTTAGGGGCAGCATCAGGGCCAGGTTGCTTGGGTGGGAGAGAGCGGAAACCGTGACCGTACACCGTTGCAACGTTTAAGTAAATGTGCCTCCCGTCTTGGGAAGAGTTTTTGATTAAAAATGTATCTATGTTTGCTTAACCCTTGTTATCCCCTTTTACAGAAAAATAAAACCGGTATAGGACGGCAGCCCGCGGACGGTCTGCATTTTGCTAAGGGGGAATGTGTCGCCCTGGGCAAGCCAGGGGACACAGGTCACAACACCACCACACCCCACACTCCAGGTAGGCACACCTGCTAACCAGAAATCCTTGTTGCCTTCCTCCAGAGGTTGATGATGCACACCAGGGGGTGGGCCAGGCGGTTGGCTCCGCCCACCAAGGAGCTCACAGCTCTGGAGGCAGGAAGAAACCAGGAGTTCTGTCAGGGAGGAGGAAGTGGAAGGAGTGAGGAGCAGCCCAGGCAGGGGCTAGAGTAAACAGAGAAGTGAAAGTGGTGAAAGTAGAGAAGTGCAAAGGAGAGAAGCAAGTAGAGTGACAGAAGGAAAGAAAGCCTGAGAGCCCAGCTTTGTGTAGGGCCAGAACAGCAAGGTCAGCGACGGCGGTGACTGTTTGGAGGGGGACAGTTTGGAAGTTCCTGGAAGGACCCCGTTGGCTGTGTGCCCGGTGGTCTGGAGCAGTGTTCCAAAGGACAGTCAGCACCAGGGCAGGGGCCTCTCGGACCCCGGCAAGGCTAGGAGTCGCCAGATTTGCCAAATCCGTCAGTGACGGGGACGCAGATCCCCCAGCAACCAAGTCCCGATTGACGGCAACAGCCCGACCATTACCGGGGAGACACCGCCACCGCCAAGGCACAAGTTTCCCCAGGGCCAGCGCCTGCGGGCAAAGTGTAGAGCTCCTCCGGCCCAGATTGCAGCCAGGGAGCGGGTAACCGGAGGGAATCCACCGCTACCATCAGACAACATAGGTGCAAGGAAGAGAAACGTCACCGTTACCTACCGGGAGTGCAGGTGCAGCCGTCTGTGGGACCGTCCTACCAGCCGTTGGTTTACCGTACAAACTGTGTCCGTGTGTCAGGCTGAGTGAGTACCATAGTGCCGCAAGGCACAGCGCTGCCCCCGCGCCCCTGCGCCCTCCAGGCCCTACACTTCACATCTCATCACCGGGCCCCGGGATCACCAACCCCTACCCACGGAGGGGCAACACAACACCTGGCTGCTCCGCATCACCATCCCCGGGACCCCCACACTGAGCAGCGGTGGTGCAATCACCACAACCGTGGGTGGCGTCACGAACTATAACAATCCCCACACCCAACAAACACCCCCTTTCACTCACGGGCGAGGAGTGTCGCTCGAGACACCCCGGGATCCGGCCCACGGCTCGAGCCACCAGGAGCAGCCGCCGGACCCGAGCAGAAGGGGTGAGCGCGGTGTGCTGACACCCTCCTCCCCGCCCGCGACACAAGCAGTGGGGGTTAGCAGCCAGTAGCTGCTTGGATTACCCTTAGCTAGCAATACAAAAAATGCAGCGGGAGCCCATATATATTTTTTTTAATTATTTATTTAAATAACTAAAAACAAAATGGGCTTCCCTGTATTTTGATTGCTGGACATCACAGTGCTGTAAAAATAAATCTTTAAAAAAAATGACATAGCGCTCCGCGGTATTTTTGATTCTCAGCGCAGATAAAGCAGACAGCTATGGGTTGCCACCTCCATCTGCCTGTCGTTACCTTGGTTGGCAATCAAAATACAGGGAAGCCCATTAATTTTTTCTATTTAAAAAATAGTTAAAAAAAAAATGACGTTGGGTCTCCCCATTTTTGATAGCCAGCTAGGGTAAAGCAGACATCTGTAGCCTGAAAACCACAGCTGGCAGCTTTACCGTGGTTGGGGATCCAATGTGGAGGTCCCCCCAGGCTCTTTTTTTATAATTATTTTATAAATATTAATAATTACACAACAAAAGTAGGGTCCCCTCCAAATTGGATCACCAGCCAAGGTAAAGCGGACAGCTGTGGTCTGGTATTCTCAGGGTGGGAAGGTCCATAGTTATTGGGCCTTCACAGCCTAAAAATAGCAGACCGCAGGCACCCCAGACGTGGCGCATCCACTAGATGCGCCAATCCTGGCGCTTCACCCCAGCTCATCCCGTGCCCTGGTGCAGTGGCAAACAGGGTAATAAATCGGGTTGATACTAGCTGTAAAGTCACCTGAGATCAAGCCCAGCAGTTTGTGATGTCATGGCGTCTATTAGATACCCAACATCATAAACTGTCAGTACTAACAAAAACAAAAAATCGACAAAAGAAATTTATTTGAAAAAACAGTCCCCAAAACATTTCCTCTTTCACCAATTTATTGTAAGAAAAAAAATAAAGGGGTCCCACGACGACTCTGGACCATCTAGAATATGGGGGGGAGATACTCAGGGAACGTATCCCCCATTTTCTAGGAGTGCGGACCCTTCATGTGAGGAGTGTGGGTGCAATGAATCTGCACTCTCACTCCCCCCGGGTCCACAGAAGCAGAGTCCATGTCGTAATGGTTGCTACCAAAGCTGCAATGCCCTGCTCATGAGGTAAGGGCATGCCTAATCAGGAGAACTACTGTAGAGGAAGCTCTGCTCACTGGTATATAGGAGCTCAGAGGTAATAATAGATAAAATTAGTGAGTAACCTCGGCACTCTAAATCTCCCAGACTAAGTCAGTAAGTCACAACGGATAGTAATGCAAAATCACTCTTTATTGGTCCGTATTAAGAAAAAAATTTTTTTCATAAGCATATATGTTTTTGTCCAAAACAAGTTACAAATGACGTTTCGGCCTGAGCCTTCGTCAGATTGGACTTATCTGCATGTAATCATGAAAAATGACAATAATCAGTATCACATAAGAGTGAGAGAACAATAACATAAACTCGAACAATGTAGAGGTACAATTGGGATGCAGCAAAAAAATTGCAACACAGCAAGAAATGAAACACATGATACAAATGTCATAATACAGTACAAGGACAATATAGTAATGACAAATATGGGGTCAGAGTAGGCTTAGACAGCTCTGGTACGAAAGAGATGTCAATCATAAAGTAACATGTGCAGTAGGTGTAGAGCTACACTATGCATGGCAGAGCTAATGGGTAGACCGACCATAGAAAAAGAACGGAGAAAAAGTGGAGAAAAAGTGGAGAAAAATGGAGAAAAAGTGGAGAAAAAGTGGAGAAAAAGTGGAGCTAAAATGGAGAAAAAGTGGAGAAAAAGTGGAGAAAAAATGGAGAAAAAGTGGAGAAAAAGTGGAGAAAAAGTGGAGAAAAATGGAGAAAAAGTGGAGAAAAAGTGGAGAAAAAGTGGAGAAAAAATGGAGAAAAAGTGGAGAAAAAGTAGAGAAAAGTGGAGAATAAATGGAGAAAAAGTGGAGAAAAAGTGGAGAAAAAGTGGAGAAAAAATGGAGAAAAAGTGGAGAAAAAGTGGAGAAGAAGTGGAGAAGAAGTGTTTGTTCATGCCAGATGGGAGATAAATAATTTTTTACCGGCGCTGTAATTTACTGTAACGTGATCATCGGTGTACGGTGTATACCTGTGATCACGTGAGCGGGGACCGGAAAAACCGTCCTGAATCATGATCTCCAGGGTCTCAGCTAGCCCTGAAACCCCGGAGATTTTCTGACGCTGGGGGGCGCTATTCACTTATTTATGCCTGCTGTTTATAAACGGCAGATCAGAATAAGGCTACATTAACACGACCGATCCATTTTTGTGGTCTGCAAAAAACAGTCCGTTTTTTTTCACGGGTGCATCCGTGTGGCATCCGTTTCCGTTCCGTAGACGGTCCGTATGTCATCTGTTTGTCATCCGTGTGCCTTCCGTTTTTTTTGTGTACTGCAAAAAAACTGAATGAGGGTAAATGCATAAATTTACCCAGGATCCATAGCTTCATCCTACATAAGGCGGTCACATGTTCACTAGAGTTGAGCGCGGTTCGCGGTTCTCCAGTTCTATGCTCGAGTGATTTTGGGGGCTGTTCAAGATCGAACTAGAACTCGAGCTTTTTGCAAAAGCTCGATAGTTCTAGATACGTTCGAGAACGGTTCTAGCAGCAAAAAGCAGGGCTTTTTACAGCTACAGTGTGCAGGAGCCATCGCTGGCAGCCTGCCACAAGCTGGTAACCAAGATAAACATCGGGTATCCAAGCAAAGCGCTTTGGTTAGTAACCCGATGTTTATCTTAGTTACGTGCAGGAAGCCCACACTTCCCCGCTCAGCTCGCTCCGCCCCCTCCTGCCCGCGGCATGTACAAATACATACACACACACACACACACACACACACACCCCCCGCTCGGCTTACCTGCGGTGATGAAGTCCCGCCATCCCGACCTCAGCGCTGTCACTGTCCTCCATGGCCGCCGCTTGTCACATCACCTCTCGCTTCCGACCCAAGACTGACTAGCGGTGACGTCACGGGCCTCTCGCGATATTTGGCTGTGAAGGCGCCGGTCATTGAACTCAGTGACAGGGGCTGTCAGTGTGCTGGAGATCAGCGCAGGTAATGTACCTCGCTGACAGCAGCACTTGTCATCCCCTGCAGTGACCTGGGCTGACCCATTGATGTTAGCTCAGGTCACTGCATTGCTCTCCCAGCCAATGGGGAACATCCTGCTCTTCATTGACTGGGACAGTGTGGATTGTCATGGCAACCCCTTGGATTACACCAGACCTGGATTTGTTTTTCATTCTAATAAATTGGTTAAACAGGGAATGTTTTGGGGAGTGTTTTTTCAAATAAAAATGTGTTTGTCGTCTATTTTTTTTTATTACTGACTGGGTTGGTGATGTCGGGTATCTGATAGACGCCTGACCTCACCAACCCCAGGGCTTGATGCCAGGTGACATTACACATCTGGTATTAACCCCATATATTACCCCGTTTGCCACCGCACCAGGGCGCGGGATGAGCTGGGGCGAAGCACCAGGATTGGCGCATCTAATGGATGCGCCACTTCTGGGGCGGCTGCGGCCTGCTATTTTTAGGCTGGGGAGAGTCCAATAACCATGGACCTCCCTAGTCTGAGAATATCAGGCCCCAGCTATCTGCTTTACCTTGGCTGGTAATCCAATTTTGGGGGACCCCTACGTGGTTTTTTTTTTAATTATTTATTTAATTTAAAATAACAGCGTGGGGTGCCCTCAGTTTTGGATTACCAGCCAAGGTGAGGTTGCCAGCTGTGGTCTGCAGGCTGCAGCCGTCTGCTTTACCCTAGCTGGCTACAAAACTAGGGGGAACCCTACGTCATTTTTTTTTTCATTTTTTTGGCTAAATACAAAGCTAAGCACCCCTTAGTGCCACATGAAAGGCACCAAAGGGTGCTCCACTTTTTGTCCATTTTTTCTCCACTTTTTCTCTATTTTTTCTCCACTTTTTCTACATTTTTTTCTCCACTTTTTCTCCACTTTTTCTCCACTTTTTCTCCACTTTTTCTCCACTTTTTCTCCATTTTTTTCTCCACTTTTTCTCCACTTTTTCTCCACTTTTTCTCCATTTTTTTCTCCACTTATTCTCCACTTTTTCTCCACTTTTTCTCCATTTTTTTCTCTACTTTTTCTCCACTTTTTCTCCACTTTTTCTCCACTTTTTCTCCATTTTTTTCTCCATTTTTTTCTCCACTTTTTCTCCACTTTTTCTCCACTTTTTCTCCACTTTTTCTCCATTTTTTTCTCCACTTTTTCTCCACTTTTTCTCCATTTTTTTCTCCACTTTTTCTCCACTTTTTCTCACATTTTTTTCTCCACTTTTTCTCCACTTTTTCTCCACTTTTTCTCCATTTTTTTCTCCACTTTTTCTCTACTTTTTCTCCACTTTTTCTCCACTTTTTCTCCACTTTTTCTCCATTTGTTCTCCATTTTTTTCTCCACTTTTTCTCCACTTTTTCTCCACTTTTTCTCCACTTTTTCTCCATTTTTTTCTCCACTTTTTCTCCACTTTTTCTTCACTTTTTCTCCACTTTTTCTCCATTTTTTTCTCCACTTTTTCTCCAGTTTTTCTCCACTTTTTTCTCCACTTTTTCTCCACTTTTTCTCCACTTTTTCTCCACTTTTTCTCCACTTTTTCTCCATTTTTTTCTCCACTTTTTCTCCACTTTTTCTCCACTTTTTCTCCACTTTTTCTCCATTTTTTTCTCCACTTTTTCTCCACTTTTTCTCCACTTTTTCTCCATTTTTTTCTCCACTTTTTCTCCACTTTTTCTCCACTTTTTCTCCATTTTTTTCTCCACTTTTTCTCCACTTTTTCTCCACTTATTCTCCACTTATTCTCCATTTTTTTCTCCACTTTTTCTCCACTTTTTCTCCACTTTTTCTCCACTTTTTCTCCATTTTTTCTCCACTTTTTCTCCACTTTTTCTATGGTCGGTCTACCCATTAGCTCTGCCATGCATACTGTAGCTCTACACCTACTGCACATGTTACTTTATGATTGAGATTGATTGATTGACATCTCTTTCGTACCAGAGCTGTCTAAGTCTACTCTGACCCCATATTTGTCATTACTATATTGTCCTTGTTCTGTATTATGACATTTGTATCATGTGTTTCATTTCTTGCTGTGTTGCAATTTTTTTGCTGCATCCCAATTGTACCTCTACATTGTTCGAGTTTATGTTATTGTTCTCTCACTCTTATGTGATACTGATTATTGTCATTTTTCATGATTACATGCAGATAAGTCCAATCTGACGAAGGCTCAGGCCGAAACGTCATTTGTAACTTGTTTTGGACAAAAACATATATGCTTATGAAAAAAAAATTGTCTTAATACGGACCAATAAAGAGTGATTTTGCATTACTATCCGTTGTGACTTACTGACTTAGTCTGGGAGATTTAGAGTGCCGAGGTTACTCACTAATTTTATCTATTATTACCTCTGAGCACCTATATACCAGTGAGCAGAGCTTCCTCTACAGTAGTTCTCCTGATTAGGCATGCCCTTACCTCATGAGCAGGGCATTGCAGCTTTGGTAGCAACCATTACGACATGGACTCTGCTGCTGTGGACCCGGGGAGAGTGAGTGCAGATTCATTGCACCCACACTCCTCACATGAAGGGTCCGCACTCCTAGAAAATGGGGGATACGTTCCCTGAGTGTCTCCCCCCCATATTCTAGACGGTCCAGAGTCGTCGTGGGACCCCTTTATTTTTTTTCTTACAATAAATTGGTGAAAGAGGAAATGTTTTGGGGACTGTTTTTTCAAATAAATTTCTTTTGTCGATTTTTTGTTTTTGTTAGTACTGACAGTTTATGATGTTGGGTATCTAATAGACGCCATGACATCACAAACTGCTGGGCTTGATCTCAGGTGACTTTACAGCTAGTATCAACCCGATTTATTACCCCGTTTGCCACTGCACCAGGGCACGGGATGAGCTGGGGTGAAGCGCCAGGATTGGCGCATCTAGTGGATGCGCCACGTCTGGGGTGCCTGCGGCCTGCTATTTTTAGGCTGTGAAGGCCCAATAACTATGGACCTTCCCACCCTGAGAATACCAGACCACAGCTGTCCGCTTTACCTTGGCTGGTGATCCAATTTGGGGGGGACCCTACTTTTATTGTGTAATTATTAATATTTATAAAATAATTATAAAAAAGAGCCTGAGGGGACCTCCACATTGGATCCCCAACCACGGTAAAGCTGCCAGCTGTGGTTTTCAGGCTACAGCCGTCTGCTTTACCCTAGCTGGCTATCAAAAATGGGGGGACCCAACGTCATTTTTTTTTTTTAACTATTTTTTAAATAGAAAAAATTAATGGGCTTCCCTGTATTTTGATTGCCAACCAAGGTAACGGCAGGCAGATGGGGGTGGCAACCCATAGCTGTCTGCTTTATCTGCGCTGAGAATAAAAAATACCACGGAGCGCTACGTCATTTTTTTAAAGATTTATTTTTACAGCACTGTGATGTCCAGCAATCAAAATACAGGGAAGCCCATTTTATTTTTAGTTATTTAAATAAATAATTAAAAAAAATATATATGGGCTCCCGCTGCATTTTTTGTATTGCTAGCTAAGGGTAATCCAAGCAGCTACTGGCTGCTAACCCCCACTGCTTGGTGTTACCTTCACTGGCAATGGAATATCCAGGGAAGCATTTTTTATTTTTTTTGCCAAAAAACTACAAAAAAAGGACGTGAGCTTCGCCATATTTTTGTATGCTAGCCAGGTATAGCAGGCAGGTGCTGGAAGAGTTGGATACAGCGCCAGAAGATGGCGCTTCTATGAAAATGCCATTTTCTGAGGCGGCTGCAGACTGCAAATCGCAGCAGTGGGGCCCAGAAAGCTCAGGCCAACCTGTGGTGCGGATTCCAATCCCCAGCTGCCTAGTTGTGCCTGGCTGGACACAAAAATGGGGCGAAGCCTACGTCATTTGTTTTCTAATTATTTCATGAAATTCATGAAATAATAAAAAAGGGCTTCCCTTTATTTTTGGTTTACAGCCGGGTACAAATAGGCAACTGGGGGTTGGGGGCAGCCGTACCTGCCTGCTGTACCTGGCTAGCATACAAAAATATGGCGAAGCCCACATAATTTTTTCAGGGGGCAAAAAACTTCTGCATACAGTCCTGGATGGAGTATGCTGAGCCTTGTAGTTCTGCAGCTGCTGTCTGTCTGTATGGAGAAGAGCAGACAGCAGCTGCAGAACTACAAGGCTCAGCATACTCCATCCAGGACTGTATGCAGAATTTTTTTGCCCACCAAAAAAATGACGTGGGCTTCGCCATATTTTTGTATGCTAGCCAGGTACAGCTGGCAGCCACGGGCTGCCTCCAACCCCCAGTTGCCTATTTGTACCTGGCTGGGAACCAAAAATATAGGGAAGCCCGTTTTTTTTTTAATTATTTCACTTATTTCATGAAATAATTAAAAAACAAATGACGTGGGCTTCGCCCCATTTTTGTGTCCAGCCAGGTACAACTAGGCAGCTGGGGATTAGAATCCGCAGCACAGGTTAGCCCGAGGTTTCTGGGCGCCTCTACTGCGGATTTCAGTCCGCAGCCGTCCCAGAAAATGGCGCTCTCATAGAAGCGCCATCATCTGGCGCTGTATCCAACTCTTCCAACAGCCCTGGAGCCGGGTGGCTTGTTGGGTAATCATAAGTTAATACGGGCTTTGTTTTACTAGCCAGTATTAAGCCAGAGATTCTTAATGTCAGGCACGTTTGACACGGCCATTAAGAATCTCCAATAAAGGGTTAAAAAAAAGACACCACACAGAGAAAAAATACTTTAATAGAAATAAATACACAGACACATTAGAGACTCCATCTTTATTACCCCCTGTCAGCCCTCCACGATCCTGCTCTTCTGTCTTCTTTCTTTCTAGTGTAGTAGTAGTGACGATTGTAGTGAGGATGAGGTTCACCAGCCCATCATGGGCTGGGGAACCTCATCCTCACTACAATCATCACTACAATCGGGAAGCAGCATGCAGCGTTCACTCCGTGAGTGATCAGTGCTGGCTGCTAGCGGTAACAGCGATAACGCTGACAGACGCGTTACCATAGCAACGGTGCTCTCGGAGCCGCGGTTACCGGTGACGTCACCGCTAACTGCGTTGCTATGGCAACGGTGATCTCCGTTAATGACCGGCTGTGTCAGCCGGTCCCTAACGGAACGGGGAGTCGACCGTGTGCTAGAGCATGTCGCCGGTACACGGCGATACACATATGTGCACCGTGTACCGGAGAGATGCACTCGCAGGTCCTACATGACGTGTCATAGTCATGTGACCAGTCTGTAGCCAATGAGATAATAGCCACGTGACTGGTCACATGGCTATTTTGACGTCACGATAGGTCCTGCATCTCTGCTGGCAGTGCAGGTCACCGGGAGGATTCAGCGATCATCGGATGGAACAGCGGCAGGAGACAGAGTGCAGAAGGGATCGCGAGGACCGGTAAGTGTTATGGCAATGTTTATTAACTGTTTGTGTACATTTATAATGCATTTTTATGTGTTTGTGATTGCCTCCCATTATAGCCTATACGTTCGAGTTCGGTTCGTCGAACGTTCGACGAACCGAACTCAAACGGGACCCCCGTTCGGCGAACCGGCCTCGATCCGAACCGGGACCGGTTCGCTCATCTCTAATGTTCACTCCAGTGCCATTTTCTACTGCTTTTCACAGCGTAGAGCGCTCTGGTGATTTTCTTGTGCTTGTGCACTTCATATCAGTCTTTTCTGTCATTATAATTGGCAGAATAACACATAATGTCCCACTCTCCTGCATTTTGTAATTTTGCACCCTTTGGTGCCTTTCATGTGGCACTAAGGGGTGCTTAGCTTTGTATTTAGCCAAAAAAATGAAAAAAAAAATGACGTAGGGTTCCCCCTATTTTTGTAGCCAGCTAGGGTAAAGCAGACGGCTGCAGCCTGCACACCACAGCTGGCAACCTCACCTTGGCTGGTAATCCAAAACTGAGGGCACCCCACGCTGTTATTTTAAATTAAATAAATAATTAAAAAAAAAAAATTGGATCACCAGCCAAGGTAAAGCAGACAGCTGGGGTCTGATATTCTCAGACTAAGGAGGTCCATGGTTATTGGACTCTCCCCAGCCTAAAAATAGCAGGCCGCAGCCGCCCCAGAAGTGGCGCATCCATTAGATGCGCCAATCCTGGTGCTTCGCCCCAGCTCATCCCGCGCCCTGGTGCGGTGGCAAACGGGGTAATATATGGGGTTAATACCAGATGTGTATTGTCACTTGGCATCAAGCCCTGGGGTTGGTGAGGTCAGGCGTCTATCAAATACCTGACATCACCAACCCAGTCAGTAATAAAAAAAAATAGACGACAAACACATTTTTATTTGAAAAAACACTCCCCAAAACATTCCCTCTTTAACCAATTTATTTGAAAGAAAAACAAATCCAGGTCTGGTGTAATCCAAGGGGTTGCCATGACGATCCACACTGTCCCAGTCAATGAAGAGCAGGATGTTCCCCATTGGCTGGGAGAGCAGTGCAGTGACCTGAGCTAACATCAATGGGTCAGCCCAGGTCACTGCAGGGGAAGACAAGTGCTGCTGTCAGCGAGGTACATTACCTGCGCTGATCTCCAGCACACTGACAGCCCCTGTCACTCAGTTCAATGACCGGCGCCTTCACACCAAGTATCGCGAGAGGCCCGTGACGTCACCGCTAGTCAGTCTCGGGTCGGAAGCGAGAGGTGATGTGACAAGCGGCGGCCATGGAGGACAGTGACAGCTCTGAGGTCGGGATGGCGGGACTTCATCACCGCAGGTACGCCGAGCGGGACCATGTGTGTGTGTGTGTGTGTGTGTGTGTGTGTGTGTATGTATGTGTACATGCCGCGGGCAGGAGGGGGCGGAGCGAGCTGAGCGGGGAAGTGTGGGCTTCCTGCACGTAACTAGGATAAACATCGGGTTACTAACCAAAGCACTTTGGTTGGATACCCGATGTTTATCTTGGTTACCAGCTTGTGGCAGGCTGCCAGCGATGGCTCCTGCACACTGAAGCTGTAAACAGCCCTGTTTTTTGCTGCTAGAACCGTTCTCGAACGTATCTAGAACTATCGAGCTTTTGCAAAAAGCTCGAGTTCTAGTTCGATCTCGAACAGCCCCCAAAATCACTCGAGCCTAGAACTGGAGAACCTCGAACCGCGAACCACGCTCAACTCTAGTGATAACCTCCTAACACTCACCTGAGGCTAAATCCTGCACTTCATAACATCTCTAGACGGGTGTCCGTGGGACCCACCTCCACTGGGCAGGGGGGGTCGGTGCCCAGAACGCGGCTCTGTATGGTCTGCCTATCCTGCTGTTCTTTCCATACAGGTTACTCACTCAGATTGCAGCCCTGGATCCTCCTCCAGCTCTCTGCCTGTGGCCTGCTCATCCAGAACCATGGATGCACTGAACCAGGACCTTCCTTAGGTGACGCCCGCCACATCCTGCTGTGTTGTACTCAACACATATGCAGTATATGTGTATATATATATATATATATATATATATATATACTGGCTATTATTGATACAAAACATATAAGGCTGACAAAAACAAAGGTTGAAAACCTACCCTCTTAACTTTAAGATGAGACTCTACAGTCAGGTATTGTGACTATGTGATTATGTCCATCCCCTTATTTCAACCCCATTCTTTTTCTCTAGTCATTTGTGTTTTTAACGTTTGTTTGTGTCACCCTTATATGTTTTGTATCAATAAAAGCCATGTTTATATATAAATAGCTGGGTGTGCACATTTTTACTATGCAGCTTTTTACCTCTTATGTTACAATTCATTTTTTTTGGATAGTTTTTGTTAGCATCCCTTCCTTTAATTATATTTATTACAGTGTCGTACCAACTACTTTTTTCTTAACAAAGTGTTGCAAGTAGCAGTGTGTTTGAGGGGGATGGGTGTATTATACAAAGGGCCAGTGTGTGTTATGATATTATACATAGAGGCAGTGTGGGAGAGATATTATGGAGAGGGGCGGTGTAGAGGGTGTATTATGGAGACGGTCGTGTAAGGTGTGAATTATTAATTTTCTGAGGGAAATAAGTAATTTTCTGGAACAACTTCAAAGGTGCTAACTAGGGATTAGAGATGAGCTACGCCCCTAGAGTTCGAGTTCGAGTTCGGTTCGTTGAATGGTGCCCCGTACTGCAAAAAAACTGAAGGAGGGAAAATACATAAATTTACCCAGGATCCATAGCTTCAACCTACATGAGGCGGTTACATGTTCACTCCAGTGACATTTTCTACTGCTTTTCACAGCATAGAGCGCTCTGGTGATTTTCTTGTGCTTGTACACTTCATAACAGTCTTTTCTGTCATTATAATGGCAGAAAGACACATAATGTCCCACTCTCCTGCATTTTGTAATTTTGCACCCTTTGGTGCTTTTCATGTGGCACTAAGGGGTGCTTAGACTTGTATTTAGCCAAAAAAATAAATAAATTTAAAAAACAAATTACCACAGCTGGTAGCTTCACCTTGGCTGGTAATCCAAAACTGAGGGCACCCGACGCTGTTATTTTAAATTAAATAAATAATTTAAAAAAAAAAAAACACGTGGGGGTCCCCCCAAAATTGGATCACCAGCCAAGGTAAAGAAGACAGCTGGGGTCTGATATTCTCAGACTAGGGAGGCCCATGGTTATTGGACTCTCCCCAGCCTAAAAATAGCAGGCTGCAGCCGCCCCAGAAGTGGCGCATCCATTTTACTACACGATATAGACCCGCCCACCGGCGGCTGTGATTGGTTGTAGTAAGACAGCTTCTCACTCAGCGTGGGGGCGTGTCTGACTGCAACCAATCATAGGTGCCGGTGGGCATGGGAAGCAGGGAATACGAGATGTATTAATGTGCGGCCGGCATTTTCAAAAGCTGGAGAACCCACCACAGTGTGACAGCCGTGCATCACCCTGCCCGTTATCGGTGAGTAAGAAAAAGAGAGGGAGAGACCGACTGACCATAATGGCCGCTGGCTTATATAGCCCCTATGACGCCGTGCGGCCAAGCCAATCACAGTAACACCACAACAAAGATGGCTGCGGCATTACTGTGAGGGCAAGCAACATCAGGTGTGTTCATTGGCTGGAAAAAGGCGCCAGAAAGTCCAGACATGAAAATGAAAGTATCGGAGCGAATACCATATTAGCCGTCGGATAGCAAATACCTCGAATACACCATTATCCGTCGGATACCGAATAGTGGAAAATACATTCACTCATCCCTAGTGCTAACACTTTTGACCATGGCTGTGTGTGTCTGTGTGTGTATATACACACGTTTTTCCAAAAGTGGCAGCAAGACTGTTGGAGGTTTGAGGGGTGGAGGTGGAGCTGGGGTGAAGCCTAGGCAGAGTCCCAAGGGGGCTCAAAAATTTTGCCAGTATGGGATGAAATTTCTAGTGGCGGCCTTGCTCATGACAGAAACTTCCACATAGAATTTACATTTAGCACATTAATGCACATTACTTCCTCAAGCAGAAGTCAAACAGAGATTTTAATTAAAAGGGTATTCTCATTTCTGTCAAAAATGAAGCCGGCCTAGTTATTATCTGATTTCTCAAATACAATATTGCTCAAAGTTTATAATTCATTGGCCAGCCATGTAATCCTTGGCTGAGGTGGATTCACCATGCAAGTGCCCCTGTTTGTTAGTGGCTTTTCACTTTTTCCTAATAAAGCGCGATACCCAAGCGTGGGCCGCCTTGCCATGATATTTGTTTGTCGTACTAATACGTATGAAAAGTTTAAACTCTTCAAGCAACACCTACATTAACTTACAGTTTGCCCTGTATAAGGCAGAGTCCGTAGCATTTGTGACATGACTTGCCTGAAACAAGCTCTGTTCACTCCACATCCATGGGTAACTTTAGTAGAATAGTTTTTAAAATCATATTAAAAATGTATTCTGTGATATACCTATATATTTACATTGAGAAAATCTGAGTCAAGCAGAGCTGTAGCTGTGTACCATAAACCTTTAGTGCCATACGATGACTTTGTTATATGGCTTCAGCGTTATGGCTCATTCAGACAAGCGTTTGCGTACTGTTTATATGCAAAATGGATAGCAAGCACACTGAGCGATACAAGTCAATGGTTAGTTCACATGAATGTCTTTAAATTTGGACCAAAGATCCAATATTAAAGAAAAAAATCACATCATATACTTTTATGATCTGTTTCAGCAGATCAGATCCATTAAACTCCACAGGTGAATTTAAAAAGAAGCATGCCAAAAACAGAGCTAATGGAATTATTAATATAGAAAACTATATTTGGACTATTATTGTATTTTTGATGTACTAAATAAATATCGTATATAGATGTAGAAAACATACGGATGGGAAATGGATGACATTATGGGTGAAAAATCATTTGAACCCAATCCATTCAGACATCTGTGATTCCCAAATAAGTTATAACCATGATTTTCACACTTAGAACTCAAACCCATTATAATCTATGGATCTGTTCACATGGCCGAGTTTTCCTGCTGACGAAGTGTAGACATCCATTTTTGAAACTCATCAATGTAAATGTATGGGTCCATGAAAACTCAGACTGCACTAGGATGCCATCCTAAAGGGGGCTTTACAAGCAGCGACATCTCTAGCGATGTCGCTTGTGAAAGCACCCACCCCCGTCGTTTGTGCGTCACGGGCAAATCGCTGCTCCTGGCGTACAAAATTGCTAGTACCTGTCACACGTACTTACCTTCCTAGCGACGTCGCTGTGGCTGGCAAACAGCCTCTTTTCTGCGGCGTCACAGCGACGTCACACAGCAGGCGTCCAATCGAAGCGGAGGGGCGGAGAGCAGCCGCATGAATGTCACGCCCACCTAGTTGCTGGAGGACACAGGTACGGTGTTGTTCGTTGTTCCTGGGGTGTCACACGTAGTGATGTGTGCTGCCTCAGGAACGAAGAAGAACCTGCGTCCAAAAGCAGCAACAATATTTGGGAAATGGACGACGTGTCAATAATCAATGATTTGGTGAGTATTTTGCATCATTAGCGGTCGCTCGTACGTGTCACACGCAACGACCTCGCTAACGAGGCTGGATGTGCGTCACGAATTCTGTGACCCCAAAGACATCTTGTTAGCGATGTCGTTGCATGTAACGGGGCCTTAATAGTATCCTAGTTCTGTCCAATCTTCATGGTGGTAGATTTGATGCTTAAAGGGAACCTGTCAGGTGCAATATGCACCAAGAACCTCGAGCAGTTCTAGTTGCATATTGCTGATCCCTGTATACACTAGCATAGATAAAGGGATCTTTAGAAAAAGTATTTCTAAAGCTGTTTTATCTTATGCTAATTAGCACGGGGACTAGTCCCAATGGTGTTAAATCCCCTGACTAGCCGCCCTCTTATCATGTTAGCACGCCCACAGTGGTGTACTAACATGCTATTCAATGCAGCGTAACCCCGCATGCCTGTGTTCGCTGTGACCGCGCTTCTGGATGTCGGCACTTCCGGTCATATACAGTCTGAAGCTGGGTGTACGCGTCCTGGCTTCAGAGAGGTCTACTGTGCATGACCGGAAGTGCCCGGCATTCAGAAGTGCGGTCACAGCGAACACAAGTACATGTGTGACGCCTTGGCAAAACCAGGTAGTCACAAATAGGCCCCCGCATAACACCTTCCTTCACTAGGAAACACACAGCCAACCTAGAAACCTAGTCACCCCCCCTTAGGGAAAGATAGACACACCAGTGGGCGTGACCAGGCGGTTAGACACCCAGGGGTCCAGACAGCACGGGGCGGGAAAACAAGCAGAAAGTAGTTAGTTGAGTTTGGAGTTCAATTTGGAGAGGAGTGTGGGCTGGAGCTAAGTGTAGCTCCAGCAGGAAAGTTCAAGTTGAACGGTACCAGGGTAGGAGCCCTGGTGCCACTGGCTAGGAGGCAGACGGTGGTCTCCGTCAGCAGGAGATGGGAAGATGGCTCGGCAGAACCGAGGTGGACCAGGACAGGGTTGTAGCCCGCCGGTACTGACACGGGGAACCGACCCGGAAACCGTAGCACAAAGGGCGGTACTCGGACCCTGAAGCCAGAACCAGAAACAAGCGGACTGGTTAATTCACCGATTGATGCCAGGACTAGAGGTCCTGTCCCACCCAAAGTCCCTCATAGAAGACAACAGCCCACCGATAGAGATAGGAGGTCACCGCCAGGGCCCATAGATCCCACAGGCCAGCGTCTGCGGGCATGGCTCCTTAGGCCACATCCAACCGGGAGCGGACTCCTGAGTTTCAGACTAGGAAGTCCATCTTACACAAACAGTGCAGAGGAAAAGGATAGAGACCACCAGCCGGGTGGGGGACCCGAATGCAACCGGCCATGGCATCGGCCACCAGCACCTTGGTTTACCAGAGACTTGTGTGATTTATTTACTGTGAGTAAACAAACACTCCCTGCGGTCGCTATACCCTGCACTGAGGCACCAGGTCCCGGGGGCAACCATCCCTACCCACGGAGGGGTTAACAACTAGCTGCCACAACATCTCCCTTGGGTGCCCAACAACAGCAGTGGTGAATTTCCCACCTCACCACACACTGAGGGTGGTGTCACGAACTTACTACGGCCTAGTCTGTACATTTATGTCCCCCTTTTTATTTGGCGTGTTCGTGAGACCCCCGGGTCCGGAGACCCTCGAGCCACCACCCCAGAAGGCCCGGATCCGGGCAGCGCCGGCTGCTGGCACGGGGGCGGCACACATGCATCACCGCTGGTGACGCTGCATTGAAAAGCATGTTAGTACATCCCTGTGGGCGTGCTAACATGCTAAGAGGGTGGGCTAGTCGTGAGATATAACACCCTTGGAACTAGTTCCCGCGCTCATTATCATAAGATAAATGATCTTTAGAAATAATTTTTCCAAAGATCTCTTTATGTATGCTATTAGATAAAGGGATGGTTAGGCAGGGATTAGCAATGTGCACCCAGAACTGCTCGTGGTTCTGGGTACCTATTGCTCCTGACAGGTTCAGTTTAAGAAAACTCGAAGATAAAATCTGATTATAAAGATTGACACATGGGCCAAGCATTGATCCAAAACACTGATGAACATCATTCTTTTTTTTTGCACACAAGAAAAATCATCGAAGTCTGAATTAGCTCTTTAGGGAAAGCTTTTATGCCAGATAACACAACCTGCAGGAATAAGGTTAATTTGGAGGATAAAGCATTAAGAGGGTGCCCAGCTCACGTGCTGAAACTGCGGTTCCTGTGATAAAATGAACTCTATTCCTCCCAGTAGCTGCTGTTTTTCAGTCACACGAAGACATGGCTACAGTCACCGATCACAGGACAAACTCAGGGCAGAGCCAGCTGTCAGTCCAAGTGCCAAGGCATGCTTTCAGCTGTCATATACTTTTTAATGAGTGGAAACTATAGCCACACTGGCATGCCTGTATGACTGAAAGTCGATGGCTCGAGGGAGGAATAAAGTTAATTTTCTCCTAGGAGCCACGCTTTCAGTATGCTTTCAAATTAATCATATATCTGCAGTTTAATAGCGTTATCTGACACAATAGGTTACCTTTAAAGTGCCTCTCTGGGAACTAAAGAAAATAAGTGAAAAAATACATTATTGTAAATAAATTGCTAAATACTTACAATTATTTATTTACACTTGTCTTGTGTAGGGGGCAAGGGTAAGATTTTTAAAATAGCTGCCATCAAATTACTGAAAACAAAACAAGTGCTAAACCTTCAGCTACAGCAAAATTTTACTTCAGAAGTTGCGAGGAGGGATTGGACAAGACAAGATGCAGGTTGTAGGAGATGTCTCACAGCCTGTAAGCTGCTATTCACATGCACTTTGCTAGAAAACAACATCTCCCACAGCTTTCATCTCCTCGTCACTCCCCATAACTTCAGACCTCGCTGCCTGTGCCTCAGCTGAGATGTTATCTTAGCTTTTATAAGTGGAGAACCTCCTGTCTCTCCTGATAGGTAATGGCTAGAGAAGACAGCAGAGCTTTCTCTACTCATACAACTTGTCCTGCTGTCTGTAAAATGGGATCTGTTTTTTATGTTGTCAGGACAGCCATTTTGAAAAATGTAATAACTGCCCTCTCTAGACATGATGGGCGTAAATAAATAATTAAAAGTCTTTATCATGTTATTTATAAGAATGTTTTCATTTTTTTATTTTCTTTATTTCCTAGAAACCCAATAATGACAGTCAATTAGTTAAAAAGTTCCACTCACAACATTATATTTTTTTATAAATAAATATATATTTATGCAAAATAGTATTCTCCAGAGTAAAACTGTCAGTGATTATAGATGCAAGTTGTGAATAGCACAATGAGGAACAGATGAGTTAGGGATTTACATTCAAACTGATCAATTATTTGCCTGCTTTATGAGCAAATATTTAATTAGTAGATACAGATCTTTAATGTGCTTTAGTGCATGGAAATTGCATATACGAAGTCCCATTTGATATTTAGTAGAAAACAGAAATGCTAAGTTTTAAATAGCTATGGAACTGATCGCTACAAGAACTTTACTATTTTATTATGTTTTATGAACTTCTGCATATGCTGCAAATCTGAAATGTGCCCTATGGTAATTCTGAGGCCCTTTTCTGAAAGCACCAAATCTCACATTAAAATACAACAATGTGATGACTGTCACTAGGTGGTGCTGGACATTACTTGCATGCAATAAATGGAGAGGTAGTCAGACAGGCAGAGGTCATAAACCAGGAGGACATGACAGTACACGGAGGGCAGACAAAGACAAGGTCAAAGTACAAGCTGAAGGTCAGGGTTCCAGGAGAGTATGTATCAAAATACAGGGACCAGACGGGGACGTGGTCAGGAGGAAGTCTGAGGTTAGAAGCTAGGAAGTCACAACAGAAACAGGAGAGGACAGACAGAGACGGGTCAACAACAGTCTGGAGTCGAGAGGCCAAGATCTGAACACTGAGCAGCACGAGAGCCAACAGCACAACTGAAAACCAGGAAGTACTACTGGCGACGTCCTGAGCTAACACACTCCTTAAAGAAGCAGAGCAATCACTCGGAATGAGAAACATCTGCATAAGCACCTCCCAGGACCAGCGTGGAACCCAGTGCTGTGAAACAACCAGCAGAGCATTCATCCTGAAAAATGCTCTGCACCATAAGCAACATACACCGCCTCCACAGGGGAGCACAGCAGAACAATACAGAATGTTCTGTACATAGGAATCATGACAAACAGCTTATTGTATTGCACACATTGCAAAACTCATATTTGTTGTATTATTACATAAATATAGATACAAAAATTTGAAAATGAAATATAAGATCACTAAAGGCTGCTTTACACGCTACGACATCGCTCAAGCGATCTCAAAGGGGTCACGGAATTTGTGACGCACATCCGGCAGCTTTAGCGATGTCGTTGCGTGTGACACCTATGAGCGATTTTGCAAAAACGTGCAAAATTAGTAATTGGTGACATGCCCCCCTATTCCCAATTATCGTTGCTGCTGCGTGTACGATGTAGTCGTTGTTCCTGCGGCAGCACACATCGCTACGTGTGACACCGCAGGAACGAGGAACCTCACCTTACCTGCGGACGCCGGCAATGTGGAAGGAAGGAGGTGGGCGGGTTGTTACATCCCGCTCATCTCCGCTTCTATTGGGTGCCCGCTTAGTTACGTCGCTGTGACCCCGAACGAACCGCCTCCTTAGAAAGGAGGCGGTTCGCCGGTCACAGAGACGTCGCTAGGCAGGTAAGTAGTGTGTTGGGTCTGAGCGATGTGGTGCGCCACGGGCAGCAATTTTCTCGTGTTGCACAACCGATGGGGGCAGGTACGCACGCTAGCGATATCGGTAACGATATCGCAGCGTGTAAAGTGGCCTTTAAAGTGGAAAGCATGAACTTTATATTACTTAAATGTCTGTACTTCTAACCAGTTTGCATAACTTGACTTATATATGCATTATAAGGAACCATGAGCATGGGGTTAAATATAATACATGTACTATCTCTTCCTTCAAGACTTCAGTTACTGAGGTCTGAGTAAACCAAGAATTACATACCATGAATACAGAACATATGAAGAATATTTTTCATTTACCTTATCACCTTAATGCTTACAATCTTCATTGGGGATTTACCCATGAAACTAATTCATACAATAGAACATATTTCTCAGCAAGTCAAGGTGAAAATCAACAACTACTAGAGGACAAAACACTCATGAAATCCCAGCAACAGCAGTTTAGCCATGTGGCAATCTCTATGGATCTATCTTGGCAGCATGTGTCAGTGTCCAAGACCAGCTGCTGCGGTTGGAGCTGTGTTGTCCGACATTCCCACATGCCATTAATATAAGTTAGCTGTACACTACGGAGGAAAACAGCATAAACAAGCATTAGGTTAGGTAAAAAGATTTTTTGACCTGCATTATTGATTTCGACAAACAAGGTAGATTTGGTCTACATCGGCATCAAATGTTTAAATGGACTTTTGAAGGGTTCATTTAAATTAGCATGGCCAGACAAATATAACTTAATAACTATAATGTTGCATGTAGTCCACACTAAATGCACAGATTGGAAGATTTTCCAGGCGTATAGGTCACAGACTTTTTTCTAGAAACACAGATTTGTAGTCAATGTTACTATCTCAATAAGCTTATTTTCTGAATTTTAAATACAGTGTTTCCCCCAAAATAAGCCCTACTCTGAAAATAAGACCTAGTAGTTTTTTTTGGAGTGGGCTTGAAATATTAACACTATTCCAAAAATAAGGCCTCGTTGCATACTAAAACTAAGGCGGGCTTTGCACACTACGACATCGCAGGTGCGATGTCGGTAGGGTCAAATTGAAAATGACGCACTTCCGGCATCGCATGCGACATCGTAGTGTGTAAAGGCTTGATGATACGATTAACGAGTGCAAAAGCGTCGTAATCGTATCATCGGTGCAGCGTCGGCGTAATCCATGATTACGCTGACGCGACAGTCTGATGTCGTTCCTCGCTCCTGCGGCAGCACACATCGCTGTGTGTGAAGCCGCAGGAGCGAGGAACATCTCCTACCGGTGTCACTGCGGCTTCCGTAGGATATGCAGAAGGAAGGAGGTGGGCGGGATGTTTACATCCCGCTCATCTCCGCCCCTCCGCTCCTATTGGCCGCCTGCCATGTGACGTCGCTGTGACGCCGCACGACCCGCCCCCTTAATAAGGAGGCGGGTCGCCGGCCAGAGCGACGGTCGCAGGACAGGTGAGTCCATGTGAAGCTGCCGTAGCGATAATGTTTGCTACGGCAGCTATCACAAGGATATCGCAGTTGCGACGGGGGCGGGCACTATCGCGCTCGGCATCGCAGCATCGGCCTGCGATGTCGCAGCATGCAAAGTGCCCTTTACAGTATCCTGACATAGGGCTTATGCAGCCCTATGTCAGGATGCATAACGTGTATTGTCCCCTAGTGTTTCTCTAAGCCCCTGCTAATTAAATGATTGATAATTTACCCTCTTCCCCACCCGGAATTCAGCCCACCCCTTTAAACCCTGCACGGGCACCAACACTTTATGCCTGCTGTACCTAATCAATGCACAAGGATCGCATCACAATCCTCGGTGGCTTTCCTGAGCTGCATAGATACATCCTGTCACTCTCAGATCAGGAGTGCCACCAAATAGTGCAGTGAGAACGCGGCAGCTAATTAACTGAATGAATATTCAACCTCTTCCCCCTGTAATCCTGCCAACTGCTTTGAACCCTGATCGAGCACCCGCATCTATGCCAACCCAAGGATAGTATCACAATCCTCGGCAACTTTCCTGAACGGAGTTTGATCGCAATCCTCCGTGGCACTCGTGATCTGAGAGTGACAGCATGTATGTCTATGCAGATCTCACTTTCAGCTTAGGAGAGCCACTGAGCATTGCGATGAGATCATCAGGCAGTGTTACAGTAAAGCAGGCGTAGAGTGTTGGTCCTTGTGCAGGATTCTGAGTAGTGGGCAGGATTACGGGCATCACAGATCAGATCAGTCGACATGTGCGGGGAAAAATGCAAGCTTGCATGCCGAGGGAGGGACCCAACCTTGGAGGTTCTCAGCAGAACATTGTCTGGTCCAAACTGCAGAAGTATTGCTGATAACATGATACTGCAGGAGGACAAATTGATCTATAGTGATCATACTGTGCACATTATTCTTCCTCCTATAAAAAAAAAAAGCCAGGAATCAAGTGCTGAGCAACTTTAATAATGTCATTCACGCTCATTTGCCAGTCTGAACTCAGCGCATGTAAATGGAACCTAAATAGTTGAGTGTGATGGTGCAATATGTGAGCATTTTGGATCCCACTTTAAACTTTTGCCCAGGGCCCCACTTTGTCTAAAACTGGCTTTGATTTTAATGCATCCCATTATTTTATTAGCCTTGGCAGCAGTTGCCTGACACTGGTCAGTAAAGTTGTGTTTGCCGTCCACCCATACAGGCAAGTCTCTTCAGTGACAGTTTTACCCAGTGTTTTACAATTAGTCCGGGGCCACACGGGGATTACTGCGATCCTCGCATGACACTCAGCTTACGCTGGCAGCACAACGGCAGCCAAGTGTTATGCGAGTGTCATTGCGACTGAGGTCTGTTCGTGCGATAGGACCACAGCTGGGGGGGGTGGCGGGTCAGCACTGAGGAGGGGAGGGCTGGTGCTGAGGAGGAGAGCGAGGGATTTATATCTCTCTCTCTCCTCCATTGCCGGATATTTCCATTCTCACTCTGCACTCACATTACACTAGTGCCCCATAGACTTGAAAATAATCGCTCATGGGTGCTGGCACAGAGTAATATTGGTCCGAGTGGAATGCAATGTTTTATCGCATTCCACTCACTCCGAATTTCATGCCGTGTGTCTTAGGCCTTAAGTACGCTGTGGTTGGGAAAGCCGCAGCCAGTCTTTGCATTCTGGTCTGTGCACAGACCATGTTGCATGGATGTCTGAAAGAGCCATAAGAAGAAATCACACTCACCAGCTCATTCATAAACAATGGAAAATTATTTAAATAGTTTAAAAAAATTGTTTAAAAGAACAGAGAGTCCTCAGTGGTTGATACCTTTTAATGGCTAACTGAAAAGATGGTAATAATTGCAATTAAATAGTTTAGTTTTCCATTAGCTGCAATACAACCCGCAACTCATTGCAATACTTGCAAAGGGATTCTTCCATAACAATGAGTAGGAACTTCCCTGTAGGGCATTTTTAATGGCAGTTAGGCCCCTCTGATGATCAATCGATGTGTACAAATCACATCAAATGAGGCCAGCATTGTACCTGAGGGAATGTGTAAATCATCAATTTTGGTAAATCAAACGGTAACTTCAAGTTAGTGCAGTTAAAGGTGCTTCTAAAAGCTATTGATTCATGCGGTGAACATCATTTTTCATACATTGGTTTTGCATATTGACCTAGATTTATTTTTTTAATAAATAATGGCTCGTCATGTTTGATGTGTTGTTGTTGAGCTGAGATTTTATTCATCTAATTTTAAGACCTTCTAACTAGCAGATTTCTTCAAATCCTACCCAGATATGCAATCCATAGAATTCAGAAGGGTGCTTAATCTTACAGAGAAAAATCTATGAACCCATGTATCTAAAATCTACAATACCTACAATACTAGTTAAGCTGACACAATATATAACTGAGCGGTCATATTTGTTTTATAGATAAACTGTTGTTATTCTGACTCAAGACAATCACTTTGCAGCTTGTGAAAATGTTTTGTTCAATAATCTGTTCTCCTAGTGCCTAGACAAATAGTACTTATTGTACTTTAATTAGAACAGAAGTGTTACATTCAATTAACACACCAGAAAACATTCACAACCATGAGAAATCAACTTATTTCAGCTCACAAGTACTATTTATTTAACCCCTTAAGGACCGAGCCACTTTGCTCGTTAATGACCGAGCCTCATTTTCCAAATCTGACCAGTGTCACTTTATGAGGTTATAACTCTAGAACGCTTCAATGGATCCTGGTGATTTTAAGACTCGTTTTTTTCGTGACATGTTGGGCTTCATGTTGGTTTTAAGTTTTGGTAGATATGATTTGCGTTTATTTTTGAAAATATTGAAACTTTTTTAAAAAAAGAGAAAATTTCACAACTTGAAGATTTTTTTATTTTATCTTTATAATGTAGATTTAGCCCCATATTTTATGTTTTCACAGTGATGATTTTTACTTCATTGGTGTTTTCCAAAAACAAGCAGCAGTGGATGTTGCAGAGTAAAAATGAAAATCTGCTATTGCAGCACCCAGTAGATTATAGTGCAGTCTACATTGTGGCCAGCTTGAGCTTCTGGAAGAAACCTGCACACCGTAAATTAAGCGGACTCTTTTCTCAACAGATGTGCCAAACAAGTGGACGCTAACTGTGGTTTAAGCACATTGTGGGGCTCAGAAGGGAGGGGGGCATTTGAATTTAGGATTCACTGGATATTTTGGGCAGGGGGGTTGAGGAGCCATAGAGCTTTGCCAGAACCTTTGTCCTACCAGTAATGTGGAAGCCAACTTTATTTCTGTTAACTGATGATGAACCTGAGTTGATGTCATGAAGTATAAGGGGATAACTGGGGACCGTGGCTCCTACACTGGAACTCAGGTTAGGCCAAACTGTCCCTTATCCCAGAGGTATTTCTGATAATGAAGAGGTCTGGACTGCCAACCTAGCCCTGCTCTTTACCAGGACTGCCCTAATAACCCTTCTCCCTAACCACGGGCCAGGATAGGAGTCGTTAAACCCACACAGATAGACAAACTGGGAAACTAAAACTCCAACTCACAGGAGTCATACACAGAGGTAATAGACAATACAGGATCAAGAGGAAATAAAGAGCAGGGAGGGAATAAGCAGACGACAAGAGAATTCCCACAACACACCAAACAGCACTCAGTAGTTCACCAGCAACTGGATCACAACAGCACATGGACCCTTATCTCTAAAAGCTATAGTTGGCACAAGAGGTGAGTTTCAACCATTTTAAAAAGGCGGGCAGAAGCTGTGATAGGTTTCTCGTAACATGTGATCCCAGAGGTAACCAGCAGGCCAACAAATATTAACCCCTGCCAGCCTGATCACTAATGAGTACACAACTGATCAATGCCCAGGCCTTCCTGAGCAACTCAGAAGCCCCAGAAAAACCACAGTGTGGAGTATCAGCATCTGTGGTGTGAACAGTGCCAGGTACCACCATCACACTCAGCAAGTTTTGAGCCTAACGCTCTGTGACAGTTGGGACTTATTTTTGTGGGTTGAGTAGAAGCTTAAATTAATGGCATTTGGGTAACTGAACATTTTGGATATGTCAACATTTATCCTGTGCTCCACTGTGAGTTCTTGCATCAGGGTTTCCATCTAAATTGACAAACAAACCCGTGATGGATCCATCATTATTAAGGCAACAGAGTTACTTTGGACACTGTGTGGCTTTTGTTCAGCGGTGTCAAACTTTTAGGAAGTGCACGTGCAAGAGAGGTGATTGACTGTACTTCTATGCACGGCAAAAAGATGGACATCATAGATCAGAGAAAGTCCATAATGACTCCCCCTGTCTCACTATCCTGAATGCTCCACCAGGGTTTTGTATAAATCCTATATTTCAGAGACTTACATGGAAACACCTCTTTAAGCAATCAGCGTAGAGCACATGATAAATGTGAACAGATCCAAAATGTTCAGTACCCCAAAATATCATCAACAAATGCTTCTGTGTCAGAAGCGCTACACCCAGGTGATATATCATTATATTGAGAGTTTCTTTGCCTACAACTTGCTTCTCTAAGATAAGGTAGTACAAACCTGCTGAGAGATTCCCTTTAAATGTCTTTGTCAGAATAATAGTAGCATCTAAATGTTTAGATTGCTGCTGTTAGAGGCAAGTGCTGGCTGTATACCACAGCTGGCTGTGGCCATTCATGGTGCTGTCTCAACTCCTGAGCTTGCTGCATATAAGGGCACAAAACATCCATTGTAAGTGCATGGTGTATTTCAGTAATGGTTTAATAGATAGTAATCAAAGAAAGAATTACCTGATTTTAGAAGAAAGTGAGATAGTTTATAATGTCTCTTGTTCAGTCAGGACACCAGTACTAAATGATCATATACCATAATGAGAACATTTTACTTTTTTTTTATACTGACAATACTAAATTCCTGCATAGGTAAAACTTGGAACCCAACTTTCAAGTAAATTTCTTTGTGAGTCACAGATGAGTTGTCTCATTTTTACAAGTGATAAGGTTATATTTATAATGACATGAATAATTCTGGTCCATTATTCTAATAAATTCTTTCAAAGTTTCACAGTCTGGCCTTTTCTTTATTAGACCAGAGTTTATTTTTTAGGTCTCATCTCCAGATATTTTATCTTCCTCAACATGCAATTTACATAACACGTAAGATCTAGGAAACAATTCTGATTTTACTGTATGGTAATAACAATTTTCTGATCATTTAGTTAGGAATAAATCTTAAATAATAATAGACCTGTTGAATTTAACTCTGCATTAATATGTATATAATTTGTGTGGTTCCAGACAACCAACATTTTATGATTTAACTTTATGATTTTAAAGCAGGGGATTTTAGAATCAAGAAAACAAAAAAGTCTTTTTAAAAAGGGTAATTAATCAGAAGGGGACATTTGTTTTAACCCTTGAACGTGCAACTATAGAAATCTACCATAGAAAACAAGTAACCTATCAGGCCTGCGAGGCCCCAGGTATGCGTTCTAGGGTTAACGATACAGAAATTATGATAATTGAACTTGTCTAAATTTGAAAGAGATTCTCTTTTTATTAGAAGGATCTTTTAGATTTAAGCTGATAATAATAATTTATTCATTTATATAGCGCTATTAATTCCACAGCGCTTTACATACATTGGTCATACTGTCCCCATTGGGGCTCACAATCTAGAGTCCCTATCAGTACATTTTTTGGAGTGTGGGAGGAAACCAGAGACCCCGGAGGCAACCCACGCTATCACAGGGCAAACATACAAACTCCTACCAGATGTTGTCCTTGGTGGGAATTGAACCCAGGACCCCAGCGCTGCAAGACTGCAGTGCTAACCACTGAGCCACCGTGCCGCCCTATCACAAGGTGTCTTCGGTATCCCCAGTGATTAGCTATAGTCTGGTAACCTGACAGCAGGTTCATTTTCATGCAATTCCAACAACGTAGAATGCATTATTATTACAGTTTTCATTTAAAAGCACTCCCACTAACATTTTTATTGTTCAAATCTGTTTATGTGCATGTAGTGTCTTGTAAGTGTAGTTATACTGTATACTTACCTGCCCCCGCTCTCTCTGCTGTCTAGTGCCATTCTTCTCCTCTTCTGAGTGATGTTACCCCCTTTGTCGACCGTCAGCGTCACACTGCGCGCTGCATGACCTGGAAGTGACTTTGATAATATAAATCTATGGAGCATCACATCAAGGCTCCAAAGGATTTCATTGTAAACGAGACTTCCCGCACACGCATAAAGTGTAGAATGAGCTGGCAGGTCTAATTTGTGGCGACATCACTGAGAAGAGAAGAACGACAATTCTGGATACCAGTGAGGCGAGTATATTAAAACTCTATGAGGGCTTCTGATCATGTGGTGGATGGGAGGTATGTGTCGCAGAGGTGATTATCTTCTGTAATGTAAGACTGGGAGCAAGCTCCAGTGCATGTAGTGCTGGGAGAATATTAGGACATATTAGGGCCGGGTTTTACGAACAGCCAGAGAAACGGGAGGATCTGACTGCTCACATGCCTCCACTCCACCTCTGGGTGTGGTTGTGAATATAAAAGGAGACCAGTAGTCTCACATAGGATCTGTGTGTGAAATTTGATAGACCTTCAGTCTGAAGCTCTATTTGAGAAAGAGGACGACTTATCTTGAGCGGGCGAGCCCACAGTAACATGGACTGGTTATTTTCTTTTTCTTGTCTTTTTTTGTACCTTATGCCGAAAAAGGCTTGCTTTATGGTTTTCCTCTGGAGCGGTTTATGAGACCTGTGAATAAACCAGCCTGACTATTTAAATGGAATCTGTTCCTGTCATTGCCTCAACCTGCAACTGAGTAAGTAGCCCTGTTACAAGACACTCACACTACATTACATTCACATACACATACTTTAAATCAAATTTTCAACAATAAAAATGTTAGTGGCAGTGCTTCTTTAAATCACTGGTATATACTTGTAATTAGGGTTGAGCAAATATATTGAAGTGGAAGTACTCAAATTTTACAATAATCTCCAGAATTCAGTTTTTTTTGTCGTTTGCTCCAGGCGAATTCAGTAGTATGGCGACCAACTGAACCAAGGAGAGCCAGCAAGAGGTTAAAAAAGTAAACCATAATACTTCACTGCTCACCTCTCTGGCCACCTCCATTTCTCACTCTTGCCTCTGTAGTCCTGAGTTTAATCTTATTGGTAGGCTGGGACTTCTGGACATAAAGTCGTGGCACAGGTTGTGATCTCATGATGTAGCTACAACCTTACAAGGTGCATGCCCAGAGATGTCCCAGGCCTAGTCATGGCTGTAAGTCCCAGCCTAGAGTGCACGACTAAGCCCAAAATCTCTCAATGCATGTGTGTCATGAGGACACAATGATATTGTAACGTGACGATGTGTGTCGCAAACTTATAACATAAGCCGGGACGTCCGGCGGCAACTAGGCTCAAGATGCAGGGTTGTCCTGGGCTTAGTCATGGCCAGAAGTCCTGGCATAGAATGAAAATGCGTTGATGTTAATAAGATGAACTGATAATCAAATGGGGAACAGTGAGCAGTGGAGGTGAGCAGTTGAGTATTAGTTTTGCATTTTTGTCTGCATCATAAAAATAGTTTGCCAAGGAATCTCTGCAGACCCCCCAGCATAAAAAGGCACATTCAGTTTGAGGAGAATAATGTGCTGTGAATCGAATTTCTTAGTAAAACCTTTATGATTTGGAGAATTTGAATCTCAGCAGGTCTTCTAATCTCTACTTGTAGTGTATAGAGATGCAGGGTCCTCCAGAATTAGACAAGTTTTTAGTAACCATTAAAAATTGGCAACCCATTTTAAGAATTGGTAGCTTTAATCCAACATTTAGACAGATTCCTGTCATATTGTGGTACTATATCCAAAAAGTACTATATTTTAAGTTTAATTAAGTGTATCATATAAATCATCTACTATAGAAATCCTTACCTTATGTTCTTGAAACATCATGAAGAATAATTAAGGCTATGATGCTGAAGTCATCTCACACAAAGATGGCTGTCGTTTCCTCTCATCAGAGACTCCGCTCATTTTGAGATGTCATTGGAATGCATATGTGCCACAATGACGTCACAAAATGGGTGGAGCCTCCAACTCAGTCTCAGAAGTCAGGCCTCTTAACGCTTTATTCTGCCCAGAAACAGACATTTAGAAAAATACCCACACCATGTCGCAGCAGAACAAAAAAGGTTAAACTGCTGTAACAAAAGTGGCTGGAAAAAAATCCAATATTATGATCTACTGTAAAATTATGACTGTATATATTATTATTTCTGGATTAAATCTTTATTAAACAATAAATCTTTATTTTTATATAGCGCTAACATATTCCGCAGCACTTTACATACATCAGGAATGCTGTCCCCATTGGGGCTCACAATCTAAAGTCCCTATCTGTATGGGTTTGGAGGAAACCCACGCAAACACGGGGAGAACATACAAACTCCTTGCAGATGTTGTCCTTGGTGGGATTCAAACCAAGGACCCCAGCGCTGCAAGACTGCAGTGCTAACCACTGCAAGACTGCAGTGCTAACCACTGAGCCACTGTGCTGCCTGATTACTTTTTAACTTTATTTTTACATATTTGCCGCACACTACTAACTTCACATAAGCATATATTTTACCATTATCTGGGCTCAGAACTAATAGTACCATGTAGTTATGTTATATGTGTTCCGATATATGATGCTTGCAAGCTGTATGTAGGAAAAGTTCTTCCCTGAATGAATGTTGTAAAAGCTTTGCAATCTGACTTGCAGTAGAATAGGGGTCCACAACTCTTGGCTTGGAAGCCACATGCGGCTCACGGGCCCATGATGAGTGACTTGCAGCTGTCTGCTAACTTGGTGCATTAGTGTCTACCAAAAAGCTGTGAATAGCAGGTCTCCTGACGGTGACTTTTGTGAGTAACCCCGCATAGAAGAGCAGACCCGGATGCACATATACCAAGCATGGTGGGACAATGGTAAACTGGAGTAAGGATGATACTGTTGGTTGGAAGCAGTGCTTGAAGCTGGATATAATTGTATGTCGAGTCTCCTTGATCCAAAGTTACTGCATGGGGTAAGGTGAGAATTCCAGGATTTAAGTCTACTGCCTATAAGGGAGGGGGGCGTAAGTCCTCGGAGTAATTTCTGTGAGAAAGTTTTGATTGAGTTATGAGTGGAACAGAATTTTCATTATGTGAGTTTTATTTTGGAAAACCCTGATAAAAATATCGCCACCAATAAAAAATGTGCCAGGCAAATTTTAATGTGAATTGCAGAAAGCAAATTACTGTAGGTTACCATATGGTCCATCACAAAAATACATTTGTACAAATATGATGACCTTTTGCAGGAATTTAGAAGGTAAAAGTGTAACCATCCTTTTAATTTTTATTTCATAAATCAGTAGTACACAGGAAAATAAGCAAGTTTGTAATATTTATATGAGACAAATGTTCTTCTTTCTCTGCCAAAATTGATCAGTCATTATCAAAATTCTCAATTCTGAGATAAAATCTGTATTCAGTGAAGACTTTCCCATTACTGAGATAGGAGATGGCAGCTGTTACTGATGAGATTACGTAGATAGAAGAGGGAGCAGGGGGTGGAGCTCTGCATCTAGCTCCTCCCTCTGCCTCTAGCCCCTCCCTCTGCCTCAAGAGCCTCCCCCTGCTTCTGGATCCTCCCTTTGCCTCTAGTGCCTCCCACGCCTCCCTTTGCCTTTAGCTCCGCCATTTGCCTCTACCTCCCCCCTATGACTGTACCTCTTCCTCCCGTTGTCATAGAATCTCATCAGTAACAGCTGCCATCTCCTATCTCAGTAATGGGAAAGTCTTCACTGAATATAGATTTTGCTTCAGAGTTGACTGCCAGTATCTGGGCAGAGAGCCGAACAGGACAATCATTGACTTTCCATACTGCTCGTTACTTGTGTCGAGCTCGTCCAAATGTTTGATCAAAGGGACAAGCATTCGAGCATTTTCGTGCTCGCCCATCACTAATTACCATCTATTATATAAAAATTCTATCATTAAAGTCTATTACAACAAAGGAATAGAATTATATGCTGTAACTGAAAAATATGAAAAATGTAATTCATTACTCTCAAAAGGTTTAGGTTGATAAATCTTGAGTCTGTGGAACTTTGTCATTGCAACTGTGCTGGGCTAAATGGACTTCTTCATCACCAAAGACCCTCACATGGAGGTTTGGACTTAAAAAACCAACCACCAGGATTTTTCTAGTTGAGATAAAGGCAGTGCCATACAGACACTAAGATGTCGATTGCAGGCATACCTGTTATAGTAAGATCAGAAGCTTGGTTGATGAAATATCTTTATCAAAATTGCAGAAATGCACTGCACGTTGATTGATGTGTGCATCGGGGTTGGGCCTTTGTGGGCAGAAGTAAAAACAAGAAAATCTGTGCACACACCGATGTCTCTCATAGTCTTCACCACAGTGTCTTCGATAAAATGGCACTGAAGATCACGGTACGCACATACGCAGACTTCGGCACCATTTTAATAAACACATAATTCCTTTGGCAGTGCACATGCACTGCCAACAACCGCAATGGCAGTACAGTGCAATATTCAAATAAAGAAAAGGTAGCAAGCCAAGAGGATGCCAAGGACCCGACCCACAAAGGTCCACCTCCATTGCACACGTCAATCAAAGTGCAGTGCTTTTCTGCAACTTTGATTAAAGATATTTCATCAATCAGCATCTTAGTGTCAGTATGGCATTGCCTTTAGTTGATATTGCAAAATCCTGCTGGTTGGTCCTCTTTAAAAGATTTTTTTAATCATTGTGTAGGAAATTTAATTTAATTTATTAACATGAAGGTATCACAAGTTGAGAGTCGGATTCTTACAGTGAGACGTACTGAGCGATATCAATAAAGCCTTTGTCTGGACCATAAAGACAGTCACTGTGTAAACTATCTAACATCACTTAAAACATACCAGGTCTGATTCATTATTGAGCCTTTACTTGTCTATATATTGCTGTTTTTTCACTTGCTCCTTATTCTTTTCCTTATTTGACCCTTTTTATATGTGTTCCCCTGTGTTTTTATGTTTGCCATTGTGGACATGGTTTGCTGTTTCCAGATTCTTTCTATTGGTTCATAAATTGGGTCTGTTTTAAAAAAAGCAAAAACAAAAAAAAACTAAAAATGTTTGCTCAGATGTCCCTCAGTCTCCTACTGCAGAAATTGTATGTACAGCTGAAATGTTTACTGATTTTTTGTGACACTTTAGTGGAGTACACAACTTTTTGAAATAGAAAAGTCACATAAAAGGTTACAGACAAAAACAAAGAACATTTTTGATTTTGGGCAAAATCCATGAACATTTGCCATTTTAACGACTGGTGCAATAACCATCAAAGAGCATCATAAGACGACAAAAGAAAAAAAGTGACTTAATTAAAAACATAAATACGCCAATAGCTCATAGAAAAGAAAAGATTACCAGAACACATTGCTCTATCGGCACACTCTAGAATTGCATATGAGAAACTGAGCCAAATGTAATCACCTTATTCCTCTCTGATTGTCTCAACTATGCAAATAGGCACAAAACCAACAAGAAATAATTGTCCCTATTCAGCCCAACACAGAAACCCTTCCTTTGCTGTGGAGGTTGGCAGTCTAAATATGATATGGCTTTTTTGTTAAAATGTCAGCTTGCACTGAAAGTGCCCTCATATACACCTAATTGAACAGAACTGACAATTTTAGATTACTGTGGTCATGAAATATATCAAATCCATCACATCGCACGATAGCCATCCACAAACAGCACTTCAATAACACCTCACCACAGAACAGATGAGGACAATGGTTCCTTACTGAAAAATAGGCTTATCTAAAAAAATCATATATATCTGTCCTATCCTGACATATTTTTCCTTTCAATCAGATGGTTCATCAGGAAAAATGTGAAAACGACATCAAATGTTGATAATAAGCGCCTCACAAGTTGTAAGGTGACATGTGGCTAATCCACTGGGGGACAGACAGAAGAAGGCCCCTGCTTAAGAACTTTATAAGGGCCCTTTATAGCTAAACAGTTCATCATAATGAACAATTCCACCTGCTTTGGAGCTGGTAGTGGGCCCTCTTACTTCTTGGGCCCCAGCGCAGCTGCACAAGCTGCACCAATGATATGTCCACCCCTGGTATAATTACAGCGTACCTAGTCACCTTGTAACTTAGTAATCTAGTGTTAGACTTTTTTTTGCATTTTAATCCCTTCACGACCAATGACGTACTGGTACCGCAGGCCTGCAGTAATCCCCGCACATGTCTGCAGATCTGATCAGCAGACATGTGGGGCTAATAGGCGTGGGTGGATCTCCAATTTGACAGGTTAGGTCACGCTGTTAAATTCTGTAATGCGCTCCAGCGGGGATTGCGCCATTCCCTGCCGCTATCGGCAGCCCTGTGACGTGATCACAGGGTGTCAATGGGATGGGGTGGCAGTGAAGGGTCATATGATGATCCCTGATGCTGCAATGACTCACTTTCTGTGAATGTTGGTAGAGCGTCGGCACTCACAGTAAGGGCTCGTGTGCACGTTGCGTAATTGCATTTACGCTGTGTTTAGCACTGCAGCATAATGGATGCATCCTACGTCCCCAGCACAATCTATGTAGATTGTGCATAATCTGTGCGCACTTTGCTTTTTTGAATGCAGCGATTTGCATGCTGAAATTTTGACCCAAATCTGTGCGTTCAAAAAAGCAGCATGTCAGTTAACTCGTGTGCTTTGGATGCAGCTCCCACTCTGTCTATGGGAAAGCCAGCATCCATAACACATGAAATCGACATCTATTCTGCTGAAACACTGCATCCATTACGCAGTGTTTCTGCAGCGATTTGAAGCTCACATGTGCTGTCAAATCGCTGCAGAAATTTCAGCATTTACGTGCGCACGAGCCCTAACACAGCATTTCTGCTGATCAGAGCGATGGGCATCGTTCTGATCAGTAGAAGCGATCGGATAGTGTAATCATAAAGTTTCTAGGGAGACTAGTAAAATCAGTAAAAAAAGTAAAAAAAAAAAAGAGTTTTAAAAAATAAAAAATTCCTAAAAGTTCAAATTACCCCCCTTTGCCCCATTGTAAATAAAACAATAATAGTAAAAAATACACCTATTCAGAAATACCAGATCTATCGACCTATAAAATCAATAAATTTGATCAATACACAGTGCAGCGAGAAAAAATACCAAACATGAAAATGAAGTTTTTTTGGTTGCCACAAATATGCATTAAAATAAAATAACAGGAGATCAAAACATTGCATCAATGCAAACATTTTCCAGTTAAAAATGCCAGCTCAAGATACAAAAAAAGCAATCACTGAGCCACAGATCCCAAAAAATGAGAACGCTATGGGTCTCGGAAAATGAGGACATAAGCGCTATTATTTTTTTCTACAAACTTCAGAATTTTTGTTCAACACTTAGATAAAAGTAAAAGTATACATGTTTGGTATCTACGAATTCATACTGACCTGGGGAATCATAATGCCAGGTCAGTTTTTCAAAATAGTTAACATGGCAAATAAAAAGCACAATGGTGGAATTGCACTTTTTTTGCAATTTAACCGCATTTGAATTTTTTTTCCTGTTTTCAAGTACAATATAGGGAAAAATGAATGGCATCATTCAAAAGTACAACTCGTCCCGCAAAAAAAACCAAGCCCTCATATGGCTATATTGACAGAAAAACAGAAAAGGTATGGCTCTTGGAAAAAAGGGAGGAAAAAACGAAAATGAAAAATGGAAAATCTTCCGGGGATTAAAGCGCTATCAAAGCCATCCGACGTTGAAGAGGAGGCGCCATCTTGTCCTCCATGGGAAGGAATGGCTTTTATATAAGGCTGAATAGGGTCAGTTAGTATTTCATTGCCCCTCACTTGTATTGTTGCTTTGTTGCCTGTTTCCATATTTGAGACTATCTAGGCCTAGTAGGTAAGATAAAGCAAATCTAGTTTGTGTCCTTATAACAGTGTGTTCTGAATTATGTATTGGATACTGGAGTGAGGTTTTATGTAGTTTTTAATGCATGTTGAATAAAGAGTACAGTTGAAACCAGAACTTTACAAACACTATATCAAAAGACACATATGCATGTTTTTCTTGCTATTTGACATGAAATCAGAATAAACCTTTCCTGGTAAATAAGTCCCCCATCCTGATATACAGGACCCCCATTCTGGTAAATATACCCAAATCCTTGTACATATGTTCCCATCCTAGTATACATATCATTATCCTGGGTCCCTTCCTGGTATATACAGTCATATGAAAAAGTTTGGGCACCCCTATTAATGTTAAGCTTTTTTCTTTATAACAATTTGGGTTTTTGCAACAGCTATTTCATTTTCATATTAATATTTTGTAGATCCTCCGTTTGCAAAAATCACAGCCTCTAGTCACTTCCTGTAGCTTTTAATGAGTTCCTGGATCCTGGATGAAGGTATATTTGACCATTCCTGTTTACAAAACAATTCCAGTTCCAGTTCAGTTAAGTTTGATGGTCGCCGAGCATGGACAGCATGCTTCAAATCATCCCACAGATTTTCAATGATATTCAGGTCTGGGGACTGGGATGGCCATTCCAGAACATTGTAATTGTTCCTCTGCATGAATGCCTGAGTAGATTTGGAGCGGTGTTTTGGATCATTGTCTTGCTGAAATATCCATCCCCTGCGTAACTTCAACTTCGTCACTGATTATTGTCAAGAATCTGATGATACTGAGATGAATCCATGCAACCCTCAACTTTAACAAGATTCCCGGTGCCGGCATTGGCCACACAGCCCCAAAGCATGATGGACCCTCCACCAAATTTTACTGTGGGTAGCAAGTGATTTTTTTGGAATGCCGTGTTTTTTTGCCTCCATGCATAACGCCTTTTTGTATGACCAAACAACTCAATCTTTGTTTCATCAGTCCACAGGACCTTCTTCCAAAATGTAACTGGCTTGTCCAAATGTGCGTTTGCATATCTCAGGCGAGTCTGTTTGTGGCGTGCTTGCAGAAACGGCTTCTTTCGCATCACTCTCCCATACAGCTTCTCATTGTGCAACGTGCGCTGTATTGTTGACCGATTCACATTGACACCATCTGCAGCAAGATGATGCTGCAGGTCTTTGGAGGTGGTCTGTGGATTGTCCTTGTCTGTTCTCACCATTCTTCTTCTCTGCCTTTCTGATATTTTTCTTGGCCTGCCACTTCTGGGCTTAACAAGAACTGTACCTGTGTTCTTCCATTTCTTTACTATGTTCCTCACAGTGGAAACTGACAGTTTAAATCTCTGAGACAACTTTTTGTATCCTTCCCCTGAACAACTATGTTGAATAATCTTTGTTTTCAGATCATTTGAGAGTTGTTTTGAGGAGCCCATGATGCCACTCTTCATAGGAGATTCAAATAGGAGATCAACTTGCAAGTGGCCACCTTAAATACCTTTTCTCATGATTGGATACACCTGCCTATGAAGTTCAAAGCTCAATGAGGTTACAAAACCAATTTAGTGGTTTAGCAAGTCAGTAAAAAGTAGTTAGGAGTGTTCACAACAAGAAATTGATAAGGGTGCCCATACTTTTGCACCGGTCAAAGTTTGTTTAAATGCGGATTGCACATTTTCTGTTAGTGCAATAAACCTCATTTCAATCCAGAAATATTACTCAGTACATCAGTTATTAGATATATGAAACTGAAATAGCTGTTGCAAAAACCCAAATTTTTATAAAGAAAAAAGGTTAACATTAATAGGGGTGCCCAAACAATTTCATATGACTGTATGTCCCCTATCCATTGGAGCCGCTGCCATCTGAAGCTCCATATCGGGGATAATCACGACGTTTGGTTAATCCATCAACTGGAGGGATTTCTGAGCTGTGTCAGTGCCGCTGCATCGGTCTTGCTCTGCCCTGTACAGGTCATTTGAGGTGTTTAGGATCCGTATTGAATGTTGGCATAAACTTATGGATTCTATCAATAAAACCTCCTGATGAATCCCTTGGCTCTATCTTACAAGGGGGGAAACGCATTGAGGTGTGAGGTATAAGCTGTATCCTAATGTTTGAAAGCATCAAATAAGCACAGTGTGTCCGGTTTTGAATACCGCCAGTGGAAGCTGGGATATCCTGTTTTCTACATAAAAGCTCCATTTAATCCACGACGATTGACGGAATATCTCTTCTAAATAATGGGACTTCAATGGATGTGTGATTTCTAATACTTCTATCAAGAATTCATACCAAGCAATATCCTTAGCCATTGGACTGTGTACCATCTTTGACATATCTCTGTGTTATTTTTGATTGCTGAAATATTATTGTAACAGTTCAGACTATGATCTATGTATTGTCATGATATTTCTGTTCTGTATGGAATGATTCTATGAGCACTCCTTTGTGCTCACCTAACTTTTGAAATAACAGTTCAGTTGTGGTTTTCTATTTAGATTAGGCCTCTGTTCTGTTGGGATTGACCTATTAGGCATTCCTTGGTGTGTACCTCTATGGTAGGGTAGTCCTTATCGTCTCTTTGTGTCTGACTAGTTTCCGCTGTAGTCATATACATTAATAGGGCTATGGTATGGCGGTCATTGAGGAACATCAATAGGGTGCATTGAGGGTAGCCCTCATATATCTGTCAGTGCATATATTTTTTAGGTGTTGTGAACTGGGTGAGGTGTTGGAGCCAGGCACTGAGGCAGCAGTTGGGCCTATCTGCCCCCTGGACAATAAACTCTGGCAGGCAATAGTAGATGTGAGTAGCTGGTTGATACTGTGGACATTCTGTGTCAATCAGCTACATGCAACAAATTAGTTGCTATATTGTATAAACTGCTTCAGATTTCCTTTTTGCTCTTTGAAAGAGTATTACATCTATGCCCACCTGAGGATGATTAACCATCTGGATGGTGTGTGGGACTAGTGAAGGAATACCAATGTATTAGTTTATATATTTATTTGCCTGTTTGTTTGGATAATTCCGGTGAAGACACCGTGTATATTATATTTGTGTCTATGGGTTTAAAATTTTTTTAGCTTGCTACAAGAAAGTCTATTTTTAAATAATTGGGGTAAATTCCTTTATATACTACTTCTGACCCCGTTCCTAGTATCCACCTTATAGAGATATTTGAATATGTCCTTCATCCTAGCCCCATCCTGGTATATATGTCCACATCCTAGGCCCCATCCTTGTATAGAATATTATTTTTTTTAAATGAAGGCAATGTAGAGAATGGTAATGTCATTGTGGTTTTTAGACACAACAGAAATCATAGTACCATTAGTAGGCCAAACAGTATGCAAATAACTAAACTATCTTACCGAACTAAAATCATATACAGTTGAACCCAGAAGTTTACAAACACTATCTAGAAAGACACAATAATAAAAATGCCTTAAAATATTCTCTCTTATTATTCTGGCATTTGCCAAATATAAATAATTTTGGTTACAGTTATCCTAAAACGGGAAAGGTTTATTCTGATTTCATGTCAGATAGCGAGAAAAACATGTATATGTGTCTTTTTAGATAGTGTATGTAAACTTCTGGGTTCAACTGTATGTGTTTTTTATTTGATAAGATAGTTTAGTTAGTTGCATACTGCTTAGCCTACTAGTGGTACTATGATTTGTGTTGTGTTTAAAAACCACAATGACATTGCCATTCTCTACATTGCCTTCATTGAAAAAAAAAATTCTATTTTCCCAAGTATTCTATTTTTCAGTAAAGGAGGCTGATGGACAGGTCAGGTCCCATGCCTCTTCATAAGTGGCCATATTGAGAATGTCACTGGTATTGTGATCTGTGGAGAAGACTTTAGTGTTAAAGCAAGATGAATATATTGTTGTTTCCTGCACAATCATTAAACAACCATAAAACAGACAAACCCCTTAACTGGTGTCATGTCTGTACCAGAGTCCGTGCCTGTGACTTCTGCTTCGATCACCAGGCGCCATTGTATTCCCACCATGGGCAGTGCTGGTGAACTGGTGATAGGGGAGGAGTGAGTACCAGTGCCTCAGATGGGCACAGGCTCTGCCCATCCACTTATCTGGGTTTCTCTGGGACCTGCAGTACCAATGGCTGACTGTGTTGGTGTGAGCCTTCCAGCTGAAGTTACCACCTTTCAGCCACAGCAAATGGGAAGGCACCAGACCCTTCTTATTCCTCCTCCTGTCTGCTGGTCACTGCCAGATATAGTCTTGCAGCATACTGCTGTGTCTCTGGTTCAAAATCTGCTCTTGAATTTTGATTCCAGTGTTTTTGACCTCTGCCTGTTCACTGATGACTCTCCTGCCTGCCGTGTTTTGTACTTTGCTGCCATCTCCGGTTTGACCTTAGCCTGATTTCTTGATTAAGCTCTTGCCTGCAAATTTTGTCCCTTTTTGTACCTTATGGTCTTGACCCTGTCTAATGACTACTCATCTCTGGACTGCAGCCTTCCATAGGCAGCAATGTCCTGGACCTTATTGTAATTCCAGATTCCTGTACGGGGGTTAAAGGTTTTTGGGGTTCTTGGGATCCTGCTGAGTGGGCGGTTAGCCTCTAGTCTGTCTGTGACATCCATCCTAAAGGCCGCTTTACACGCAACGACATCGCTAAAGAGATGTCGTTGGGGTCACGGAATTCGTGACACACATCCATTCTCGTTAGCGACGTTGTTGCGTGTGACATGTACGAGCGACCGCTAACGATCAAAAATACTCACCTTATCGTTGTCCATTTTCCAAATATCGTTGCTGTTGCAGGACGCAGGTTGTTCCTCGTTCCTGCGGCAGCACACATCGCTGTGTGTGACACCGCAGGAACGAGGAACCTCACCTTACTTGCGGCCGCCCACAATGAGGAAGGAAGGAGGTGGGCGGGATGTTCGTCCCGCTCATCTCCCCCCCTCCGCTTCTATTGGGAGGCCGCTTAGTGACGTCGCTGTGACGCCGAACAAACCTCCCCCTTAGAAAGGAGGCGGTTTGCCGGTTACAGAGACGTCGCTAGGCAGGTAAGTAGTGTGATGGGTCCGAGCGAGGTTGTGCGCCACGGGCAGCGATTTGCCCGTGACGCACAACTGACGGGGGTACGCTCGCTAGCGATCTCGCTAGCGAGATCGCAGCATGTAAAGTGCCCTTAAGTCTGTGGTCCTGGGCAGATATCACAACAGGACAGACTACCAGATTGCAGTCCTTAGAATATTCACCAGTGGCAGAGAGAATTATCAGTGATGGGGCACAAATCACTGCAGTCTAAGTCAGATATCAAATATTAATAAATAATAATAATTTTATTTATATAGTGCCAACATATTCCTCAATACTTTACAATTGTCATAAATACAATCAGATGCGGAGAAAACTAAGGCAAGAGGAAATACAGAGTCCAGATACATTTCAAGAGTTAAGACACAGGCAGGCTTAATATATCAATGTGTTCTTGGTGACATCGACATGGCTGCAGCCAGTAAATGATCTCAATGGCTCACGCCGTCAACTTGGGCAGAGCTGCTGAGCTCAGTTATTGGCTGTAGTATTGTCAATGTGACGTCAGCCCTGCAGAAATGAATAGACACAAGGTGCAGAGGCGGAAGCTTAGTGCCACACCCGGGGAGAGTGAGTAAAGTACAGCTAGTCCTGTTTTTGCTGCTGCTGGGCAAAAGGGTTTTTCCAAAACTGGAAAACTCCATTAAATATGCTATCAGAATTTGTTAGCATTCAGTATCCACAGCAAACAGCCATTATATAGCAATGTATACATTTCCTATTGAGTTTAGTACTAGCTGTAATACACACATGTAGTTAGTGCCTCTAGTGGTGGCTCCATGCTATCAGAGTAGTAGCATTTCAGAGAAAGAAAGCTCTTCTATACATTTACATTACAAAATTGTTTAACCCTGGATTTTGGACATGAAGAAGGAATGGTGAATATTAACCTTTATAAAGATACAGCACATTTCTCAGTGGTCAGTGAGGTATTGCTCTCGAGACCTTTGATTTATTTGTACACTGCATTTGCTATATATGACTACTTAAGTCGTACATAACATTATCTTTATATAGTTCCTTTCTTGTCATAATCTATAACAGTTTTAGTGTTCTTTCCCTTCACTATGTTGTTATTTGATTAGTTACAGGAATGTATTATACATTAGATAATGCAGTCTCACTCTGGGAACAGAAATTGAATGTACATTAAAATTTTTTTGCAGATGCATCAATTATATCAAGTGTCACCCTGTTTAAGTAAATACCATTCCATGATTAACATGTTCAAGACTTCATGGTTTAGAATTGAAGACTCTTAAAAAATTAAGAAACTAAACTTAAAATGAACCTGTTATATACCCAAGTGCTGTCAACTAGCAGATATGTGCTTAATTCAAAACTGCCGAGTGCTGAAAGCGCAGCTACCTGGAAGAAATGAACTTTTTTACTCCCAACAGCCTCTGCCATGGCTTCAGTCATCACTCAGTATACAGTGAGCGGTGACCGTAGCCACTTCCTGGCACTAACTGGTAACCAGCTCAGCACTGGCAGGCTGTTGATCGGGCGTTGGCCCGCCAGTACCGACCGGGGAGCGAAGTGAAGCCAGCACACACAGGCAGGGTCATCGGACCCCGACTGGGCTTGGAGTCGCCGTCAACAGTCAAATCTGAGTGTGACAGGAACCCCAGGGGTTTCCTAACAGCCAAAGACCTGTTAGAAGGCAACCGCCCACACCGTGAGGGTATACAGCTACCACCTAAGGCTAGAGACCCAAGGGCCAGCACCTGCGAGCAAACGGGCTCCTCCGGCATCCATACATAGTTGCATAGTTAGTTGCATAGTTACTAAGGTTGAAAAAAGACCTAGGTCCATCTAGTTCAACCTACCTCCACCAGTTCTACACCTGGTCACCAAGTCATTTATAACCAACAATGTTGTGTGTACTGAGGAAATCATCCAGCCCTTTTTTGAAAGCTGTTATAGTATCTGCCATTACTACCTCTTGTGGTAGGGCATTCCACAGTCTGACTGCTCTAACTGTAAAGAACCCTTTCCTATTTAGCTGTCGCTTTTCTTCCACTCGCAGTGAATGCCCCCTGGTCCTTAGTATTGTCTTCGGAAGAAATAAGTCATGTGCCAGTCCTTTATATTGACCACACATGTATTTATACATATAAATGAGATCTCCTCTGAGACGTCTTTTTTCTAAGCTAAACATATCTAACTTTTTCAACCTGTCATCATATGGGAGGCCTTCCATTCCTTGTAGTAGTCTAGTTGCCTGCCTTTGAACTGACTCTAACTTCTGAATGTCCTTTTTAAAATGTGGAGCCCAAAACTGAATCCCATATTCCAGATGTGGCATTACAAGTGATTTATAGAGAGGTAACAATACGTTGGGATCACGGGATCTAATCTCTCTTTTTATACACCCTAGAATCTTGCTTGCTTTTGCAGCTGCTGCTTTACATTGAGTGCTGCTGCTCAGCTTATTTGTAATGAGAATACCCAAGTCCTTCTCCTGTTCTGTAGTCCCGAGTTTACTTCCATTTAACGTATACGCAGTTATAGGATTACTCCGTCCTAGGTGCATTACTTTACATTTATCAACATTAAATCTCATTTGCCAAGTATCAGGCCCATTCTGACATCTTATCCAGATCTTTTTGTAATATTATACTATCAAGTTCAGTTTTTAATATCCTACATAGTTTGGTGTCATCAGCAAAGACTGACACTTTACTATCAATCCCATCCACAAGGTCATTAATAAAGAGATTAAAAAGAATTGGTCTTAGCACAGATCCCTGCGGCACCCCACTGCTGACTATGGCTCATTTAGAGAATGTTCCATTTATGACTACTCTTTGTTTCCTATCTTTTAGCCAATTCCTTACCCAGTTGCATATAGTTTCCCCTAGTCCTTGCTTCTGGAGCTTTAGTATAAGGCTATTATGTGGTACAGTATCAAATGCCTTTGCAAAGTCCAAATAAATCACATCAGCTGCATTACCAATATCCAGGTTTGCACTTACCCCCTCATAGAACCCCAACAGGTTGGTTAGACACGACTTATCTTTCATGAATCCATGCTGTCTGTCAGTTATTATATTATTTTCTGCAACATATTTTTGCATGTCATCCCTTAAAATGCCCTCAAAAACTTTTCATACTACTGATGTCAGGCTTACTGGACGGTAGTTGCCTGGATCTACCCTCTTACCTTTCTTAAATATCGGTACCACATCAGCAATCCTTCAATCCTGAGGCACCAACCCTGTTACAAGTGAGTCTAAAAAGATGAGATACAGCGGTTTGTCAATTACGGAGCTCAATTCCCTCAATATTCGTGGATGAATGCCATCTGGCCCTGGGGATTTGTCAATATTTAATTTTCTCAGACGTAGGCGGACTTCTTCTTGTGTTAAATTAATTATATCGGGTGGTGAACTTTGATTTTTCACTTGTTGAATAATGCCTGGTACAGTCAGTTCCTTGGTGAACACAGATGAGAAATGCCTATTTAATATCTCAGTCTTTTGTTTGTCCTCTATAACTAACTTGTTATTATATTTTAAGGCGCCAATACTATCCTTTGTTTTCCTTTTGGCATTAATGTATTTATAAAAGATTTTGGGATTTATTTTAATGTCATTGGCGATTTTTGTTTCAGTAGCTAGTTTTGCTTGTTTGATTTCTTTTTTGCATTGCCTATTGATATCTTTATACTCCTGCAATGCTATTTCTGTATTCTCAGCCTTCAAGATTTTAAACGCCCTTTGTTTTTGTTTTATTATACTTTGTACAGTCTTATTTATCCATAGTGGGGTTTTTTTATTCCGGGACGTTTTATTACCAGAGGGTATAAGTTTATTACAGGATTCTAGCAGTATATCCTTAAACTTTCCCCATTTATGTTCAGTATCCCCAGTTACCATGACTTTGTCCCAATCTACACATTTAAGCTCTTCCCTTAATTTGTTGAAATCAGCTTTCCTAAAATTCCAGGTTTTAGAATTTCCCCTTTGAAATGTTCTATTGAATATTACGTTGAAGCTTACCATATTATGATCGCTGGTGCCCAAGTGCTCCCGGACCTGTAGATCTGAAATTGTATCTGGTCTATTTGACAGGACCAAATCTAGCAAATTATCTCCCCTCGTCGGTTCATCTACCATCTGAGAGAGGAAATGGTCTTGAATGGTAGGAGCGGACATCGGGGAGGCGGACTACCGTTGAGGATCCATTGTAGTCAAACAAGTACACAAAGGTGCAGGGAAAGACAGCCGCCATCACCTGTCCAGGGAGAGACACTGCAGCCGGCTGCGGGACCCGTCCATCCAGCCGTTTGGTTTACCGAGGACTTTGTGCATCTCTCACTGAGTGAGTACACCCGTGCCATCCGGCACCGCGCCGCGCTGCCCCTGCAACCCTGCACCTCACCAACCCTGCCTCCCCGTCACACCACCGGGCTCAGGGAAAACCGACCCCTACCCACGGAGGGGGAAAACAACATCCCAGCTGCTCCCTACCATCGCTCCCGGGATCCCCGTCACCAGCAGCGGTGGTGCCCATCTTCACCACAACCCGTGGGTGGCGTCACGGACTAAATCCCCCAAACCAACTACCCTTTTCACTCACGGGCAAGGAGCGCCGCTCGAGTCCCCGGATCCGGCCCACCGCTCGAGCCACCGAGCAGCAGCAGCCGCAGCAGCGCCGGACCCGAGCATTAGCGAGCGCGTGGCAGCGGCGTCCTCCCCGCCTGCGACATAAGCGCTCCAGAGGAGCCGAAGATGTACAGTAATTTTACACGGGCTGTGGTGGGGGAGGAGCAGTGTTACTTTACAAGGGACATTAAGAAGCGATGGGGGACATAATAGGGCAATGGGGGACACTATAGGGCAGTGGGGGACATTATAAGGCATTGGGGGACATAATAGGACAGTGGAAGACATTATAAGGCAGTGGGGGACAATATAGGGCAGTGGGGACATTATAAAGCAGTGAGGGATATTATAAGGCAGTGGGGGATATTATAAAGCAGTGGGAGACATTATAAGGAAGTGGGGGACACTATAGGGCAGTGGGGGACATTATAAAGCAGTGGGGGACATTATAAGGCAGTGAAGGACACTATAGGGCAGTGGGAGACATAATAAGGCAGTGGGGGACATTATAAAGCAGTGGGGGACATTATAAGGCAGTGGGGCACATTATAGGGTAATGGGGGAAATTATGAAGCAAATTGGAGCATTATAGGTCAGTGGGGGACGTTATGAAAGAAGTTGGGACATTATAGGGCAATGGGGGACATAATGGGGCATCAAGGATTGTGGAAGGCAGCATAGTATAATGAGGAGTGGGGGGAGGGAATTATACAGTGATTTAGTATGGGGGAGATATTATAGAAAGGGAAAGTTTTGGGGGTACATTATGGAAAGGAGCACTTTGTGGAGCTATTTTGGAGAGGAGCAGTGTGTGGGGGATATTTTGTGCAGGAAGCAATTAACAACCCCTTCTGATTCCACTTGTTTCCCCAGACATTATTAAATAAAAGGGGCCAGGATGGGGGACATAATTACTATATGGGGCCAGAATGAAGGACATACATTATTGGTTTATGGTGGCACATGGGGCATAATTACTGTAGGGGCAAATTAGAGGACATTATTACTGATGAAATATAAGTTGATTTTGAGGATACTGTCTCCCATGGGGGAACAAGAGTCTGACATAGTGTAGAAATTGGGGAAATAGTGAGGAATGTGCTCTGGGAGTGATCGGCTATAGGTGACTGTTATTTTCTGTAGAGTCGCGTCATGGTAAGGAAGAAGTGATGATGGCCGGATGAAGAGGAAAAGCGAAGATGAACAAAGTCAGCTAGAGACGTCACTGGTAAGTCACTGTATTACATGTACACACACTGTACACTGTATACAGAGCTCTTGTGTATATTGTTACTGATGATAATATTAGTGTTATTAGCATTGTAGTTTTTATTCATGATCATTATTGTAGTATTATATGTCCTTGTGTGGTAGTAATATGTCGTCTGGTCACGTTGTACTGATATTTGTCTCGTGTGTGGTATTATTTGGTCATTAAGTGATGTGGTAATAGTGTCACGGTATTTATCCATTGTATGCGGCTGTATTCGGTCACTATGGGGTCTGATTATGGTGTGGCGGTATTACTCTCTGGTATGTAGTTATATTCGATCATTATGTGGTGTGGTTATAGTGTTGCGGTATTTCTCCCTTGTATGTGGTAATATTTGGTTACTATGTGGTCTAATTATGGTGTGGTGGTATTACTTTCTGGTATGTGGTTTCTTTTGATCACTATGTGTTGGTAGTATGTTATCTGGTCATAGTGTCATGGTATTTCTCTCTTCTATGGTATTATTAGGTCACTTTGCGGTCTGGTCACGGTGTGGCGGAATTTCTCCCTTGTATGTGGCTGTATTTGGTCACTGTTTGGTGGTAATATGTGGTCTGGTCATGGTGTGGTGGTATTTCTCCCCGTATGTGGCTGTATTTGGTCACTGTTTGGTGGTAATATGTGGACTGGTCACAGTGTGGCGGTATTTCTCCCTTGTGTGTGTTATTATTGCTTTTGGTATCGCGGATTGTGTTGTGTATGGAGGTCACTTTTTCTCTCTATAAGACCTCTTTCACACGTTCGTGAAAAACCACGCACATTTTTCACGGACGTGTCAGAGGTGCGTTTTGCCCTCCGTGAGCCGTGTTTATGGCCTACGTGTGTTCTCCGTGTGTTATCCGCGATAACCCACGGAGAATGGGAACTTTCTGCTCACCTGTCCCTGGCGTCACTGTCCATGATGCTGATCTTCGGTCTCCGGTCCTGCCGACTCCCCGCTGCTACTGCTTCCGGCCGCAGTGAAGTGAATATTCAATGAGCATAATGAGCGGTGGTCGGAAGCAAGTGACAGCAGTGGCAGAGACAGGAGGGCTGGAGAAGGTGAGTAAAGATTTGTTCTTATTTTCTCAAACACGTGTGTTTTCTCCGGCGCGTGTCACACAGAACACCTCCGTGCGTTCCGTGTGACACCCGTGATGCCGGAGAAAAACGGACATGTTTACGTGTGGAGCACATGGACACACGTATGCTCCACATGTACACACGGTCCATGGCAGAACACACGTGAGCGCAGACCCATTGATTTTAATGGGTCTACATGTGCCCGTGTCTCCGGTACGTGAGGAAAAGGACCAAACACATACCAGAGACAAGAACGTGTGAAAGAGGCCTAAGGGGGAGATTATTTACAATAGAAATTAAATACTTAAATATTTAACCCCTCCCTGTCCTGTGACTATTACACAGCAGCAAATATGCACTTACAGAGGTTCTCCAGTGAAAACAAGTAATCACCTTTTCTAAGGCCACGTGCACACACTGAGTATTCAGTGAGTTTTTTACCTCAGTATTTGAATTCAAAACCAGGAGCGGTAAAATCAGAGAAAAAGTAGAATAGAAACACGGGCACCACTTCTGTATTTATCACCCACTCCTGGTTTTGGCTACAAATACTGATGTAAGATACTGACCAAATACTGAACGTGTGAAGGATAAGTGATAACTCATTCATCAGTCGGGTCTGATTGCTGAGACCTGCACTGATCGTGCAGCTTTTATCCCCCATTACACTGTAGCTCGTGTCCGACTAGACCCCTGATCCATTCATTCCCTCAGTGGCTGTGAGCGCTGTCTTTGTTTTTATCTGGCTGCTCCACAGAGGATGAATTGACCTGCGGTCACACACCCCACCTGCCGCTGCAAGACGTTTCCCAATATTCCGATCGGTGCGGTTTCCACTGATCAGGTTCCACCGATCAATAAGTTATCACCAACCTAACCAGTCGATCGGTGATAATTTGTTTTCACCAAAGACCCCATTACTGTAAACAACTATAATTGTACATCCCAGTTATGGTGCACAATATAGATGTGCAGGAGCCGCCTGTGTATACAGTCAAAGCAACACAATAACGGGGATAACGCTAATGGGTGTTTATATTTAGCTATAGGGAGGGCCCCTGGAGTCAATTCCCCTGGTGGGCCCCAGACACCCCAGTCCGACCCTGGTTACAGCCGTTGCTCACTATGCACTGAACAGTAAGCAGCTGCTATGACTGAAATCCAGAGGCTGCTGGGATAAATACATTTAATTTCATTTCATTATCCGTTCTTTCAGTGCAGTGGCTAGGCAATTTTGGAAGGCTATTAACTAAAGATGAGCGAACCGGCCGTGGTTCGGCTCGAGTTCGGTTCGTCGAACGGAGGTCTCGATTGAATTCAGTTCGGCGAACGTTCGACGAACCGAACTCGAACCGCATAGGAAACAATGGCAGGCAATCACAAACACATAAAAACACCTAGAAAACACCCTCAAAGGTGTCCAAAAGGTGACAAACAACTCACAACACAACACAAACACATGAGAAAGTTACAAGGACATATACCCATGCGAAAACAAAAGAGCTGGACAAGGAAAAAGAGGAAGAGACACAGATATAGGCATGGCACGCCCTTCTAAAATCATGTAAAACACCGCAAGGTGACTCCAAGCGGAGTCTCCCTTTTTTCCAAAAATTGGGCCACACACACCCACCCCTTCAGTGGCAGCACGTGTGCCCCAGTTGTACACTTCACAGCTAGATTTGCATCAAGCACATTCAAAAATACGCCATACTTAACCGTCCCCAGGATGACACCGGGGTAGGTAGCAAAGTCTTTCCTGAGCCCAGCTCCGTTCATCTTGGATCATTTTTAAAAACAATGTAAGCAAGGGTTACTCCAAGTGGAGTCTCCCTTTTTTTCCAAAAATTGGAACCCACACACACCCACCCCTTCAGTGGCAGCAGTTGTGCCCCAGTTGTACACTTCACAGCTAGATTTGCATCAAGCACATTCAAAAATACGCCATTCTTAACCGTCCCCAGGATGACACCGGGGTAGGTAGCAAAGTCTTTGCTGACCCATTACTTGTTCATTTTGGCTCCTTTTTAAAAACAATGTAAGCAAGGGTTACTCCAAGCGGAGTCTCCCTTTTTTCCAAAAATTGGGCCACACACACACAAACCCACCCCTTCAGTGGCAGCACTTGTGCCCCAGTTGTACACTTCACAGGTAGATTTGCAATAAGCACATTCAAAAATACGCCATCCTTAACCGTCCCCAGGATGACACCGGGGTAGGTAGCAAAGTCTTTCCTGATCCAAGCTCTGTTCATCTTGGATCATTTTTAAAAACAATGTAAGCAAGGGTTACTCCAAGTGGAGTCTCCCTTTTTTTCCAAAAATTGGGCCCCACACACACCCACCCCTTCAGTGGCAGCAGTTGTGCCCCAGTTGTACACTTCACAGCTAGATTTGCATCAAGCACATTCAAAAATACGCCATTCTTAACCGTCCCCAGGATGACACCGGGGTAGGTAGCAAAGTCTTTGCTGAACCCAGCTCTGTTCATCTTGGCTCCTTTTTAAAAGCAATGTAAGCAAGGGTTACTCCAAGCAGAGTCTCCCTTTTTTTTCCAAAAATTGGGCCACACACACACCCCTTCAGTGGCAGCACTTGTGCCTCAGTTGTACATTTCACAGGTAGATTTGCATCAAGCACATTCAAAAATACGCCATACTTAACCGTCCCCAGGATGACACCGGGGTAGGTAGCAAAGTCTTTCCTGATCCCAGCTCTGTTCATCTTGGATCATTTTTAAAAACAATGTAAGGAAGGGTTACTCCAAGTGGAGTCTCCCTTTTTTTCCAAAAATTGGGCCCCACACACACCCACCCCTTCAGTGGCAGCACTTGTGTCCCAGTTGTACACTTCACAGGTAGATTTGCATTAGGCACATTAAAAAATACGCCATAATTAACCGTCCCCAGGATGACACCGGGGTAGGTAGCAAAGTCTTTCCTGATCCCAGCTCTGTTCATCTTGGATCATTTTTAAAAACAATGTAAGCAAGGGTTACTCCAAGCGGAGTCTCCCTTTTTTCCAAAAATTGGGCCACACACACACCCACCCCTTCAGTGGCAGCACTTGTGCCCCAGTTGTACACTTCACAGGTAGATTTGCATTAAGCACATTCAAAAATACGCCATCCTTAACCGTCCCCAGGATGACACCGGGGTAGGTAGCTAAGTCTTTGCTGAACCATGACTTGTTCATCTTGACTCCTTTTAAAAAACACAGCAAGCAAGGGTTACTCCAAGTGGAGTCTCCCATTTTTCCAAAAATTGGGCCACACACACAGCCACCCATTCAGTGGCAGCAGTTATGCCCCATTTGTACACTTCACAGCTAGATTTGCATCAAGCACATTCAAAAATACGCCATCCTTAACCGTCCCCAGGATGACACCGGGGTAGGTAGCTAAGTCTTTCCTGATCCCAGCGCTGTGCATCTTGGATCATTTTTAAAAACAATGTAAGCAAGTGTTACTCCAAGCGGAGTCTCAATTTTTTTTCAAAAATTGGGCCACACAGACACCCCATCAGTGGCAGCACTTGTGCCCTAGTTGCAAACAGGATGTTTTGATTTGCATCAAGCACATTCCCAATCCACAAGCTTTTACTCTCCCCAGGATGACACAGGGGTAGTAAATTCCTTGTGGATCCATGACTTGTTCATTTTGATGAACGTTAGTCTGTCCACATTGTTACTGGACAGACGTGTGCGCTTATCTGTCAGCACTAGAGATGAGCGAACCGGTCCCGGTTCGGCTCGAGGTCGGTTCGCCGAACGGAGGTCCCGTTCGAGTTCGGCTCGTCGAACGTTCGACGAACCGAACTCGAACTGCATAGGAAACAATGGCAGGCAATCACAAACACATAAAAACACCTAGAAAACACCCTCAAAGGTGTCCAAAAGGTCACAAACAACTCACAACACAACACAAACACATGGGAAAGTGACAAGGACATATACTTATGCAAAAACAAAAGAGCTGGACAAGGAAAAAGAGGAGGAGACACAGATATAGGCATGGCACGCTCTTCTAAAGTCATGTAAAACACAGCAAGGTGACTCCAAGCGGAGTCTCCCTTTTTTCCAAAAATTGGGCCCCACACACACCCACCCATTCAGTGGCAGCACTTGTGCCCCAGTTGTACACTTCACAGCTAGATTTGCATCAAGCACATTCAAAAATACGCCATAATTAACCGTCCCCAGGATGACACCGGGGTAGGTAGCAAAGTCTTTGCTGAACCATGACTTGTTCATCTTGGCTTCTTTTAAAAACAATGTAAGCAAGGGTTACTCCAAGCGGAGTCTCCCTTTTTTTCCAAAAATTGTGCCCCACACACACCCACCCATTCAGTGGCAGCACTTGTGCCCTAGTTGTACACTTCACAGCTAGATTTGCATCAAGCACATTCAAAAATACGCCATAATTAACCGTCCCCAGGATGACACCAGGGTAGGTAGCAAAGTCTTTCCTGATCCCAGCTCTGTTCATCTTGGCTTCTTTTAAAAACACAGCAAGCAAGGGTTACTCCAAGCGGAGTCTCCCTTTTTTCCAAAAATTGGGCCACACAGACACCCACCCCATCAGTGACAGCACTTGGGCCCTAGTTGCAAACAGGATGTTTTGATTTGCATCAAGCACATTCAAAAATACGCCATAATTAACCATCCCCAGGATGACACCAGGGTAGGTAGCAAAGTCTTTCCTGATCCCAGCTCTGATCATCTTGGCTTCTTTTAAAAACACAGCAAGCAAGGGTTACTCCAAGCGGAGTCTCCCTTTTTTCCAAAAATTGGGCCACACAGACACCCACCCCATCAGTGGCAGCACTTGGGCCCTAGTTGCAAACAGGATGTTTTGATTTGCATCAAGCACATTCAAAAATACGCCATAATTAACCGTCCCCAGCATGACACCGGGGTAGGTAGATAAAGTCTTTGCTGAACCATGACTTGTTCATCTTGGCTTCTTTTAAAAACAATGTAAGCAAGGGTTACTCCAAGCGGAGTCTCCCTTTTTTTCCAAAAATTGTGCCCCACACACACCCACCCATTCAGTGGCAGCACTTGTGCCCTAGTTGTACACTTCACAGCTAGATTTGCATCAAGCACATTCAAAAATACGCCATAATTAACCGTCCCCAGGATGACACCAGGGTAGGTAGCAAAGTCTTTCCTGATCCCAGCTCTGTTCATCTTGGCTTCTTTTAAAAACACAGCAAGCAAGGGTTACTCCAAGCGGAGTCTCCCTTTTTTCCAAAAATTGGGCCACACAGACACCCACCCCATCAGTGGCAGCACTTGGGCCCTAGTTGCAAACAGGATGTTTTGATTTGCATCAAGCACATTCAAAAATACGCCATAATTAACCGTCCCCAGCATGACACCGGGGTAGGTAGATAAAGTCTTTGCTGAACCATGACTTGTTCATCTTGGCTTCTTTTAAAAACAATGTAAGCAAGGGTTACTCCAAGCGGAGTCTCCCTTTTTTTCCAAAAATTGTGCCCCACACACACCCACCCATTCAGTGGCAGCACTTGTGCCCTAGTTGTACACTTCACAGCTAGATTTGCATCAAGCACATTCAAAAATACGCCATAATTAACCGTCCCCAGGATGACACCAGGGTAGGTAGCAAAGTCTTTCCTGATCCCAGCTCTGTTCATCTTGGCTTCTTTTAAAAACACAGCAAGCAAGGGTTACTCCAAGCGGAGTCTCCCTTTTTTCCAAAAATTGGGCCACACAGACACCCACCCCATCAGTGGCAGCACTTGGGCCCTAGTTGCAAACAGGATGTTTTGATTTGCATCAAGCACATTCAAAAATACGCCATAATTAACCGTCCCCAGCATGACACCGGGGTAGGTAGATAAAGTCTTTGCTGAACCATGACTTGTTCATCTTGGCTTCTTTTAAAAACAATGTAAGCGAGGGTTACTCCAAGCGGAGTCTCCCTTTTTTTCCAAAAATTGTGCCCCACACACACCCACCCATTCAGTGGCAGCACTTGTGCCCTAGTTGTACACTTCACAGCTAGATTTGCATCAAGCACATTCAAAAATACGCCATAATTAACCGTCCCCAGGATGACACCAGGGTAGGTAGCAAAGTCTTTCCTGATCCCAGCTCTGTTCATCTTGGCTTCTTTTAAAAACACAGCAAGCAAGGGTTACTCCAAGCGGAGTCTCCCTTTTTTCCAAAAATTGGGCCACACAGACACCCACCCCATCAGTGGCAGCACTTGGGCCCTAGTTGCAAACAGGATGTTTTGATTTGCATCAAGCACATTCAAAAATACGCCATAATTAACCGCCCCCAGCATGACACCGGGGTAGGTAGATAAAGTCTTTGCTGAACCATGACTTGTTCATCTTGGCTTCTTTTAAAAATAATGTAAGCAAGGGTTACTCCAAGCGGAGTCTCCCTTTTTTTCCAAAAATTGTGCCCCACACACACCCACCCATTCAGTGGCAGCACTTGTGCCCTAGTTGTACACTTCACAGCTAGATTTGCATCACGCACATTCCAAATCCACAAGCATTTACTCTCCCCAGGATGACACAGGGGTTGTAAATTCCTTCTGGATCCATGACTTGTTCATTTTGATGAACGTCAGTCTGTCCACATTGTCACTGGACAGACGCGTGCGCTTATCTGTCAGCACACACCCAGCAGCACTGAAGACACGTTCAGAGACAACGCTGGCTGCTGGACACGACAAAATCTCCAAGGCGTAAGTTGAGAGCTCTGGCCATTTTTCTAGGTTTGAAGCCCAAAAGGAGCAAGGCTCCATTTGCAAAGTCATGGCATCGATGTTCATTTGGAGATACTCCTGTATCATCCTCTCCAGCCGTTGACTATGTGTCAGACTTGTTGTCTCTGGTGGCCTTGCAAAGGAGGGTCTAAAAAAATTATGAAAAGATTCCATAAAATTGCTGTTACCAGCACCAGATACGGTCCTACTGGTACGTGTAGACTGTTGAAGATGACGAGACCGTCCCATGTTTGTCAAGTTACAACTGGGAGATTCACTCCCTGCACCTGCACGGTTGTTTGGTGGAAAAGCCGAGCTAAGATCAAGTAACAGCTTCTGCTGATACTCCTGCATATGTGCGTCCCTTTCTATGGCTGGAATTATGTCACAAAATTTGGACTTGTACCGGGGATCTAATAGTGTGGCAAGCCAGTAGTCATCATCACTTCTAATTTTGACAATACGAGGGTCATGTTGGAGGTAGTGCAACAAGAAGGCACTCATGTGTCTTGCGCAGCCATGCGGACCAAGTCCACGCTGTGTTTGTGGCATAGAGGTGCTAACCGTTCTTTCTTCCTCTGACATCTCCCCCCAACCTCTTTCAACTGAAATTTGACCAAGGTCTCCCTCATCTGCTGAGTCTTCCATGTCCATGGACAGTTCGTCCTCCATTTCCTCATGTCCTCCTGCACCTTCCTCAACATCTCGCCTGCTACCATGCACCCTTGTTGATCCCTGTCCCCCATGCTCCCATGCCTGGCGCCTTGGTGATGATGAACGTCTGGACCTTGGTGATGTTGTTGTGTCTTGCGCATATGAATCCTCCTGTAGTTCATCCCCTTCCTGTTGTCCCACCCCCTGACTCCGAATAGTGTTTAGCGTGTGTTCCAGCATGTAAATGACTGGAATCGTCATGCTGATAATGGCATTGTCAGCGCTAAACATATTCGTCGCCATGTCGAAACTGTGCAGAAGGGTGCATAGGTCCTTGATCTGAGACCACTCCATCAGGGTGATCTGCCCCACCTCTGCATCTCGTTGGCCCAGGCTATACGTCATGACGTATTGCACCAGGGCACGGCGGTGCTGCCACAGTCGCTGTAACATGTGGAGAGTTGAATTCCAGCGTGTCGCCACATCGCATTTCAGGCGATGAACCGGCAGGCCGAAAGACTTCTGGAGCGATGCAAGTCGCTCAGCTGCGGCGCTTGAACGGCGGAAGTGAGCAGACAGTTTTCGTGCCCTGTTCAGAAGGCCATCTAGGCCGGGATACTGTGTTAAAAATTTCTGCACGACAAGGTTCAACACGTGAGCCATACAAGGTACGTGTGTCACCTTGCCCAGGCGAAGGGCCGCACCCAGGTTTGCAGCATTGTCGCACACGGCCTTACCAGGCTGCAGGTTGAGTGGAGACAACCATTTATTAAACTCGGACCGCAGAGCTGACCACAACTCCTCAGCTGTGTGACTCTTATTCCCAAGACATGTCAAGCTAAAGACCGCCTTATGCCGTTGCGCTCTGCTGCCAGCATAGTAATGAGGGGTGCGTGATTCTTTCTGCGCAGTGAGAACGCTGGTGGCCTGACCAGGCAGGCTTGGGGCGGAGGTGGAGGACCCAGATGAGGTGGAGGATGCAGAAGCAGTGGCGGAACTTGGACAGACAGAGGATTGACACACAAGTCGTGGGGACGGCAAGACTTGTGCAGCAGACCCTTCACCATCTATCACCATAGTTACCCAGTGCCCAGTCAGCGACATGTAACGTCCCTGTCCATGCTTACTGGTCCAAGTATCGGTGGTGAAATGCACCCGTTCACACACAGAGTTTCTCAATGAAGCGGTGATGTTGTGTGCGACATGCTGGTGTAGCGCGGGCACACCTTTCTTAGAAAAATAGTGGCGACTAGGCATCTGGTACTGGGGCACAGCGACAGACATAAGGTCTCTAAAATCCTGTGTGTCCACTAGGCGGAAAGGCAGCATTTCTGTAGCCAACAGCTTACAGAGGGATAGAGTCAACCTCTTAGCTTTGTCATGGGTCGCAGGAAATGGCCTTTTATTTGTCCACATCTGAGGGACAGAGATCTGGCTGCTGTGTGTAGACGGTGTTGAGTAGGGTGTCCCTGGAAAAATGCAGGTTTGTGAGGAAAGTGCAGGCGGAGACATGATGTTGCCTTCATCCAAAGTTGGTGCTATCGATGTCTGAGAGAGCTGTACACACTCACTTGTTTCCCCTTCCAAAACAACTGACGACCTACCAAGCAAACTGCCTGTTGCGGTTACAGTGGTGGAAGTTGTGGGTGGAAAAACAGGTGTGACAGCTGTCCCCACAGTCCTAGAAGATGACGAGCGCGCGGATGCACTGGAAGGGGCAGGCGGTGGATGGTTCGCTCCGCTAGGCCGCATTGCAGCACGGTGACCTTCCCACCGGGCCATATGATATTTATTCATGTGACGATTCATGGAAGAAGTTGTCAAACTGCTGAGGTTTTGACCTCTACTAAGAGAACCATGACAAATTTTACAGATCACATAATTTGGGCGATCTTTTTCTATGTCAAAAAAGGACCAGGCTAGGCAAGGCTTAGAGGCCATGCGACCTGTTGATCCACCCCGAATAATGCTCAGAGGCAGAGTGGTGGCTGAGGATGCAGTTGTAGATGTGCTACCAGTACTCCGACTCTGTCCAGGAAGGCGCAAGGTAACTTCGTCATCAGTTGCATCCTCCTCCACCACCTCTGTTGACCTCCTCGAGTGCCTGACTGTGGGTTGACAGTAGGTGGGATCTAGAACTTCATCATCAATTGTTGTGTTTGCACTCCCCTCCCCCTCAGACCGAGCCTCTTCTTGCCCTGACCGAATATTTAGTTGTCATCCCAATCGGGTATCTGAGTCTCATCTTCATCAGTATGTTCCTCATTGTCTATAACCACAGGTGTTACAGTTTGTGACAAAGGGTCAACATTATGCCCCGAAACTTGGTCCTCATGGCCTGAATCAGAGTCACAAAGGTTCTGGGCATCACTGCAGACCATTTCCTGTTCTGTACTCACTGTAGCTTGGGAGCAGACCTCTGATTCCCAGGCTATAGTGTGACTGAACAGCTCTGCAGACTCAGCCATCTCAGTTCCACCATACTGTGCAGGGCTGATGGATTTTTCAGAGCTGGGAGAAATCAAGTTTGATTGGGATGACAACTCAGAGGACTGGTGTTTTTTGGATGCGGTACTTGAAGTGGCTGAGAGGGCACTTGTTGGACCACTTGAGATCCATTCAAGCATTTTCCTTTTTTGCCCATCATCTACCTTTGTTCCTGTTGTTCGTGTCCGTAAAAAAGGGAGCACATCGGATTGTCCACGGTAAGTCGTAGACATCTTACTTTTGTTGGTAGATGGTCTATCTTCAGCAGATGATAATGGAGCTTTGCCACCTTCCCCACGGACAAAACCTTTTTTGCCTTTTCCACCACGCCTCTTCCCCTTTCCACCAGCATCTGTCATTTTGCCACTCATGTTGATTGCGACAAGATTGTGGACTGAAAATGTGGTAGTAAAAATTGAGAGGTGGTGTAGATTGCAGTGGTGGTCTAGCTTTATTAACAGCAGAATAATAAAGAATAAATATCCCTGACAATGCAACTACGGCCCTTAAACTGGCAGCAAAAATTGCTAGTATAATGGCTTAGTTATAATGAGTTGGAGTGTGCAATGCAGGCAGCCGCGCTCTGCAACTGTATTTGCACTAGTGTGACTATAGCAAAGTCCAATAGCCACGTTTAGGATGCCACTAGGTACACTGAGTGTTTGCTAGTATAATGGCTTAGTTATAATGAGTTGGAGTGTGCAATGCAGGCAGACGTGCTCTGCAAATGTCTTTGCACTAGTGAAACTATAGCAAAGTCCAATTGCCACGTTTAGGATGCCACTAGGTACACTGAGTGTTTGCTAGTATAATGGCTTAGTTATAATGAGTTGGAGTGTGCAATGCAGGTAGAGGTGCTGCAAATGTCTTTGCACTAGTGTGACTAGACAAAAGTCCAATAGCCACGTTTAGGATGCCACTAGGTACACTGAGTGTTTGCTAGTATAATGGCTTAGTTATAATGAGTTGGAGTGTGCAATGCAGGCAGACGTGCTCTGCAAATGTCTTTGCACTAGTGGGACTATAGCAAAGTCCAATAGTCACGTTTAGGATGCCACTAGGTACACTGAGTGTTTGCTAGTATAATGGCTTAGTTATAATGAGTTGGAGTGTGCAATGCAGGCATAGGTGCTGCAAATGTCTTTGCATTAGTGTGACTAGACAAAAGTCCAATAGCCACGTTTAGGATGCCACTAGGTACACTGAGTGTTTGCTAGTATAATGGCTTAGTTATAATGAGTTGGAGTGTGCAATGCAGGCAGACGCGCTCTGCAAATGTCTTTGCACTAGTGTGACTATAGCAAAGTCCAATAGCCACATTTAGGATGCCACTAGGTACACTGAGTGTTTCCTAGTATAATGGCTTAGTTATAATGAGTTGGAGTGTGCAATGCAGGCAGACGTGCTCTGCAAATGTCTTTGCACTAGTGGGACTATAGCAAAGTCCAATAGCCACGTTTAGGATGCCACTAGGTACACTGAGTGTTTGCTAGTATAATGGCTTAGTTATAATGAGTTGGAGTGTGCAATGCAGGCAGACGCGCTCTGCAAATGTCTTTGCACTAGTGGGACTATAGCAAAGTCCAATAGCCACGTTTAGGATGCCACTAGGTACACTGAGTGTTTGCTAGTATAATGGCTTAGTTATAATGAGTTGGAGTGTGCAATGCAGGCATAGGTGCTGCAAATGTCTTTGCACTAGTGTGACTAGACAAAAGTCCAATAGCCACGTTTAGGATGCCACTAGGTACACTGAGTGTTTGCTAGTATAATGGCTTAGTTATAATGAGTTGGAGTGTGCAATGCAGGTAGAGGTGCTGCAAATGTCTTTGCACTAGTGTGACTAGACAAAAGTCCAATAGCCACGTTTAGGATGCCACTAGGTACACTGAGTGTTTGCTAGTATAATGGCTTAGTTATAATGAGTTGGAGTGTGCAATGCAGGTAGAGGTCCTGCAAATGTCTTTGCACTAGTGTGACTAGACAAAAGTCCAATAGCCACGTTTAGGATGCCACTAGGTACACTGAGTGTTTGCTAGTATAATGGCTTAGTTATAATGAGTTGGAGTGTGCAATGCAGGCAGACGCGCTCTGCAAATGTCTTTGCACTAGTGTGACTATAGCAAAGTCCAATAGCCACGTTTAGGATGCCACTAGGTAAACTGAGTGTTTGCTAGTATAATGGCTTAGTTATAATGAGTTGGAGTGTGCAATGCAGGCAGACGTGCTCTGCAAATGTCTTTGCACTAGTGGGACTATAGCAAAGTCCAATAGCCACGTTTAGGATGCCACTAGGTACACTAAGTGTTTGCTAGTATAATGGCTTAGTTATAATGAGTTGGAGTGTGCAATGCAGGCAGACGCGCTCTGCAAATGTCTTTGCACTAGTGGGACTATAGCAAAGTCCAATAGCCACGTTTAGGATGCCACTAGGTACACTGAGTGTTTGCTAGTATAATGGCTTAGTTATAATGAGTTGGAGTGTGCAATGCAGGCATAGGTGCTGCAAATGTCTTTGCACTAGTGTGACTAGACAAAAGTCCAATAGCCACGTTTAGGATGCCACTAGGTACACTGAGTGTTTGCTAGTATAATGGCTTAGTTATAATGAGTTGGAATGTGCAATGCAGGCAGACGCGCTCTGCAAATGTCTTTGCACTAGTGTGACTATAGCAAAGTCCAATAGCCACGTTTAGGATGCCACTAGGTACACTGAGTGTTTGCTAGTATAATGGCTTAGTTATAATGAGTTGGAGTGTGCAATGCAGGCAGACGTGCTCTGCAAATGTCTTTGCACTAGTGGGACTATAGCAAAGTCCAAAAGCCACGTTTAGGATGCCACTAGGTACACTGAGTGTTTGCTAGTATAATGGCTTAGTTATAATGAGTTGGAGTGTGCAATGCAGGCAGACGCGCTCTGCAAATGTCTTTGCACTAGTGTGACTATAGCAAAGTCCAATAGCCACGTTTAGGATGCCACTAGGTACACTGAGTGTTTGCTAGTATAATGGCTTAGTTATAATGAGTTGGAGTGTGCAATGCAGGCAGACGCGCTCTGCAAATGTCTTTGCACTAGTGTGACTATAGCAAAGTCCAATAGCCACGTTTAGGATGCCACTAGGTACACTGAGTGTTTGCTAGTATAATGGCTTAGTTATAATTAGTTGTAGTGTGCAATGCAGGCAGACGTGCTCTGCAAATGTCTTTGCACTAGTGGGACTATAGCAAAGTCCAATAGCCACGTTTAGGATGCCACTAGGTACACTGAGTGTTTGCTAGTATAATGGCTTAGTTATAATGAGTTGGAGTGTGCAATGCAGGTAGAGGTGCTGCAAATGTCCTTGCACTAGTGTGACTAGACAAAAGTCCAATAGCCACGTTTAGGATGCCACTAGGTACACTGAGTGTTTGCTAGTATAATGGCTTAGTTATAATGAGTTGGAGTGTGCAATGCAGGCAGACGTGCTCTGCAAATGTCTTTGCACTAGTGGGACTATAGCAAAGTCCAATAGCCACGTTTAGGATGCCACTAGGTACACTGAGTGTTTGCTAGTATAATGGCTTAGTTATAATGAGTTGGAGTGTGTATTGCAGGCAGACGCGCTCTGCAAATGTCTTTGCACTAGTGGGACTATAGCAAAGTCCAATAGCCACGTTTAGGATGCCACTAGGTACACTGAGTGTTTGCTAGTATAATGGCTTAGTTATAATGAGTTGGAGTGTGCAATGCAGGCATAGGTGCTGCAAATGTCTTTGCACTAGTGTGACTAGACAAAAGTCCAATAGCCACGTTTCGGATGCCACTAGGTACACTGAGTGTTTGCTAGTATAATGGCTTAGTTATAATGAGTTGGAGTGTGCAATGCAGGCAGACGTGCTCTGCAAATGTCTTTGCACTAGTGGGACTATAGCAAAGTCCAATATCCACATTTAGGATGCCACTAGGTACACTGAGTGTTTGCTAGTATAATGGCTTAGTTATAATGAGTTGGAGTGTGCAATGCAGGCAGACGCGCTCTGCAAATGTCTTTGCACTAGTGTGACTATAGCAAAGTCCAATAGCCACGTTTAGGATGCCACTAGGTACACTGAGTGTTTGCTAGTATAATGGCTTAGTTATAATGAGTTGGAGTGTGCAATGCAGGCAGACGTGCTCTGCAAATGTCTTTGCACTAGTGGGACTATAGCAAAGTCCAATAGCCACGTTTAGGATGCCACTAGGTACACTGAGTGTTTGCTAGTATAATGGCTTAGTTATAATGAGTTGGAGTGTGCAATGCAGGCAGACGCGCTCTGCAAATGTCTTTGCACTAGTGGGACTATAGCAAAGTCCAATAGCCACGTTTAGGATGCCACTAGGTACACTGAGTGTTTGCTAGTATAATGGCTTAGTTATAATTAGTTGTAGTGTGCAATGCAGGCAGACGTGCTCTGCAAATGTCTTTGCACTAGTGGGACTATAGCAAAGTCCAATAGCCACGTTTAGGATGCCACTAGGTACACTGAGTGTTTGCTAGTATAATGGCTTAGTTATAATGAGTTGGAGTGTGCAATGCAGGTAGAGGTGCTGCAAATGTCCTTGCACTAGTGTGACTAGACAAAAGTCCAATAGCCACGTTTAGGATGCCACTAGGTACACTGAGTGTTTGCTAGTATAATGGCTTAGTTATAATGAGTTGGAGTGTGCAATGCAGGCAGACGTGCTCTGCAAATGTCTTTGCACTAGTGGGACTATAGCAAAGTCCAATAGCCACGTTTAGGATGCCACTAGGTACACTGAGTGTTTGCTAGTATAATGGCTTAGTTATAATGAGTTGGAGTGTGTATTGCAGGCAGACGCGCTCTGCAAATGTCTTTGCACTAGTGGGACTATAGCAAAGTCCAATAGCCACGTTTAGGATGCCACTAGGTACACTGAGTGTTTGCTAGTATAATGGCTTAGTTATAATGAGTTGGAGTGTGCAATGCAGGCATAGGTGCTGCAAATGTCTTTGCACTAGTGTGACTAGACAAAAGTCCAATAGCCACGTTTCGGATGCCACTAGGTACACTGAGTGTTTGCTAGTATAATGGCTTAGTTATAATGAGTTGGAGTGTGCAATGCAGGCAGACGTGCTCTGCAAATGTCTTTGCACTAGTGGGACTATAGCAAAGTCCAATATCCACATTTAGGATGCCACTAGGTACACTGAGTGTTTGCTAGTATAATGGCTTAGTTATAATGAGTTGGAGTGTGCAATGCAGGCAGACGCGCTCTGCAAATGTCTTTGCACTAGTGTGACTATAGCAAAGTCCAATAGCCACGTTTAGGATGCCACTAGGTACACTGAGTGTTTGCTAGTATAATGGCTTAGTTATAATGAGTTGGAGTGTGCAATGCAGGCAGACGTGCTCTGCAAATGTCTTTGCACTAGTGGGACTATAGCAAAGTCCAATAGCCACGTTTAGGATGCCACTAGGTACACTGAGTGTTTGCTAGTATAATGGCTTAGTTATAATGAGTTGGAGTGTGCAATGCAGGCAGACGCGCTCTGCAAATGTCTTTGCACTAGTGGGACTATAGCAAAGTCCAATAGCCACGTTTAGGATGCCACTAGGTACACTGAGTGTTTGCTAGTATAATGGCTTAGTTATAATGAGTTGGAGTGTGCAATGCAGGCATAGGTGCTGCAAATGTCTTTGCACTAGTGTGACTAGACAAAAGTCCAATAGCCACGTTTAGGATGCCACTAGGTACACTGAGTGTTTACTAGTATAATGGCTTAGTTATAATGAGTTGGAGTGTGCAATGCAGGTAGAGGTGCTGCAAATGTCTTTGCACTAGTGTGACTAGACAAAAGTCCAATAGCCACGTTTAGGATGCCCCTAGGTACACTGAGTGTTTGCTAGTATAATGGCTTAGTTATAATGAGTTGGAGTGTGCAATGCAGGCAGACGTGCTCTGCAAATGTCTTTGCACTAGTGGGACTATAGCAAAGTCCAATAGCCACGTTTAGGATGCCACTAGGTACACTGAGTGTTTGCTAGTATAATGGCTTAGTTATAATGAGTTGGAGTGTGCAATGCAGGCAGACGCGCTCTGCAAATGTCTTTGCACTAGTGGGACTATAGCAAAGTCCAATAGCCACGTTTAGGATGCCACTAGGTACACTGAGTGTTTGCTAGTATAATGGCTTAGTTATAATGAGTTGGAGTGTGCAATGCAGGCATAGGTGCTGCAAATGTCTTTGCACTAGTGTGACTAGACAAAAGTCCAATAGCCACGTTTAGGATGCCACTAGGTACACTGAGTGTTTACTAGTATAATGGCTTAGTTATAATGAGTTGGAGTGTGCAATGCAGGTAGAGGTGCTGCAAATGTCTTTGCACTAGTGTGACTAGACAAAAGTCCAATAGCCACGTTTAGGATGCCCCTAGGTACACTGAGTGTTTGCTAGTATAATGGCTTAGTTATAATGAGTTGGAGTGTGCAATGCAGGCAGACGTGCTCTGCAAATGTCTTTGCACTAGTGGGACTATAGCAAAGTCCAATAGCCACGTTTAGGATGCCACTAGGTACACTGAGTGTTTGCTAGTATAATGGCTTAGTTATAATGAGTTGGAGTGTGCAGAGGACAGGAGGGTACAGTGCCAGGATTGTGGGGCTCTGGTTAGAGGAATGGAAGCCTGCCTTTCTATTCCCTCCTAATAGGGAAATGCAGGGAGGAAATCCCTGACCTTGGCTACACAGACGCTGTCGCTGTTTTCAGGACCTGTCACCTTAACTCTGACCCTGCCGGTTTGAGCCCTTAAAAGGACTGCTAGAAAGTGCTCTCCCTAAGCTGTCCAGCGCTGTGTATGGAGCGCATACAGCTGTATCAGCGATAGGACAAAGGACGGAGCTGCGACAGTGATGTCTGACACCAAAGACGCAGAAGAGATAATGGCGTCCTGGAGGAAAATGTCCGGTTTTATAATGCATGGACATGTGACATGGACATCCTATCACACATGCCGTTGCTTCTCTGGCTAAAAGTCCACTTAGCTGTGTGTGTGTCTGGGATTGGCTGACATGCTGGCCCGCCCCACTACACGCGCGCGCTTAGGGAAGGAAGACAAGAAAAAAAAAAAAAATGGCGATCGCCATTATAGAAACAGCAGTGATCTGAAGGCGCTGTTCACGCACACTATACACTGAAATGTCATAATAGTGTGATTCACAGAGTGACTTACACTATTACAGCGGAAACCAAGCTAGGATTTAGCTGTTTTTTTGCTGCTAGAACCGTTCTCGAACGTTTCTAGAACTATCGAGCTTTTGCAAAAAGCTCGAGTTCTAGTTCGATCTAGAACAGGGCCCAAAATCACTCGAGCCTAGAACTGGAGAACCTCGAACCACGAACCGCACTCAACTCTAGTCAGCACACACCCAGCAGCACTGAAGACATGTTCAGAGACACGACAAAATCTCCAAGGCGTAAGTTGAGAGCTCTGGCCATTTTTCAAGATTTGAATCCCAAAATGAGCAAGGCTCCACTTGCAAAGTCATGGCATCGATGTTCATTTGGAGATACTCCTGTATCATCCTCTCCAGCCGTTGACTATGTGTCAGACTTGTTGTCTCTGGTGGCCTTGCAAAGGATGGTCTAAAAAAATTATGAAAAGATTCAATAAAATTGCTGTTACCAGCACCAGATACGGTGCTACTGGTACGGGTAGACTGTTGAAGATGATGAGACTGTCCCATGTTTGTCAAGTTACAACTGGGAGATTCACTCCCTGCACCTGCACGGTTGTTTGGTGGAAAAGCCGAGCTAAGATCGAGTAACAGCTTCTGCTGATACTCCTGCATACGTGCGTCCCTTTCTATGGCTGGAATTATGTCACAAAATTTGGACTTGTACCGGGGATCTAATAGTGTGGCAAGCCAGTAGTCATCATCACTTCTAATTTTGACAATATGAGGGTCATGTTGGAGGTAGTGCAGCAAGAAGGTGCTCATGTGTCTTGCGCAGCCATGCGGACTAAGTCCACGCTGTGTTTTTGGCATAGAGGTGCTAACCGTTCTTTCTTTCTCTGACATCTCCCCCCAACCTCTTTCAACTGAAATTTGACCAAGGTCTCCCTCATCCGCTGAGTCTTCCATGTCCATGGACAGTTCGTCCTCCATTTCTTCATGTTCTCCTGCACCTTCCTCAACATTTCGCCTGCTACCATGCGCCCTTCTTGATCCCTGTCCCCCATGGTCCCATGCCTGCCGCGTTGGTGATGATGAACGTCTGGACCTTGGTGATGTTGTTGTGTCTTGCACATATGAATCCTCCTGTTGTCCCACCCCCTGACTCCGAATAGGGTTTAGCGTGTGCACCAGCATGTAAATGACTGGAATTGTCATGCTGATAATGGCATTGTCAGCGCTAAACATATTCGTCGCCATGTCGAAACTGTGCAGAAGGGTGCATAGGTCCTTGATCTGAGACCACTCCATCAGGGTGATCTGCCCCACCTCTGCATCTCGTTGGCCCAGGCTATACGTCATGACGTATTGCACCAGGGCTCGGCGGTGCTGCCACAGTCGCTGTAACATGTGGAGAGTTGAATTCCAGCGTGTCGCCACATCGCATTTCAGGTGATGAACCGGCAGGCTGAAAGACTTCTGGAGTGATGCAAGTCGCTCAGCTGCGGCGGTTGAACGGCGGAAGTGAGCAGACAGTTTTTGTGCCCTGGTCAGAAGGCCATCTAGGCTGGGATAGTGTGTTAAAAATTGCTTGACAACAAGGTTCAACACGTGAGCCATACAAGGCACGTGTGTCACCTTGCCCAGGAGAAGGGCCGCACCCAGGTTTGAAGCATTGTCGCACACGGCCTTACCAGGCTGCAGGTTGAGTGGAGACAACCATTTATTAAAATCAGTCTCCAGAGCTGCCCACAACTCAGTCGCTTTGTGACTCCTAGTTCCAAGACATGTCAAGCTAAAGACCGCCTGATGCCGTTGCGCTCTGCTGCCAGCATAGTAATGAGGGGTGCGTGATTCCTTCTGCGCAGTGAGAACGCTGGTGGCCTGACCAGGCAGGCTTGGGGTGGAGGAGAAGGACCCAGATGAGGTGGAGGAGGCAGAAGCAGTGGCGGAACTTGGACAGACAGAGGATTGACACACAAGTCGTGGGGACGGCAAGACATGTGCAGCAGACCCTTCACCATCTATCACCATAGTTACCCAGTGCCCAGTCAGCGACATGTAACGTCCCTGTCCATGCTTACTGGTCCAAGTATCGGTGGTGAAATGCACCCGTTCACACACAGAGTTTCTCAAGGAAGCGGTGATGTTGTGTGCAACATGCTGGTGTAGCGGGGGCACACCTTTCTTAGAGAAGTAGTGGCGACTGGGTATCTGGTACTGGGGCACAGCGACAGACATAAGGTCTCTAAAATCCTGTGTGTCCACCAGGCGGAAAGGCAGCATTTCGGTAGCCAAGAGCTAACAGAGGGAAAAAGTCAACCTCTTAGCTTTGTCATGGGTCGCAGGAAATGGCCTTTTATTTGTCCTCATCTGAGGGACAGAGATCTGGCTGCTGTGCGTAGACGGTGTTGAGTAGGGTGTCCCTGGAAAAATGCAGCTTTGTGAGGAAAGTGCAGGCGTAGACATGATGTTGCCTTCATCCAACGTTGGTGCTATCGATGTCTGAGAGAGCTGTACACATGTACTTGTTTCCCCTTCCAAACCAACTGACGACCTACCAAGCAAACTGCCTGTTGTGGTTACAGTGGTGGAAGTTGTGCGTGGAAAACCAGGTGTGACAGCTGTCCCCACAGTCCTAGAAGATGAAGAGCGCGCGGATGTACTGGAAGGGGTAGGCGGTGGATGGTTCGCTCCGCTAGGCCGCATTGCAGCACGGTGAGCTTCCCACTGGGACATATGATATTTATTCATGTGACGATTCATGGAAGAAGTTGTCAAACTGCTGAGGTTTTGCCCTCTACTAACAGAATCATGACAAATTTTACAGAACACATAATTTGGCCGATCTTTTGCTAGGTCAAAAAAGGACCAGGCTAGGCAAGGCTTAGAGGGCATGCGACCTGCTGAGCCCCCCCGACTAGTGCTCAGAGGCAGAGTGGTGGCTGTGGATGCAGTTGTAGATGTGCTACCAGTGCTCTGACTCTGTCCAGGAAGGCGCAAGGTAACTTCGTCGTTGGTTGCATCCTCCTCCACTCCTTGAGTGCCTGACTGTGGGTTGACAGTAGGTGGGATCTAGAACTTCCTCATCAATTGTTGTGTTTGCACTCCCCTCACCCTCAGACCGAGCCTCTTCTTGCCCTGACCGAATAATTAAGTTATCATCCCAATCTGGTATCTGCGTCTCATCGTCATCAGTATGTTCCTCATTGGCTATAACAACAGGTGTTACAGTTTGTGAAAAAGGGTCAACATTATGCTCAGAAACTTGGTCCTCACGGCCTGAATCAGAGTCACAAAGGTTCTGGGCATCACTGCAGACCATTTCCTGGTCTGTACTCACTGTAGCTTAGGAGCAGACTTCTGATTCCCAGGCTATAGTGTGACTGGACAGCTCTGCAGACTCAGCCATCTCAGTTCCACCATACTGTGCAGGGCGGATGGAAACTTCAGAGCTGGGAGAATGCAAGTGTGATTGGGCTGACAACTCAGAGGGCTGGTGTTTTTTGGATGCGGTAGTTGAGGTGGCGGAGAGCGCACTTGTTGGACCACTTGAGATCCATTCAAGCATTTTCCTTTTTTGGCCATCCTCTACCTTTGTTCCAGTTGTTCGTGTCCGTAAAAAAGGGAGCACATCGGATTGTCCACGGTAAGTAGTAGACATCTTACTTTTGCTGGAAGATGGTCTATCTTCAGCAGATGTTAATGGAGCTTTGCCACTTTCCCCACGGACAAACCCTTTTTTTCCTTTTCCAACACACCTCTTCCCCTTTCCACCAGCATCTGTGATTTTGCCACTCATTTTGATTGCGACAAGATTGTGCACTTAAAATGTGGTAGTAAAAATTGAGAGATGGTGTAGATTTCAGCGGTGGTCTAGCTTTATTAACAGCAGAATAAACAACAATAATTATCCCTGACAATGCAACTACGGCCCTTAAACTGGCAGCATAGTTTGCTAGTATAATGGCTTAGTAATAATGAGTTTGAGTGTGCAATGCAGGCAGACGTGCTGCAAATATCTTTGCACTAGTGGGACAATACAGAAGTCCAACAGCCACGTTTAGGATGCCACTAAGTTTCCTCAGTGTTTGCTAGTATAATGGCTTAGTAACAATGAGTTTGAGTGTGCAATGCAGGCAGATGTGCTGCAAATATCTTTGCACTAGTGGGACAATACAGAAGTCCAAGAGCCACTTTTAGGATGCCACTAAGTTTCCTCAGTGTTTGCTAGTATAATGGCTTAGTAACAATGAGTTTGAGTGTGCAATGCAGGCAGACGTGCTGCAAATATCTTTGCACTAGTGGGACAATACAGAAGTCCAACAGCCACTTTTAGGATGCCACTAAGTTTCCTTAGTGCTTGCTAGTATAATGGCTTAGTAACAATGAGTTTGAGTGTGCAATGCAGGCAGACGTGCTGCAAATATCTTTGCACTAGTGGGACAATACAGAAGTCCAACAGCCACTTTTAGGATGCCACTAAGTTCACTCAGTGTTTGCTAGTATAATGGCTTAGTAACAATGAGTTTGAGTGTGCAATGCAGGCAGACGTGCTGCAAATATCTTTGCACTAGTGGGACAATACAGAAGTCCAACAGCCACTTTTAGGATGCCACTAAGTTTCCTCAGTGTTTGCTAGTATAATGGCTTATTAAGAATGAGTTTGAGTGTGCAATGCAGGCATACGTGCTGCAAATATCTTTGCACTAGTGGGACAATACAGAAGTCCAACAGCCACGTTTAGGATGCCACTAAGTTTCCTCAGTGTTTGCTAGTATAATGGCTTTGTAATTATGAATTTGAGTGTGCAATGCAGTCAGACGTGCTGCAAATATCTTTGCACTAGTGGGACAATACAGAAGTCCAACAGCCACTTTTAGGATGCCACTAAGTTTCCTCAGTGTTTGCTAGTATAATGGCTTAGTAACAATGAGTTTGAGTGTGCAAAGGGCAGGAGGGTACAGTGGCAGGGTTGTGGGTCTGGGTAGAGGAAAATAAGCCTCCCTTTCTATCCCTCCTAATGGGGAAATGCAGCGAGGAAATCCCTGACCTTAGCTACACAGACGCTGTCATCTTGTGTAGCTGTTAAAATCTGTTTTCATGGCCCTGACTGTCACCTATGGCTCTGACCCTGCTGGTATTTAGCTCTTAAAAGGACTAATAGAAACTTCTATCCCTATTCTGTATAGCGCTGTGTATAGAGCATACACAGCAGTATCGGAGACAGGAGCTACGCCAGCGGTGACTGACACCAAGACGCAGAAGGCAGATAATGGCGTGCTGGAGGAAAATGTCCGTTTTTATAATGCATGGACATGTGACATGGACATCCTATCACACATGCCGTTGCTTCTCTGGCTAAAAGTCCACTTAGCTGTGTGTGTGTCTGGGATTGGCTGACATGCTGGCCCGCCCCACTACACGCGCGCTTAGGGAAGGCAGACAAGGAAAAAAAAAAAAATGGCGATCGCCATTATCCAAACAGAAGTGATCTGAATGCGCTGTTCCCGCACACTGTGCGCTGAAATTTCATAATAGTGTGAGTCACAGAGTGACTTACACTATTACAGCGGAAAGCCAGCTAGTAATTAGCTTGTCTTTTTGCTGCTAGAACCGTTCTTGAACGTATCTAGAACTATCGAGCTTTAGCAAAAAGCTCGAGTTCTAGTTCGATCTAGAACAGCCCCCAAAATCACTCGAGCCGCGAACTGGAGAATCTCGAACCGCGAACCGCGCTCAACTCTACTATTAACCTGCAGATTAATTGATTCTATTTATTTATTTTAATTCAGGTTTAGTGATGACAGAACCAGTGGATATTTGGGTTTACCGAATCCGCATGGACTAAAAAAAAGTTGGTTTTGGGAACTAAACTTGACCTGAACTTGCCCCCCGAATAACAAATTCCATACAAGACAATGGGACCCAAAATTCTGTGCTGTAAAATGGTCCTAGCAAAGGTTAGTGGGCTGAAAAAAGAATCTAAATAGGAGTAAGAGCAGGACAGTTATACATACCATGTTTCCCAGAAGATAACACTGCAGTCAGATTCTTTTCCGGGCCCACTCATTGAGCTTCATGAATATTCCCTGAGAGGTGTATTTTGTAAAATGAGGTAATTTATTGGGGGTTCTGCTGTTCTTGTACCTCAGTGCCTCTGCCAATGTTACATGGCACCCTCAAATCATTCCAGCAAATTTGAACTGCAATAAGGCACTCCTTCCCTTCTCAGCTTTGCAATTTACCTCAAAAGTAGTTTTCAACCACATATAGGGTATTTGTGAACTCAGGAGAAGTTTTGTGACAAATTATACAATTTTTTTCTTCTATTACCCTATTAAAAACGAAAAATCTGGGGCCAAAGCAACATTGTATTAGAAAAAATGGTAAATTTTAATTTACTGAGTCCAATGTTATGCAATTCTATGACTTGCCTGAGGGTGAAAAATGCTCACTAAACCCCTAGATAAATTCCTCAAAATGTGTAGATTCCAAAATGAGGTCATTTGTAGGAGTTTTGTTTTGCCAAACATGATGTGGCGCCTGCAATCTATTCCAATCAAAATAGTGCTTCAAAATTCAAAAAGCGCTGTTTCCATTCAGTTTTCCACCAATATGGAGTATCAGTGTATGCAGGAGAAATTGCAAAACAAACTGTAAATCCCATTTTCCAGTTACCCTTGTCAAAATTAAAATTTTGAGGGAAAAGCAGCATTTTTATGAAAAAAATTATTTTTTAATTTACTTGTTACATTTTTTTGAGAAATACCTGTGGATTCAAGGTGTTCACCACACCTCTACATAAATTAATTAAGCAGTGCAATTTCCAAAATAGGGGGTTTACACTGTTTACACACATCAAGCGGCTCATCAAACACAACATGGTGTCCACTATCTATTTCAGCCAATTTTGTACTTCAAAAGTCATATGGTGTTCCTTCCCTTCTGAGCCCTACTATGAGCATAAACAGTAGATTTCAACCACATATGGGTTATCAGCGTACTCATGAGAAATTGCACAAAAATTTGTACAATTTATTTTCTCCTGTTACCCTTGTGGAAAGTAAAAATTAGAGGCAAAACCAACATGTTTGTGTGAAAAATGTATTTTTTCATTTTCATGTCTCCACGTTATAAAATTCTGTGAAGTACCTGTGGATTAAAAGTGCTCACCACACTAAATAAATTTCTGAAAGGGTGTTGTTTCCAAAAAGGGGTCACTTGTGAGGGGTTTCCATTGTTTACGTATATCAGGGGCTCTGCAAACATGACATGGTGTTTGGTGCCTGTTTCAGCAATTTTGATCTCCAAAAATGAAATGGCACTCCTTCCCTTCTGAGCCCTGCCATGTGCTCAAACAATTGATTTCCAGCACACATGGCATATCAGCATACTCAGGAGAAATTGCACAACACATTATATTTTAAATGTTATCCTGTTACCCTTTTAAAAATGCAAAATTTAAGGCTAAAGCAATATTTTTGTTTAAAAAAGTAAAACTTATTTTTTTTTCTTTACACATTGCTTTATTACTTGATTCATTAACTATTTTGGTGACATAACTGGTTTAAGGGGATAAAAATCCAAAGTTTAAAATTTCCGAAATTTTGTAAAGTTTTGGCAAAATTCTGATATTTTCACAAATAAATGTAAAAAATTTCAACCTAAATTTACCACTAACATGAAGTACAATGTGTCACGAAAAAACAATGTGAGAATCACTGGCAAACATGGAAACTGGAAACATCCGAGACTCCTTACATCATATAGTGACACTGATCAGAATTGTAAATTTTGGCCCTGCTAGGAAGGTGGAAACAGGCTTCAGCGGTAAAGGGTTAAAGCTGTTCTATTTAGTTTAGTAAATGATGTGATTGGCCATCATCCAGAATATTTTGTCTGCCTGTTGTTTATGGGTTACTATTGGTGGGAGGGTGAATTGTTGTTCACCTGCCAACAGTCTAAAGGCTGCTTTACATGCAGCGACATCGCTAGCGAAAGCACCCGCCCCCATCATTTGTGCGTCACAGGCAAATCGCTGCCCTTGGCGCACAATATTGCTAGGCCCCATCACACGGACTTACCTTCCTAGCGACGTCGCTGTGGCCGGTGAATAGCCTCTTTTCTAAGGGGGCGGTTCGTGATGCGTCACAGCGCCGTCACACGGCAGGCGTCTAATAGAAGCGAAGGGGCGGAGAGCAGCTGCATGAAAGAAACGCCCACCTCATTGCCGTAGGAGGCAGGTACAGTGTTGTTCGTCCTTCCTGAGGTGTCATACGTAGCGATGCGTGCTGCCTCAGGAACAACCAACAACTTGCGTCCTGAACCAGCAACGACATTTGGAAAATGAACGACGTGTCAACGATCAACAATTAGGTGAGCAATTCTGTTCGTTAACACTCGCTTGTAGGTGTTACACGTAACAACGCCGCTAACGAGGCCGGATGTGTGTCACGAATTCCGTGACCCCCAACGACTTCTCTTTAGCGATGTCATTGCGTGTAAAGCCCCCTTAAGGCTATGTGCCCACTGGAAATTAAACCTACGGATTTATCTGTGGAAAGTACGTGGGTTTTCTGGATTTTCTAGATAAATCTGCAGGTTTCAGCATGTTCAGACACTCCCCATGTTATCCTATGGAACATGGGGAGGGCTGTGTCCATGCTGCAGATACGCGCGGCTGCGGAATATGCTGCGGATGTCTCGCAGCCGCACGTAATTGCATGTCAATTATTTCTGCAGAATTACCTGCGAAAATCCCAGCCTTCCACTATGGAGATAGAGGTCGGGACTTCCGCAGGTAAGTCACACGAATGCCTACAGGTTTACCACAGCTATTTTACTGTATTAACGCAGCTAAAAATAGCTGCAGATTCCGGCAAGCAGCTGCGGGAAACCTGCAGATATAACTGCGGATATATCCACAGGTACAAAATCCCGTGGGCACATAGCCTTAAGATGACATTTGCCACTAATTGTTCAGCTGAAGACATTGGGGCATGTATTGATACTTCCCATTATCATAATTATCTTATGCAGACCATACAGACGTGAAGATCCTTTTTTTAAACATTTTTTTTTATCACTATTTTTATGTTGTTTTCTTTCAACAGAAAAAGTCTGAAAATAAGGTAAACACAGCAAAGGGCTGTAATAAATAAATCTAATATACAGCAATAAAAATTCTTTTGAAGGATTCCCTTTTAATCTTCAAAGCTGTTACTTGAGCTAGCGGTTCATATCAATGTGTTTAGGATGTTCAACAAGTATTTTTCATTTTTTCATTCTGTTCATTACTTTAAAGCAAAACAAACATAAATCCTCACTCATTTGGCTGCCTAATTTAAAAAAATATTATTTAAATATTCTTTCACCTAGTATTTTGCAGTTATTCTATTTTTATTTCAAAGATTCCAATTCAACTCTTTGAATATTTTGAAACTAATGAATGATGTCAGAACAGAACATGATTATAGCAAGCTAATGGGCTCCTGCTGCACGGAAAGCTAAGAATATAATAAACGCAAATGTATAATATTTCATTCCACCAATCATTTCTGTATAATGGGAGCCAGAATCAGCTCTGTTAAACAAACTTAAACAGGCCGAAATCTGTTAAATTTCAGTGCTATTAAATTTGGGCTCATACTGCATCTATTGTACCATAGACAGCTGTAGTTTTCTATAGGAATAAATTATGGTATGTGTTGTTTAATATTTATACAATTTATACTAGAAATGAAAGTGAAAAGTCATTTTACATTTACTCTGTAGTAAGACTCTAAAAACAGCAAGAAATTGCAGAACCACTAATCCTTTTTTTTCTTAGTCAGCACACTAATAAATAAGACATAGTATTTGCCAATTTCATCTTTTGTACTTATGCGGGCTTTACACGAGACGATAGATTGTGCGATATGTCGTCGGGGTCATGGTTTTCGTGATGCACATCCGGCATAGCGCACGACGTCGTCTCGTGTGACACCTCTGAGCGACGCAGTATCGTTTCCGTGGCATCACATGTTGCTCCGTGTGACACCACGGGAACGATGAACACAGCTTACCTGCGTCCCACGGCACCCGCCGGCTTAATGGAAGGAAGGAGGTGGGCGGGATGTTTACATCCCGCTCATCTCCGTCCCTCCGCTTCTATTGGCCGGCTGCCGTGTGACGTCGATGTGACGCCGAACGTCCCTCCCACTTCAGGAAGTGGACGTTCGTCGCCCACAGCGAGGTCATATGGAAGGTAAGTCCGTGTGACAGGGGTTAAACGAGTTTGTGCGCCACGAGCAGAGATTTGCCCGTGATGCAAAAATGACAGGGCGGGTACGATCGCTCATGCTATCGCACGATAGATCGACTCGTGTAAAGCAGGCTTAAGAACTGTTTTTAGGAAACGAACGGCTTTTATACCTTTGAAAACATTTTTTTAATTATTCATTTGATTCCTAAGTCCAAAGTTAAAGCACAACTCTAGCGGGGGTTTTTTTTTTTACGGGTCGAGTGTTGCTTAAATCTAAGTCCCCTGCACCTTGTCTTATACTCTCCCTCCAATGTCTTCACCATTTTTTAACATCAGTCTGGTCCCATGGTGCCAAATTGTAACTGCAACTTCTGAATGGCTAGAAGTTAGACATTACGACACAATTCAAATCTATGAGAGCAAGAATTAGGCTGTTATAGACTTGCATTAAGTTATGACCTCTGGCAAATGAAACACTGGAACAGCTAGCAGGTCACAACCTGCATAAGACTGACTAGAGCTGCATTGATAACAGATAAAGACTCTGGAGGGTGATTTAAAAGGCCCAGTCACACACAACGACTTACCAGCGATCCTGAAAACGATGCGACCTGATAGGGATCGCTGGTAAGTCACTGGGAGGTCGCTGGTGAGATGTCACACAGTCAGATCTTACCAGCGATGCAGGAACGATACAGGTCGCAGTAGCGACCTGTATAACAATCTCAGCAGTCACTGTGACCCTGTCACACAGTGTCAAACACAGCGATGCGTCCTGCCCAGCAGGACATCGCCTTTGAAGAAAATGGCCTGGTCCATTCTGCAACGACTAGCGATCTCAGAGCAGGGGCCTGATCGCTGGTAGATGTCACATATAAAGAAATCGCTAACAAGATTGCTACTACGTCACAGAAACCGTGACTCAGCAGTGATCTCGCTAGCGATCTCGTTATGTGTGACGGTACCTTAAGACTAAGGGGTACTTTGCACACTACGACATCGCAAGCCGATGGTAGCGATGCCGAGCGCGATAGTCCCCGCCCCCGTCGCAGCTGCGATATCTTGTGATAGCTGCCTTAGCGAAAATTATCGCTACGACAGCTTCACACGCACTTACCTGCCCTGCGACGTCGCTCTGGCCGGCAAACCTCCTCCCTCCTAAGGGGGCAGGTCGTGTGGCGTCACAGTGACGTCACACGGCAGGCGGCCAATAGAAGCAGGGGGCGGAGATGAGTGGGACGTAAACATCCCGCACACCTCCTGCCTTCCTCAATGCAGCCGGGACGCAGGTAAAGCGATGTTCCTCGCCCCTGCGGCTTCACACACAGCGATGTGTGCTGCCGCAGGAACCAGGAACAACATCGTAACATTGGTCCTTCCGAAATTATGGAAATGACCGACGCTATACCGATCATACGATTTCGACGTTTTTGCGCTCGGTAATCGTATCAAAAACGATTTACACACTACGATGTCGACAGCGACGCCGGATGTGCGTCACTTTTGATTTGACCCCACCGACATCGCAGCTGCGATGTCGTAGTGTGCAAAGTACCCCTAAGGGCAGCGGAGCACCACTACAGCTGTGAAATAATAAAAAAAAAAAAGCAAAATTCTGGAATGGTGCTTTAAGGGAATCTGTGATATGTGATAGCCGCTCTCCGCCTTCATGATCTCACTGCAGTGCTGTATGGGATTATAACTGACACTTCTGCAAGTTCCTCTCAGCTTCAGCCTCCATCTAACAGGCTGACAGGGCTGCAATAGTATTGCAATACAGGAGAGCTCAGGGAGCTGCAAAAATGTGTTTGCAAGAAGACAAAGTTCATTTCCCCTGTTCTGTGTCAGTTACTTGTCTCACAATGGTAACTTCCTCTTCTATATAAAATAACCTCCCTAGACGGAATTATCTTCCTGACGGCTTCCTCCCCATTGCCTAGAAGAGCTCATTTACATAAAGTGATAAAAGATGATTTATCCACAAAAAGGCATCTGATATGGCTTTTTTCAGCATTCTATAACATATATGACCATATTAATAAGTTAGATAAATGATTCAATATATCCACCTGTAGGGAAGAAGGAAAAGACAGTACTGCGCTTTTTCTGAGCGTAGTAAACCTTTAAACTTGTATTGGCAATATATGTAATTATTGCACTCACCAATAGTGCACACATAAGGCTCATGTAAAATATATCCTTATTGCTGGTGTTCTGGTCTTCTGCTTGATCAATGTGCTACAAATAATACCCTCTGTCGGAGATACCACAGATGGAGTCTAGAAAGATGCAATAGATAGCATGCAGCGTTTCCAATATATCCAGCCTTGATAAGGTCGGTCTTGATAGATTATTTTAATAAAAAATACATATGTGTATATAATAAAACAACGCATTTCGGCTCTATTTATCGAGCCTTCTTAAGGTTGAAAAACATAAAAAATTAGTAATGTGCACCTCAGTGCTGTGCCCCTCAGCGCCCATGTTCCAGATTGGCTGTGTAAATCTATAAAGTAGTGATGAGTGAGCACTAAAATGCTTGAGTGCTTGTAACTGGAATTGAGCGGATCCAATGCTTGAACCAGGTCGATTTGAGTAAAGAGAATAATGGAGGTCGATTGGGAACTCAAGCATTTCTCTAGCAGACCCCTCTATGAAAACAGCTGAAATGGATGGAAATAGTTCTCAAAATGTATGGGAACAGCTTGGGGAAGATGATTGGACGCATCTCTGAATCTCTGGTCGCTGCTGGAAAGTTAAAAATTAAATAATTAAAAGAAAAAGGGTATTGTATCCCCATTTTTGATAACCATCCAAGGAAAGGCAGGTCTGCTTTAGCTTGGCTGGTTATTAAAAATAGAGAGGAGGACCTAATACTGCTTTTTAAAATGATTTATTTAGAAATAAATAAATAATTAAAAGAAGCGGCATGGGTTCCCCCATGCGGTTTTTGATAACCGGTCAAGGTAAAGAAGACAGTTTTAGGCTGGTATTATCCGGCAGGGAAGGCCCATGGTTATTTGTCCCTTCACAGCATAAAAATAGCAGCTCATAGCCTCCCCCAAATTGTCGCATTAATTAGGCTCTTCCCGATTGCCCTGGTATGGTGGCACTCAGGGTAATAGGTTAAAGGAGTTGATGTAAGCTATGTAATATCAGCTGGCATCAAGCCCAGGGGTTGGTAATGGAGTGGCATCTATCAGATTGCCCCCATTACTAACCCAGTGAGTAAACAGAAAAAAACACAGAGGAAAAAAAAAGTGTAAATTTGAATAAAGACTCCCCCACACTTTCCTTCATTCTTTAATTTATTAAAAATAAAAAAATTCCCATGAAGCTCTGATGTAATCTACAATGCAAGACTGCTACTCTGCAGACTGATATTAGCAGCAGTAATGTAAAGCTATTCTCAGACGCTGGGTGATTACAACTCACATTAGAGCTACTAGGTCTGGTTAAGCACAGTGGTGAGCTGGCAGCTAATGAGATTTGTAGTAATACCTGGCATCTGTGAATAGCTGTACTTTACTGCTATTCACAGTTGCTGGAGTAGAAGTCCTGGATCATGGATTATGGAGTTTCATGGGAACGTTCCTTTGGGGAAATTGTGTAGAAGTCTCTATGCAAATAAACTATTTTTTTCATTGTGTGTTTTTTTTTTTTTAATTTACACTTACTGGCTTAGTAATGGGGGTGTCTGATAGACCCCTTTCCATTATTAACCCCTGGGCTTTATGCCTGCTAACATTACACAGCTGACATCAACCCAATAAACCTATTACTCCAATTGCCATCACACCAAGGTAATCAAGAAGAACCAGGGTGAAGCCCCAGAATTGGTATATTTAATTCCATGTTTGGATTCTGTGGTGGCTGCAGGCTACTATTTTTAGGTTGGGAAGGGCCAAATAACAATATGCCTTCTCAGCTTGATTATACCAGCCCACAGCTGTCTGCTTTAACTTGTCTGCTTATTAAAATAGGGGGGAGTCCAAATCATTTTTTTAAATTATTTATTTATTAGGTTAAACCAGGCTAAATTCAATCAAGAAAAAACAAGCCCCCACTCAGATCTGTGATCTGTTAATGGAAATGTTACTGCTAGCACAAAAACTGTGGAAAAGCGACACGGTTACCCCAAAAGAAATCCATCCAGATCTGCGCTCCCAAATCCAAACATCCTGCTCCTTTCTGAGCCTAAAATTGGGCCTAAATCATAGCTTGCATCCACATGTTTGGCATTACTGTAGTGAGGAAAGAGTCAAATTTGAAAAATAAAATTTGGCTTGGTCAGGAAGGTAAAGACTTGCTCTGTTGCGAAAGGGTTAAATTTGCCTAAAAGCCAAATAATTATCAGTCTTGTATCATAGTGATAACCCACAAGCCTGAACCAATTGATTAAGCATAGCTTTGCTTTTCTCAGCGATCAACACCTTGCAATCATAGAAAAAACTAGACTTTGATGCAATATTCATAGTTTGGATACTCTCTGTAATAAATATTTTATGTAGCTATTAGTTGACTCAGATCAGAGATTTTGGAGGGCAAGACTGAAAATTTACTGCCAATAATGCCGACTGTGATTGCAAAACCAGGAACAAATTTACACTATTAGCCTCGAATTTCATACTGTATGAACATTTCAATGGTTATTAAAGCAGCGATGTCTGTAAGCTATTGATTTTTCTAAGAAGGAAATATTTTATTTTATATCTTTCTTCAAGATGGTGAAGCATAGCACTTGTTAAGCCATCCACACTAACTTAACACCCTTTATACTTTGCCTGGGCTGCTTAAATAGATGTATTGTTACACTTTTCACCATATAACTATAGAACAGAGGAATATTAGTATAACTAGTAAAAATGATAGTGATAAAAAGGATACTGTCATGTACTGTATTAGGAGAAATATTTTATTTTATATCATCAGAAGATCTACCTCCTCTTCCCCCTGTGTGATGGAATCCATTGACATTTCTCTTAGCCTGGTGAAAGAAGGGATGGATCCTCAATTGATGGAAGCCCTGTGGACCTGGGTGCAGTAGGAGCATGATGGAAGGCTGGTTTGCTTGTTTACAGAGCTCAGCTCCCCTCCTGCGTTGACATTCATACAAGGTACCAGGGTTGGAGGAGGATCCATGCAAGGTCATGGTTCAGTGGCCATCAGACGCCCATTAGTCTGTTTGCTTTTCAACAAAGGTCATTGCTGACTCTTTAACTTATTTAAGTACAAGAACGAAAATTCTTCATGTAAAAGAGCCCACTCAGCCATCTATTCTCCCTGCTCCCATGCTGCGTTGCCAGGAAAACTCACATAAGCTGCACAGAAAGTCACCAGTGAGCGGGGACGAGATGAATCCATGGCTAAACAGGTACCCCAATAAATCGTCTGCAGGTGAAATTAGATATGCTTTTTTTTCATTTTGTTTAAGTTTAATAGTTCACAAATGTTTTCTCCTAATCTGAAATCACCAAGGGACCATACAGATGTTCTCTGAGAAAAATTGTCAAAAGAAGTCTTGTTGGGTAGAACTGTTAGTCCTTTCAGTTTCCTCCCATATTCTAAAGTGCGGGATTCCTCTCTCGGGATTGTCCCTAAAAAGGAACCTGATAAATTTTGTTTAATACTTCACTTATTGAATCTGTGTGGTTTTTCAATAAATGATGGCATTCCTCCTGAAGATGCTTCAGTGTCTTTTGTCTGATTTGCAAGAGCTGTTTCGCTCATCAAAGACTTTCTGCTTCTCTAGGTTCATTTGGACTGCTATCATCTTTTGGGGATGTTCCCAAGACGGCAAGCATTTTGAGGACTCTTGCCTTCCCTTAGGTGTGTCACTACTTCAAACTGTTCAGTACTTTTCTGGAGTAGTCAGTGCGATATGAAGCAGCTTCTAAATTGGTTATCCATTATCTTGATTTTTTTTTTTGTTGGTCCTAGTTTATCAGGAGTATGCTTGCATTTATTGAATACTTTTCAATCCCTCATGAAAAAATTTGGTGTTCCTTTCTCCCCTGAAAAGATTGAAGGTCCCACTTGCATTTTGTTATTCCTGATTGATACCCAAGCAATGGTTTCTCAGTTACCTCCTTAGAAGATTATAAAAACTCAGAGATCATATTGATTCTTTTTGTTCTGTCAAAAAGGTCACTCTTTGCCAGATGTAGTCTCTATTGGGCTGTTTAGTATTTGTTTGTAGAGTCATTCCTATGGGCAGAGGGTTTTCTAGGCATCTATCCTTATCTATGAGAGGGGCCAGTAGTCTCTATCATAGTATCTGCATCAATCATACCCTAAGGGTGTCTAGCGCCGGCTTCCCCTGTGCGTCAGTGCTTCGTGACATCCTAGTGCCATATTCCTGCTCCATCCTTGTGCTGCATGGTCCTCTGCTTAACTGCATGGCCAGCCACGTGTAGAGTGGTCCTCTGTGCTCCCACATGGCCATCCTCATGTTGCTTGGCCCTTGGCTTGCTGCCCCATGGCCACTCACATGTTGCACGGTCCTCTTCGTCTATTCATTGCCATACACGTGTAGTGCAGTCCCCGGATCATCCCCCTTCGGATGTCCACATGTGTGTCGGTCTCCAGCTCCCGCCTAGGCCCCAGGCCTTGAACATGTTGCGGTTGGTTTGCTGGTCTCCAACCTAGGGGGGGCACGCTTTCACTTCCTGTTCCTTTAAGAAGAAGCTTGCGCACCTTGCAAAGGTGTCCCCAGCCTAGCGCTGGGAGACACCAGGCATTTAAGGCTCCCTTGATGGGAAGGTCCAGAGAAATACATTAGATTTTGGATCCTAGCTGTGCATTGGTCCTGTCTGTCTGCTCTGGTCTGCAAGCCTCCAGTCCCAGTCCTGCATGTAACTAGTACTGCTCTGCTGTGTCTGTCTCTGTCCTGTCTGTCTCCTTCGACCTGTCCTGTCTGTTTCCTGGTATTAGCCTATATCCTGCACCTGTGTCCATACTAGCCTGTATCCTGCACTAGTGCCTGTACCTGTCTGTTTCCATACCAGGCTGTATCCATTCCTACACCTGTGCCTGTACCAGTCTGTATCCTGTGGTCTTACCTACTTTTATCTGTCGTCCTGTCTTCCTCAGCCGTCTTGGCTGCACTTATGTCTGATGTCCTATGCCTGATGTCCCATGCCAGGTGATCTATGCCTGATTACCTGGACCCTGATGACCAGAGTTCCTTGCCTGATGTCCTGGACTCTGATGACTGGAGTTCCTCCAGATGTTCTGTCTCGGCTGCACCTGTGTCCAATGTCCTGTGCCTGGTGACCTGAGCCTGATGACCCGTGCCGGAAGTTCCTTACCTGCCTTTGCCCACTCAGCCATTCCCCATTCAGGCTGTGCCCTGTGTCTTGCCTTGTTTTTCCTTCCAGTATCCATCCTGTCTATGAGTGAGTCCATCTGTCCTGCTGTCTCCCTACTCCGTTCAGCTCCCACAGTCCCCATCACTGCCCTAGGAGTGGCACCTGGTGTTCTACCTCATGGTTGGTGCTTAGTTAAGCCACTCCCACTAAACGGTAAGCCTGGGTTCCCCCTGTGGTTCAGTGGGTCTACTCTTGCGCAATTCCTTGACCAGCGATGAGTGGTACAGGGCAGATCTGCTAATTTGGAAACAATTCCTGTCATCCGGTCCTACCTATCTTTCAAGCCCTGAACTTTTAAACCAGGAGATCTTGTTATTTCCTGACTCCTCTGGATCTTTAGATTCGGTGCAATTTTGTGATTATTGGTGCAAGGGTGTTTGGTCTCCTTCTTGGAAAACCTTTTACCTCTGCAAAAATTTAACATTACTGGAGTTATTTCCTGCAGTTCAGATTTGGCATGAAGTTTTCGCTAACCAAAAGATTTGCTTATGGTCTCACAGCGCAATGCGGTCCATTGTATCAAGCATATGTTATCTTACCTTCTGATGTTGGGCCTGTAGCATCATTTGGTATGAAGTTGCCTTCAGCATAATACAGTCATATGAAAAAGTTTGGGCACCCCTATTAATGTTAACCTTTTTACTTTATAACAATTTGGGTTTTTGCAACAGCTATTTCAGTTTCATATATCTAATAACTGATGGACTGAGTAATATTTCTGGATTGAAATGAGGTTTATTGTACTAACAGAAAATGTGCAATCTGCATTTAAACAAAATTTGACCGGTGCAAAAGTATGGGCACCTCAACATAAAAGTGACATTAATATTTTGTAGATCCTCCTTTTGCAAAAATAACAGCCTCTAGTCACTTCCTGTAGCTTTTAATGAGTTCCTGGATCCTGGATGAAGGTATATTTGACCATTCCTGTTTACAAAACAATTCCAGTTCAGTTAAGTTTGATGGTCGCCGAGCATAGACAGCACGCTTCAAATCATCCCACAGATTTTCAATGATATTCAGGTCTGGGGACTGGGATGGCCATTACAGAACATTGTAATTGTTCCTCTGCATGAAAGCCTGAGTAGATTTGGAGCGGTGTTTTGGATCATTGTCTTGCTGAAATATCCATCCCCTGCGTAACTTCAACTTCGTCACTGATTCTTGCACATTATTGTCAAGAATCTCCTGATACTAAGTTGAATCCATGCGACCCTCAACTTTAACAAGATTCCCGGTGCCGGCATTGGCCACACAGCCCCAAAGCATGATGGAACCTCCACCAAATTTTACTGTGGGTAGCAAGTGATTTTCTTGGAATGCCATGTTTTTTTGCCTCCATGCATAACGCCTTTTTGTATGACCAAACAACTCAATTTTTGTTTCATCAGTCCACAGGACCTTCTTCCAAAATGTAACTGGCTTGTCCAAATGTGCTTTTGCATATCTCAGGCGACTCTCTTTGTGGCCTGCTTGCAGAAACGGCTTCTTTCGCATCACTCTCCCATACAGCTTCTCCTTGTGCAACGTGCGATGTATTGTTGACTGATGCACATTGACACCATCTGCAGCAAGATGATGCTGCAGGTCTTTGGAGGTGGTCTGTAGATTGTCCTTGACTGTTCTCACCATTCTTCTTCTCTGCCTTTCTGATATTTTTCTTGGCCTGCCACTTCTGGGCTTAACAAGAACTGTACCTGTGTTCTTCCATTTCCTTACTATGTACCTCACTGTGGAAAATGACAGTTTAAATCTCTGAGACAATTTTTTGTATCCTTCCCCTGGACAACTATGTTGAATGATCTTTGTTTTCAGATCATTTGAGAGTTGTTTTGAGGAGCCCATGATGCCACTCTTCATAGGAGATTCAAATAGGAGAACTACTTGCAAGTGGCCACCTTAAATACCTTTTCTAATGTTTGGATACACCTGCCTATGAAGTTCAAAGCTCAATGAGGTTACAAAACCAATTTAGTGTTTTAGTAAGTCAGTAAAAAGTAGCTAGGTGAGTTCAAATCAAGAAATTGATAAGGGTGCCCATACTTTTGCACCGGTCAAATTTTGTTTAAATGCGGATTGCACATTTTCTGTTAGTACAATAAACCTCATTTCAATCCAGAAATATTACTCAGTCCATCAGTTATTAGATATATGAAACTGAAATAGCTGTTGCAAAAACACATTGTTATAAAGAAAAAAGGTTAACATTAATAGGGGTGCCCAAACTTTTTCATATGACTGTATATGGTTTATGGCTTGCCATGTGTCCACAATATATTGGAGACCGGTTAATGAAGCTGATCAGGACTTCAGTTTCTCCTTCAACATGGCAGCCTTATGGTATGGCTTGGAAGCATTGGAAATCTTTTGTGGTCAACTACAGTAGAATGTTGGTGGTGATGAGTTATTGTGTTTAGAAGTTATTCTTCAATACCTACCTTGCCTTCATAGTACTTGATTATCCTCCTCTGTAGCCCAGAGGTATTTGTAGGGCATATCCTTATATTTTATATTGTGGGGCTGGGTAGATGTTACCAAATTCTCTATAATTTGCCAAGTCTTTCAAGGTTGGCATAGGGAGAGGATCACGTTTGATATTAGACAACCAGAATCTTATTGTTCTTCCCCTTGAGAGTCAGCCTTATTGTCCACGGCTTTAGCCTACCATTTTTTTAGTGAGCCCTTAGAATTGGCAAACTTGTCCCTCCTTTAAAATGTAGACAAGGGGGTTTAAAATTTGAGGTATCTGCCTATCAGAATCACCATTATGGATTTGCATTCATATGTCAAAAATAGACCAGGCTGGTAAGGCTACATAGACACTTCTTCTTCCCATGTCATCTCCAGCTTGCTCTATTATGTGTATAAAAAAGTACCAGAGGATTCGACTTTTCTTACGAAATACCAGTTCCAATCTTTATTTTGTTCATGCTTTTTGCTAGTGGAATCTGACTTGAGTTGTTTAGGTACACATTCATTTTGCATCGGGGCTGCAACAGAAGCTGCTAAAGTGGGGTTTCATGTGGTTTCAAGTGTTTCTAGAGGTTGTTAACATTAGTAGGCTATCTTGCTTTCCTATGATCCTTGTGTAATCTCAAGATTGCGGAACTTATCAACATGATAAGATCTGATTTGGAGTGTCTTCCTGTTTTTTTTCTGGAGCTCAGGAGTATATGGTCTGAAATAATTCTTAGGGTGGTATGGCAAGGCTTTAGGGATGTGGAGGCCATTGAGAGAACTATGGGAACAATTAATACTAGAATGACACGTTTCATTTGGTGCCGTACCTTGCTGTGGTTCATAACAGGCAACTGAAAGAATACAATAGGCGCCTAATGTTAGAGGACAGAGTCCACCTTACCTGCATAGGGTTGGATATTTATCAACATATTATCATATTAACATATTTATCAACATATTTATCAACATATTTATTAATGACCTTGTTGGGGGCATGCGGAGTAGAATTTCAATATTTGCAGATGATACTAAACTCTGCAGGGTAATCAATACAGAGGAGGATAATTTTATATTACAGGGAGATTTATGTAAATTGGAGGATTGGGCTGAGAAGTGGCAATTGAAGTTTAATGTAGATAAATGTAAGGTCATGCACTTGGGTAGAGGAAATAACATTTATGATTATGTACTTAATTGTAGAACACTGGGTAAAACAGACACAGAAAAAGACTTGGGTGTATGGGTGGATGCTAAACTTAACTTTAGTGGACAGTGTCAGGCAGCTGCTGCCAGGGCTAATAAAATAATGGGATGTATTAAAAGAGGTATAAGTGTTCATGAAAAAACTATAGTTCTACCAATTTACAAGTCACTAGTGCGACCGCACTTAGAATACTGTGTACAATTCTGGTCACCGATATATAAGAAGGACATAGCTGAACTGGAGAGGGTGCAGAGAAGAGCGACCAAGATTATTAGAGGAATGGGTGGGCTGCAATACCAAGACAGGTTATTAAACTTGGAGTTATTTAGTTTGGAAAAACGAAGGCTTAGGGGGGATCTAATCAAAATGTATAAATATATGAGGGGACAGTACAGAGACCTTTCCAAAGATCTATTTACACCTAGGCCTGTGACTGGAACATGGAGGCATGCGCTACGTCTTGAGGAAAGAAGGTTTAATCATAATCACAGACGAGGATTCTTTACTGTACGAGCAGTGAGACTATGGAACTCTCTGCCGCATGATGTGTAATGAGTGATTCCCTACTAACATTTAAGCAGAGCCTGGATGCCTTTCTTGAAAAATGTAATATTACCAGTTATGTATATTAGATTTTATGACAGGGTGTTGATCCAGGGAACTGATTGCCGTATGTGGAGTCAGGAAGGAATTTTTTTCCCCATTGGAGCTTGTTTGCCACATTGTTTTTTTGGTTTTTTTTTTGCCTTCCTCTGGATCAACATGTTAGGCTATGGGTTGAACTAGATGGACTTAGAGTCTCCCTTCAACCTTAAACACTATGACACTATGATACTATGATATTTTTCTATCTGGTCTTCAGGATAACCTGGAACAGGCTTTGTTTTTGTTGGGTGAGGGTCAGAGCCAAGTCTAAAGTCTAGGACCCTCCTTGACATAATTGATGGAATAATCCCAGTTCCTGTGGCGTTCCAGAAAGTCTTGGTGCTTGGCATATCCCGATGGGATCCTTAATTAAGATTTGTGTATGTTTTTGCTTGATAAATTTGTATAGCTGTGATCGATTTTCACCCAACAATTCAGTGTCTTTTCATTATTCATATATGCAGTATATATGGAGCATTGATTTAAAAATAGTGGGTCATGTCTACACAGACTGGTGGGCAATAAATAGTTAAATGGTTGTGCCCTAGAGTGTGGAGCAGGTACTCTTAATAGCCAGCAGCTTGTCTGTCCCATCTGCAGCTGTGATTGGTTGAGTTGCTTTTGGGGTCATTCTCCTGCTATTCCCTATCTGTCCCCTCATAGGAAATAGGATTTGGTTTTCTACCTCAAATCTGTCACACAGAGGTTTTTACAAACATCGCCGACTGTCATGGCAGCATTGGGAACTGTTTAGACTACAGATTCTGACACTCCATGTGAGAACGTCTCTCATGTCTGTGATCAGCAGAGGCAGACTTGAGTGTCGAACAACAGATTGGTAGTTTATAGGCAGACTAGCAAGAGTTAATCTCTGCTGATCTGCTTGTCTTGTTTGACCACATGATGTGGGAAAGCCAATCACAACTGCTCCCCTCCTATATAAAAGAAAACCTATGCAGTGAAATGAGTAAAAAAAGCCAAAAAAATATATATATGGTAAAATAGAAATCTTTATTATGAAATTATTAAAAACAAGGATTTTGTTAAAAAGAAGAGGACACTGACATAGGATCGAAGGTTGTCAAAAAATTATATGTGCAGATATAGACATATACACAGCAATTGGTAATATTGAGACACACAAAGGATAAATTTAAACAGGTAGATGCTGCTGAACATATGCTGAGGAACTGAAAATTGAACTCTCCTCAAAGAGTTGAATATATGCAGGAGGATTTATTCCCAACAGGCTAGTTGCTCTTGTAAATCTCCATAAAAGTGAAGAAAAGTAATAGATATGTCCCAGAAAGGGGGATTTTTACTTTGGAAAAATAGCAGTCAACTAGTGAATGTATATAAGAACTGCTGCCACACAAAACATTTAGACCATACCTATATCCTCGCCATAATGGCAAATAATGGGGTCAGCAAAACAGCTGCAAAAGTTATTTTTGAAAGAAAACCAGAGGAAAGCAAGAAAACAAAAATAGCATCAGATTGGAGAAACCAAGGATGCAACAATGGGAAACACCTAAAAAATAGCATGTGCTGGAATTGAACCTCAAGGGAATCAATATGAATACCCCATATGTGTAATGATTGCTGCCATACCCGACTTTAAGTCATACCTATAAACTCGCCATAATGGCAAATAATGGGGTCAATGGAACAGCTATAAGGGTTACTTTCAAAGAAAGGAGACCCAAAGCGAAGCAAAGACAAGAAAGAATAACATAAGAATGGAGGATTAAAGATGCAGCAATTAGAGTTACCTATGGTATAGCGTGTGCTCAAATGAGACAACCAGGGAACCAAAAAGAAGTACCCCTACGCGCGCGTTTCGCGTCTAGCTTCTTCCAGGGGGTCAAGCCAATCACAACTGCTCCCCTCCTATATAATTGAAACCAGAAGTTTACATACACTATCTAAAAAGACACATATGCATGTTTTCCTCACTATTTGACATAAAATAAGAATACAATTTTCCCTGTTTAGGTCAATTAGGAATGAAAATTATTTATATTTGCAAATTCCAGAATAATGAGAGAGAGAGAGAATGTTTTAAGGCATTTTTATTACTTTCTGCAAAGTCAAAAGTTTGCATACACTAAAGCTTGCTTTACACCTTACAATTAAGCATACGATATCGTATGCAATGTGACACGCCCCCATCGTATGTGCGGCACGTTCAATTTGTTGACCGTGTTGCACAAACGATTAATTGTCATCACACGTACTTACCTACCATACGACCTCGATGTGGGCGGTGAACATCCACTTCCTGGAGTGGGAGGGACGTTTGGCGTCACAGCGACGTCACTGGGCAGCCGGCCAATAGAAGCAGAGGGGCGGAGATGAGTGGGATGGAAACATCCCGCCCCCCCTCCTTCCTTCCGCATAGCCGGCTTGAGCCGCGGGACGCAGGTAAGCTGCAGTTCATCGTTCCCGGGGTGTCACACACTGCGATGTGTGCTGCCTTGGGAACATTGAACGTTCAATTTTTAGGTTTTGAACGACGTGTATGCGATCAACGTTTATTCGTTCAATCGCAATCGCACGTAGGTTTCACACACTACAATATCACTAACGATGCCTGATGTGCGTCACTTACGACATGACTCCGCTGACACATCGTTAGATATATTGTAGCGTGTAAAGCCCGCTTTAGAGTACTATGCCTTTAAACAATATGGGACAGCCCAAATGAAGTTGCCATGTGTTTTTAAGCTTCTGATAGGTTTATTGTCAACATCTGAGTTAATTAGATTAATTAGAGGCACACATGTGGATGTACTTTAATGCACACCTGAGACACACTGCATCTACGTGTAGCATCATGGGAAAATTAAAAGAAATCAGCCAAAATCTCAGGAAGAAAATTGTGGACTTGCACAAGTCTTGTTCATCCTTCGGTGCAATTTCCAGAAAGTGCCTTTTTTAGATAGTGGATGTAAATGTCTGGTTTCAACTGTATATACTGGCTATATCCTCATATTTTTTATGCCAGCTATAGTTTACCTAAGATGATTTGGTGAAGTGTTGTGATGCAGACTAACCGGTGACTGTAGTACTTGCTGCTGTGTGTGGTTGTGGAGTTAACCCTTGTTGTCTTTTGTAGCTGCCTTACTGTTCTTGCTTTTCTCCTGATTTTTTCATTGTTTTTTTCCAATGAGTTTGCAATGTGTTAGAGTTTTGCTCCCACAACCCCCTCCCCCCCCCCCCCGTCTGTCTTTATCTGTGTTTCCATCTGACACCTACCCCTTCTTTCTTTGGTGGAAGGGATGAATCAGATTAGTTCTGGTCAGATCTCCTCCATTAGTTGCAACCCTGAGGTGTAGGGATAGTTTAGGGACCCCTAGAGTGAGGCACAGAATAGGAGTCTCTGTCCCCCTCATTCCTACAGACACATTGTGACAGTTGACAATATATATATATATATATATATATATATATATATATATATATGCACATCAGAGGATCCACCTCCTCTTCCCCCAGTGACATCTCCTACTCTCCCTCCCTAGTTTAGGTTGATCTATGACTATGTATCGTAGTAATAATTTATGTTCTATTATTTGTTTACCATTATCTGTGTAATTCAAGTCACAGCAGCATAATTGATGGAGAAATCTCAGCAGGATCTTTTATTAATATTGGTGTATGCTTTTTGGTTAATAAAAGAGTAAAACTATGACTGATTTACACTCAACAATTTGGTGTCTTGTCGTTATTCATATATATATATGGGGCATTGATTTAGAAATGGTGGGTTATGTCTACACAGACTACTTTTCTTGGTCTGCTTGAATGGGCATATTGTTACATAGTTTTCACTTCAACAGAGGAATAACAATATAACTAGTACAAATGATAGTGATAAAAAGAGATACTGTCAAGTACTTTAGTAAGAGAAATATAGACATGGCATTTTAATAATATAATGGTCTCTTAATGTGTATAAAGACCATTTTTATAGCTTGTCTCAAAACCAATTTTCTCAGACAGATGTGATTGATGAAACTTGTTCTCTCCATCAATCAATGGTATACATGTAATCGTGAAATTCAAAAAATAAAGTACAAAAAATGAAATACAAAAAAGGAGCTGTCAGTGAACCCTTATCAACATGACCAGCTAAACCCCGTATGATTTTTCTTCACTATTTAATGAGAAGAAAAAAATGATGATCTGCATATATAAATATAGAGCAATGTTATTTTAGTCACATAAAATATATTAAGTACAACCCAAACACCAAAATAATTGGGACGCTGTGTGAGATCTTAAGAAAACAAGACTGCAATCATTTGGAAATCTGTTCGAGCCATATTTTATTCACAACAGAACATACAGTCATGGCCAAAAGTTTTGAGAATGACACCAAAATTATATTTTCACATGATATGTTGCCCTCTGGTTTTTAATTGTGTTTGTCTGATGTTTACATCACATACAGAAATATAATTGCAATCAAATTATGAGTACCAAAAGGTTATATTGACAGAATGAGTTAATGCAGCAAGTCAATATTTGCAGTGTTGACCCTTCTTCTTCAGGACCTCTGCAATTCTCCCTGGCATGCTCTCAATCAACTTCTGGACCAAATCCTGACTGATAGCTGTCCACTCTTGCATAAGCAATGCTTGCATTTTGCCAGAATGTGTTGGTTTTTGTTTGTGCACCCGTCTCTTGATGATTGCCCACAAGTTCTCAATGGGATTAAGATCTGGGGAGTTTCCAGGCCATGGACCCAAAATCTCTATGTTTTGTTCCATGCGCCATTTAGTGATCACTTTTGCTTTATGGCAACGAGCTCCATCATGCTGGAAAAGGCATTGTTGGGTGCCAAACTGCTCTTAGACAGTTGGGAGAAGTTGCTCTTGGAGGACATTCTAGTACCATTCTTTATTTATGGCTGTGTTTTAGGCAAGACTGTGAGTGAGCCGATTCCCTTGGCTGAGAAGCAACCCCACACATGAATCGTTTCAGGATGCTTAACAGTTGGCATGAGACAAGACTGGTGGTAGCGCTCACCTCTTCATCTCCTAATAAGCTGTTTTCCAGATGTCCCAAACAATCAAAAAGGGGATTATTCTGAGAAAATGACTTTACCCCAGTCCTCAGCAGTCCATTCCCTGTACTATTTGCAGAATATCAGTCGGTCCCTGATGTTTTTTCTGGAGAGAAGTGGCTTCTTTGCTGCCTTCCTTGAAACCAGGCCTTGCTCAAGCAGTCTCCGCCTCACAGTGCGTGCAGAAGCACTCACACCAGCCTGCTGCCATTGCTGAGCTAGCTCGGCACTGCTGGTAGTCCAATCCCACAGCTGAAACAGTTTTAAGATACGGTCCTGGCATTTGCTGGTCCTTCTTGGGCGCCCTGGAGACTTTTTGGCAACAATGGAAGCTCTCTCCTTGAAGTTCTTGATGATGTGATAGATTGTTGACTGAGGTGCAATCTTTGTAGCTGCAATACTCTTCCCTGTTAGGCCATTTTTGTGCAGAGCAATGATGGCTGCACGTGTTTCTTTAGAGATAACCATGGTTAACTGAAGAGAAACAATGATACCAAGCACCAGCTTCTTTTAAAGTGTCCAGTGATGTCATTCTTACTTAATCATGACTGATTGATCGTCAGCCCTGTCCTCATCAACACCCACACCTGTGTTAATGGAACAATCACTAAAACAATGTTAGCTGCTCCTTTTAAGGCAGGAATGCAATGATGTTGAAATGTGTTTTGGGGGTTAAAGTTCATTTTCTTAGCCAATATTGACTTTGCAAGTAATTGCTGTTAAGCTGATCACTCTTTATGACATTCTGGAGTATATGCAAATTGCCATTAGAAAAACTTAAGCAGTAGACTTTGTAAAAATTAATCTTTGTAGTGTCGCGGGCGACGGGGCGCTGCGCTCGCTAACGCTCGGGTCCGGCGCTGTTGCTCGGTGGCTTGAGCGGTGGGCCGGATCCGGGGACTCGAGCGGCACTCCTCGCCCGTGAGTGAAAAGGGGGTTGGTTTGTTTGGGGATTTAGTCCATGACGCCACCCACGGGTTGTGGTGAAGATGGGCACCACCGCTGCTGGTGACGGGGATCCCGGGAGCAATGGTAGGGAGCAGCTGGGATGTTGTTTTTCCCCTCCGTGGGTAGGGGTTGGTGGTCCCGGGGCCCGGTGGTGTGACGGGGAGGCCGGGTCGGTGAGGTGCAGGGTTGCAGGCACAGCGCGGCGTGGTGCCAGATGGCACGGGTGTACTTACTCAGCAAAAGATGCACAAAGTCTCCGGTAAACCAAACGGCTGGATGGACGGGTCCTGCAGCCGGCTGCAGTGTCTCTCCCCGGACAGGTGATGGTGGCTGTCTCTCCGTGCACCTTTGTGTACTGTGGTGACTCCAATGGCTTCCCAATGGTAGTCCGCTCCCCGGTGTATAGATACCGGAGGAGCCCGTTTTGCCCGCAGGCGCTGGCCCTTGGATTTCTAGCCGGTGGCGGTGGCTGTGTATCCTCACGGTGTGAGCGGTTGCCTTCAATCGGGACTTGGTTGTTAGGGAACCCCGGGGGTTCCTGTCACATTCGATTTGACTATTGACGGCGGCTACAAGCCTGGTCGGGGTCTGATGGTCCTGCCTGTGTGTGCTTAGCTTCACTCCGTTCCCTGGTCCAGTACCGGTGGGCCACCGCCCAGCCCCGGTCCTTACGGCTCTGCGGAGTTCCACCAACTCTTGCAGACGGCATCCACCATCTGCCAACTTTGCTGTCAGTGCCTGGGCTCCGACCCAGACACCTCAAGTGTTTACTCCTCTCACTTTCACCTCAAAGACTCATCTGACACTTTTCCCGCCTCCAGGCCTGTGAACTCCTCGGTGGGTGGGGCCAACCGCCTGGCTCCGCCCCACCTGGTGTGGACATCAGACCCTGGAGGGTCTGACTAATGTAACTGTCTGGGGTGTGGGGGTGTGTGTGTGTTTTGTCTGTGGCTACCTGGCTAGTCCAAGGCGCCACAGTAGCAGTCTCAAAACTTTTGGCCATGACTGTAGAACTAAAATCAGAAGTTGAAAGTCAGACATTTATCCATTATACCTGAAAAAATTAACTAATTTTTAAACATGTTAATTTTTTACGTGTTTTTGATGCTCTTTTTGGTGTATCATGTTTTAAATTAAACATGTTTAGTTTTGATATTACCTGTCAAAATTTTATTGATACATTCATTGCATGCTTCTTGAGTACATTACTGCATTAAACACATGAGTTTTTTTTTACTGCAGATTTTACGCATCAAATGCAAGTCTAAGGAAAAAATCAGTACATAAAACTCAGCATATCCGCAAGAGAAATTAATTGTTGTGGATTTCAAACACACACCACAGGTCAGTTGATCCCCTTTACCCCTGGGCGATTTTTCATTTTTCATTTTCATTTTTTGCTCCTCTTTTTCCGAGAACCGAAACTTTTTTAATTTTCTGTCAATATTTCCATATGAGGGCTTATTTTTTACAGGACGAGTTGTACTTTTGAATGTAGCCATTAGTTGTACTATATAGTGTACTGGAAAACAGGAAAAATATTCTAAAGTACGGTGAAATTGCAAAAAAAGTGATTGTTTTTGGTATATTTTATTCACCGTGTTCACTATATGGTAAAACCGATATGTCCGTATGATGTGTTACATCGGTATAAGTTCTTAGATACCATGCTCACTGAGCAGCCAGTGGTGATTACCCCGACATGACCAAGGACGGACAGTTACGTCCTTGGTCGTAAAGGGGTTAAGTTGCATAAAAAAAACAAAATGGACATGAGATTTCTATAAATCCCATCCAATTTGTTGGAACTATGAGATACTGTGTCTTCGGTGCAGCAAAAATATGCAACATAAAAAACTTGCCAAGTGGAAACTTAACCTTTACATTTTTCAATTTATAATTTTTTGGGAATTGTGGATGTAGTAAAAACATAAAAAAGGCAAAATAAATGAATAAATGCTGTAATAACTTTACTATAAATATAGTGACTGACAGTTTTTTAGGTACCAAGAGGGAAAAACCTTTGGTATTTTATTACCCTTAAACTTTACTACATACATAATTAAGATGGATTATGGAATACAAATGTCGATGAGACTTCTTTACGGGGAACTCTATCACAATTTTTTAACCCAGTGAGTGGCTTGAAATTACTGGGATCTCAATATTATGTTGTTATTATGCTATAAATTAGGATGAAAACATTTCTTTTATAAAGAACCAAGACAAGCCTAAAGATAATTTTTCAGCCTATGCCATATTTCGAAAAATACCAACATTCCCAATTCAGATATATTTTGTTGCCTTTTTCCCCATCTAATTATACAGGGCTTTAATAATGTGGCTAAGAGTGACACTGCTGTCAAAGAAAAGGCTAATTAACGACCGTTTACACGGTTCATTGCGCTGCCGCTTTCATAAGCAATGGATGAAAGGCATCACAGAAATGGACTCAGTGAATGGCAGGAGACAATCCAGGAGGCCTTGAATCAACATGTGATTTTTATCTATTGTCAAGGAAACCTTTGAAATGTTGAAAAATTCAATGAAGTGCATGTGCGAAATGAAATGTAAACTGCATGATTCTGGTTCAAGTGTCACACGTGGAAGAGCTAAAATTACCAAAGTATAACTTTGCAATGGTTCTATTGAAGGCATGGCATGGAAACATTTAACCCTACGACACCACACTGGGCATTGTGCTGTGTATTTATGTAGAAAGAAAATGTGAATTCTAGAGGTTTGCCAAACCAAAAAGAACCTCATAATGAATCCCCAACCTATACAGAGGAACAGCTAAATGACGATATAATTATATTCTGCACTATACTATTTCATCTGAAAGCACAGGGAGAAAATGTCTGCTTGTCAAAGGGTTCACAGCAGAATAGTCTTCTCTGAATATGGAGGTGTGAAAAACACACACAATACAGTAAATGCAAAAGCGTTCCTTCTATTTCCATCACATAATGTATTCCTTTTATTTCACTCCAGCATCTAGCACAGCATACCAGAACAGCTGCACTGTGGTGATGTGCGAATGCATCTGGAATGGAAAAATGTTATTATTTATTAAATATTTCTATATGTATAACCAGATATCTATTAAGGTCGCTAACAGGTGTGTTTACCCATGAGCACAGTTCAGCTGTTACCACCAGATTTATTGTAGACCACATTTACGCTAGATTAAATTATGCTTGACTTCTTGGGAATTCAGGATAATAAAACCAGAGTATTTTCCTATCAGATTTTCATAATGGGATTGAAAAAAAGACACGTCCATCGAGTTCAAATTCAACATAATTATAAATGAGCAGACCCATGGATGTTGAAGTTCACAGGGTTCAGCTGGACTTTAGTTAAAAGTTCGGGATTGGGAGCCAGACTTAACCCGAACTTGAACTTGACTCCTGAATCCGAACCCTATATATGAGGGGCTGTTGATAAGTCTTTGGCTTTGTGATCTTGTTTTGTTTCTATGGTAACAAATGTTACATCACATGAAAGCCTTATGTGTCTAATACAGTGCCTACAAGTAGTCTTCAACCCCCTGCAGATTTAGCAGGTATACACATTCGGAATTAACTTGGCATTGTGACATTTGGACTGTAGATCAGCCTGGAGTGTGAAATGCACTGCAGCAAAAAAGAATGTTATTTCTTCTTTTATTTTTTTTTTAAATTGTGAAAAGTTTATTCAGAGGGTCATTTATTATTCAAGCCCTCAAACCACCAGAATTCTGTTTGGTTCCCCTAAAGTATTAAGAAGTATTTCAGGCACAAAGAACAATGAGCTTCACATGTTTGGATTAATTATCTCTTTTTCCAGCCTTTTCTGACTAATTAAGACCCTCCCCAAACTTGTGAACAGCACTCATACATGGTCAACATGGGAAAGACAAAGGAGCATTCCAAGGCCATCAGAGACAAGATCGTGGAGGGTCACAAGGCTGGCAAGAGGTACAAAACCCTTTCCAAGGAGTTGGGCCTACCTGTCTCCACTGTTGGGAGCATCATCTGGAAGTGGAAGGCTTATGGAACTACTGTTAGCCTTCCACGGCCTGGACAGCCTTTGAAAGTTTCCTCCCGTGCTGATGCCAGGCTTATCCGAAGAGTCAAGGCTAACCCAAGGACAACAAGGAAGGAGCTCCGGAAAGATCTCATGGCAGTGGGGACATTGGTTTCAGTCAATACCATAAGTAATGTACTCCACAGCAATGGTCTCCGTTCCAGACGAGCACGTAAGGTAGCTTTACTTTCAAAGCGTCATGTCAAGGCTCATCTACAGTTTGCTCATGATCACTTGGAGGACTCTGAGACAGACTGGTTCAAGGTTCTCTGGTCTGATGAGACCAAGATCGAGATCTTTGGTGCCAACCACACACGTGACGTTTGGAGACTGGATGGCACTGCATACGACCCCAAGAATACCATCCCTACAGTCAAGCATGGTGGTAGCAGCATCATGCTGTGGGGCTGTTTCTCAGCCAAGGGGCCTGGCCATCTGGTCCGCATCCATGGGAAGATGGATAGCACGGCCTACCTGGAGATTTTGGCCAAGAACCTCCGCTCCTCCATCAAGGATCTTAAGATAGGTCGTCATTTCATCTTCCAACAAGACAACGACCCAAAGCACACAGCCAAGAAAACCAAGGCCTGGTTCAAGAGGGAAAAAATCAAGGTGTTGCAGTGGCCTAGTCAGTCTCCTGACCTTAACCCAATTGAAAACTTGTGGAAGGAGCTCAAGATTAAAGTCCACATGAGACACCCAAAGATCCTAGATAACTTGGAGAAGATCTGCATGGAGGAGTGGGCCAAGATAACTCCAGAGACCTGTGCCGGCCTGATCAGGTCTTATAAAAGACGATTATTAGCTGTAATTGCAAACAAGGGTTATTCCACAAAATATTAAACCTAGGGGTTGAATAATAATTGACCCACACTTTTATGTTGAAAATTTATTAAAATTTAACTGAGCAACATAACTTGTTGGTTTGTAAGATTTATGCATCTGTTAATAAATCCTGCTCTTGTTTGAAGTTTGCAGGCTCTAACTTATTTGCATCTTATCAAACCTGCTAAATCTGCAGGGGGTTGAAGACTACTTGTAGGCACTGTATATGTTTTCAAAATTTTGTGTTTGTTGCTTATGGCAACAGTGTTCTACGCACGCAGGAAAACAAAATGGTGGAGTCTAATGCGATATTCACAGCAACTGAGGGTACAGGAGTAATAAAACTCTTGTTTCTGCAAAAAAGTCCAAGAAGGATATTCATGGTGATATGTCACAGACATTGGGGGATCAATGCTCTTCTTATTCCACAGTTAAGAACTGGGTTTCCAAATTTAAAACTGGCCACTTTATCACCAATGATGAGGAATGTCCTGTATGATCAAGAGAGGTTGTTATTCCAGATATCGTCGATAGTGTGCACAACCACATACTGGAGAATTGACAAATTTCAGCTGAAGCAATAGCAGACATCATGGGGATTTCCCGTGAACATTTTTGTGTCATTAGCCATGAACATTTGTACATGAGAAAGCTATCTGCAAAGTGGGTCCCCAAATGTTTGACAACAGATCAGAGAAGCATGTGATTGAAAACTTCCCGGTCCATTTCTCAGCGTTTCCGGACTCATAAGAACTTCCTGGATTGACTGGTCACTATGGAAGAGACCTGGATTTATTTGTATGACCCTGAAAACAAGGAGCAGTAAAACGAGTGGAGGCACAGTGGTTCACCTCATTAAAAGAAGTTCAAGGTGCAAAAATCAGCCATTAAAGTGATGGCGTCTGTGCTCTGGGATAAGGAAGGCGTGCTGCTAGTGGACTACCTTCAAAAGGGTTCCACCATCAATGCAAGGTATTACATGGAACTTTTGGACCAATTGAAGGCAGCTCTGAAGGCCAAAAAGCACAGCAATATGTCCAAAGGAATCTTGTTCCTGCAAACCAACGTCTCCGCTCACACTGCACAAGCGACCATGGCAGAACTGGCAGAGCTGGGCTTCAAGCTGATTGATCATACAGCTTATTCACCATATCTAGCTCCCTCCGACTATCATCTGTTTACAAACCAGAAGAAACACCTCAAGGGTACCACATTTCACACCATTTTTTATGCCATGGCTGCCACGGATGCCTGGTTTGAGGCACCACAGAAATCCTTCTTTTTGCTAGACTTACAGAACTTGGAATGCCGATGTAAGAAGTGTGTTGACATCAGTGGAGGGTATGTGGAATAAATGTAAAGTTCCATCATCCTATCTTGTTTCTTTCTGGGTAAAGCCAAAGACTTATCAGCAGGCCCTCGTATCAATTGAAACCCGAACTTGTGTGAAATGGCTGTAAAATGGTTATAGTAAGGACTAGGGGGTTTCAAAAGGAAAGAAAATGAAGGCAATTGCCCTGCAAACAAGTGTTGATAGGGAATAAATGTAAAAAAAACCGTGAGCACCCGCCTATTTTTGATAACCAGTACAGGTAAAGCAGACAAGCAGACAACTGCAGGCTGCAACTCTCAGCTGTCAGCTTTTCCTTGGCTGGTTATCAAAAATAGAGGGGATTCTACAACGTTGTTTTTAATTATTTAAATAAATCCTTTATAAAAATGGCATGGAGAAATATTACTATCTATATGTGGAGCACTGAGGAACATTGCTACCATGTCACTAAGCAGGTCCAGTAATAGCAACAAATACATCAGCAGCAGGCTCAGTATTGGGTTATTACCAGCAGTATGGGTAGTTTGTGCAGGTTGGGAATAGATGGGGACTTTAAATGTGAAAAGTCAAATGTATCCTTGTTAAAAATTCTTCAGATGGGTTGCGGCTAGAATAAATTGTTGTGCCAGTCTGTGCTAGATGCAGAGGCGTAGCTAGGTATTTAGGTTAGGCAGGACAACACATCTCAGTGGGCACCTATCCAGGTAACCCTGATTACAACTATGGTGGTGCTACCTAAAGTGGTAGATACCAGTTCTGCAAAACATGTAACAACTTACAGTACAGTAATAGATAGTGACTTACCTGTAATGTTCTTTCTGAAGGAGTTGCTCAGTTTTCTCATCTTTTTCATCTGGTTCAGACCAACATGACAACTTCTCCAGCCATGACTCATCTACAGAATTTCCAGCAATGTCCTCTTCTATTTCCAACCTGCAGAAACTCCCCATCCAGCTGTCACACCAATGTTGAACCGCTGCTGCCATATGGGTCCCTAGTACCTGCTGTGCAGTATAAGTGAAGCGTTCCTCTTACTGCCCCACATAGGAATGCAAACAACTGTGCCCTTAACATAGTAAAATGCCTCCTTTGTGACCTCTCAATATTAAAATTGTCCTTAGAACATATTAATGCCCTGTGCAAGTGCCCTAGAAAATAACGTCCATATTTAGAAAGCAATAGTGCCCAATGTACAGCTCCCTAATACATAGTATTTTGTCTTTACAGATTCCCTTTACACAATATAATGAACCCACAGCTCCAAAATATACAGTATAATGGTCCCACAGCTCCAAAATACCAGAATGATGAGCCACATTTCTCCTATACACAGTACAATGGGCCCACAGCTCACCTATACATAGAATGATGGGCTAACAGCTACCCTATACACAGTATTATATCCCCATAGCTCTCTATACCTGTATCATGTCCCCACAGCTCCTCTCTATCAAGCATGATGAGCCTACAGCTCCCCTATAAACAGTATGATGGGCTCACAGGTTCCTTATACACAGTATTATATACCCACAGTTCTCCTTTACATGGTATTGTGTCCCCACAGCTCTCCGTCCTATATACAATAGGATGTGTCCTCATCTCCCCTATACACAGCAGGATTAACCCACAGCTCCCATATACACAATATTATGTACTCACAGCTCACCTATATACAGCATGTTGGGCTCACAGATCCCTTAAACATAGTATGATGGGCCCCCAGCTCTCCTGTGCACAGTGTTAAGCCCCACAGCTCCCCTATACACAGCTCTATTATACAGAATGTGATGGGTCCACAGCTCTCCAATACACAGTGTAATGGGCCCACAGCTCTCTTCTTCACCATATGATGGGCTTAAAGTTCCCATATACACAGTATGATGGGCCAACAGTTTTCCTATACACAGCATAATGGGTCCACAGCCTCCGTATTCACAATATGATGGGCCCAAAGCTCCTTTATACACAGTATCGCCCACATCTCACCCAAAACACAGTAGAAAACCCCCACAGTAGTCCACACACTTTGTGATGGCTGCACACTGTATAATAGCCCCAAAGTAGTCCCCACACTTTATGATGGACCCCACACTGTATGAGAGCCCTTCACAGTAGCTCCCAAACTGTATTATGATCCTCACATTAACTCCTACACTGTATAATGGGCCTAACAGTGGTCCCCACAGTTTATGATGGCTGCCCACAGTAGCTCCCACTCTGCATAAAGACTCCTACACTGTATGATGTGTGGCGCCCCTGAGGCTTCCGTCGCCACAGAGATATTGCACCTCAGCCAGAGGTGTGCTGTCCCATCCTGGGTAAGAATGAGGTCATATGCCGGTCCACAGACTAAACTTGCACACACCAATTGGTAGGCATACACTGGGTCAGGGATAGTGGCAGCAACCCCCATAGATGTATTCATGGGGCCATAAGTCCCATTTCTGGTCCCAATAGTGTGGGTGTGGCCTAGTCAGTGGGTGTGTGGGAGGAGTCAGAAAGAGAGAGTAGATGAGGGAACCAGGAAGTTCAAGTTCAGTCAGTCAAGTCTGAGAGTGTGAGAGGGAGGTAGTTACCTCAGGAGAGTGAAGGAGTAAAGTCTGAGGAGAAAGTGACAAAAGGAAGTTCCTGGTGGAGATCCTGGGGTCTAGTTAGGCCCATGTGACACCTAAAGAAAGAAAGGATTCCAGGGCCACGGAAGGGCATTTTGGCTCGTGGCCTGTTCCACTGGAAGATCGAGTGGAGGGATCTGGCAGCATTCGGGGACGGTCCCCAGACAGAGGGAAGAAAGACAATTCCTCAAAAAGTAACACCGAAGGCCTGTGGTGGTTGCAAGCGCCCAGGGCCACAACCTGCCACAGATCCCCTGTGAAGAGTGCAAGACACAACTGCGGTTAGCCCCCTTTGTTCAGGCCCTGTGGTGGAGGCCAAGACCAGCACAGCTATCACGGTCAAGGCTAGGAAGTCAGTCAGGAAAGAGACTAAGGAGGGGTGCACCGGTATTGACCTCTGAAGTACCCGGGATCGGCGGAGGCACCTGACAATGGATCCCAGCATACTGTGGGGAACCGGACAGCTGACGAATTGAGACTAAACTATGAGTAAAGATCTTAACTGCAAGTCCTGTGTCGTCTGCTTTATCTTGCACTGCGTCCACAAACACCATAGACTTTACCAAGCACCAAAGGTTGCCCCGGGGTACCCGCTCTACCTGTGGAGAGCAAGAAACACGTAAGCTGCCATAACATCTGCCCCGGAGGTTCCTTCCAGCAGCTGCGGCTCCATAGCTGCAAATTACCACAGGTGGCGTCACGAATCTTACATAAACTTTACCATCTTCCCAATACCGCCACATTAATTGACTCCACCAAGGTCACGGAATCGGGCCCCGCCACCGCTGACTACCCCGGACTAGTCCGGCCCGACACCGAGTCACCTAAGGCCCTGGGGTGGGCGAGTCATTTCTGGCGTCACAAACAGGATTTGAACAAGACCCGCTGATGCGGATGACATGTGCCTTACAGAACTGTGTTTAATAGACTGTGTTTCACTTGTGTGGAAAAATTGCCACCTCCATTAAAACTGCTAAGCGCGGGAAGAACAGGGGCGTGCCTGAAGAAAGAGCGCGAAGATAAGCCCCGCCGTCTCCCTGTTCAGAGGAAGATTGAAAAATGGCGCGCTAAGAAACTAACTGTCTGGCAGTTAATGCTGATGCTTGGAGGAAGAGAGAAGATGGCTCCTGCAAGCGGAGGCCAGGAGAAGCTCGGCTGGATCAGGCCTGTGACTGCCGCTGAGCTGAAGGCTAGGGTCGGGAGGATGGCTGACAGAATGAAGGAGCAGAGTAGACGAGAGATAGCCGTGTGGGGGAAGGAGATGGTGCTGGCCATGAGGAATCTGCAGATGTCTGTGCAGTGAGGCCTGTGTGGAGGTGCCGCCCATGCCCATCCGGAGCCCACACCAGCGATGGTGACCCTGCTACAGAGCATCTCTGGCCTAGCCCTGGGTGAGTCCCGCACTGCCCCTGCCAGATCGGGTGTGCTGACCCTGCCGACATTACTATCGGAGGCCGCAGTGATCTCTGCTGCGATTCCGGAGGCGATCTATGCTGCGATGCCCATTGAGATCCATGCTGCGATGCCCGCTGAGACCCAAGCTGTGATCCATGCTGTGATCCTGACTGAAGTCCCTGCTGCGACGTCCCGTGCAGCGGCATCCCGTCCGGCCAGACAAGTCCAGGCCGCAGAAGCGTCCCGTCCGGCCAGGCCAGACAATGCCGCAGCCACGCCACCACTCTGGCCCTCCACTGAATGTTCATCCCCAGCGCTGCTCCCGGAGCAACCGGAGGAGTGCTTGAGATCACTAAGGGGGAGGAGAGGCCAGGAGGTTGAAGTGACTGTCCCTGAACAGCCGGAGGAGGATGCAGCTCCAGTACCATCTCCCCGCAGCCCCAGCACAAGCATTTCCAGTCAAGGGACTCAAACCAGCCTGGCATTGGCATTTGTGCTGCCAGAAGATGAGCCCGAAGATTAATAAGTGAACACACATTTCTTGTAAATAGCCCCTGTTTGCCCCTCATTCCTTGCGAAGATGTCCCCTCTGCACCGCCCCGCCCCTTTGTTCTTTTCGAAGATGACCCCTTTTCATCTCCCTGCCCTCTGTTCTTTTGGAAGATGTCCCTATACTCCCCCAATTGTATATGTTTTACCGGGCCACTGGACTTGAGGTGGTCAGCGGTTAAATGTATATTGTGTGTAGCATGTAAATAATATGTTGATAAGTAACCAGGCCACTGGACGTTAGGTGGCTGGTATATTGTAAGTTAATGGACAACTGGGCCACTGGACTATGTGTGGCTAGGACTTTAATATGTATATAGTTGCACCCGTTGTGCCCCCTTCCAGAATTATGGTGGGAAAGTATCCTGCAGCACTTGTGAATTGGACAGTAAAGTGCACCAAAGACTCTAAAATTTGATTACCTGTTATGCAACGTTCAAGTGAAAGTGCCTCCCATAAAGGGATGGAAAGTTTATTGTTATTATAGCATACAAAAATTTTTGCAGTTAACACCACTTTATTTTTGTTTCAGCCCACGGACGTGCTGGGATTTGCTGTGGGGGAGTGTGGCGCCCCTGAGATTTCCGTCACCACAAAGATATTGCACATCAGCCAGAGGTGAGATCCTGGGGTCTAGTTAGGCCCAGGTGACACCTAAAAAAAGAAAGGATTCCAGGGCCACGGAAGGGCTATATATTGGCTCGTGGCCTGTTCCACTGGAAGATCGAGTGGAGAGATCTGGCTGCATTCGGGGACGGTCCCCAGACAGAGGGAAAAAAGACAATTCCTCAAAAAGTAACACCAAAGGCCTGTGGTGGTTGCAAGCGCCCAGGGCCACAACCTGCCACAGATCCCCTGTGAAGAGTGCAAGATACAACTGCGGTTAGCCCCCTTTGTTCAGGCCCTGTGGTGGAGGCCAAGACCAGCACAGCTATCACGGTCAAGGCTAGGAAGTCAGTCAGGAAAGAGACAAAGGAGGGGTGCATCGGTATTGACCTCTGAACTACCCGGGATCGGTGGAGGCACCTGACAGTGGATCCCAGCATACTGTGGGCAACCGGACAGCTGCCGAATTGAGACTAAATTGTGAGTAAAGATCTTAATTGCAAGTCCTGTGTCGTCTGCTTTATCCTGCACTGCGTCCACAAACACCATAGACTTTACCAAGCACCAAAGGTTGCCCCGAGGTACCCGCTCTACCTGTGGAGAGCAAGAAACATGTAAGCTGCCATACCATCAGCCCCGGAGGTCCCTTCCAGCAGTTGTGGCTCCATAGCTGCAAATTACCACAGGTGGCGTCACGAATCTTATATAAACTTTACCATCTCCCCAATACCGCCACATTAATTGACTCCACCAGGGTCACGGAATCGGGCCCCGCCACCGCTGACTACCCCGGACTAGTCCGGCCCGACACCGAGTCACCTAAGGCCCTGGGGTGGGCGAGTCAAATGTCCCTCACAATAGTCTCCACATTATATAATGGTCTCACAATAGCTCCCACACTGTATAATTAAATTAGGGGGTACCGGGTCACAGGTACGCTGCATTCCTTCGCCAAGGAGACCCCATGAGCAAATGTGACTTTGGATGGGGTGCATGACACTTACTGGTTTCTTCAGGCCAGTGTCCATCACCCCGCTGGCAGTCATTATCATAGAAAGTTAGTAACATCCGCAACACTGGAGTTCACTTGGTCAACAAAAGTATTTCATTTTTACTCTTCACACTGCTATGAAGAGTGCTCAGCTAAATAAGGAGGCAGTCATCACCTCCAACTGTGAACTAAAATGAAAGAAACAAAAAACTGACCAGCACTTCCTAACAATCTGTCTGTCTGTCTGTTTGTCTGTCTATCTATCTATCTACCTATCTATGTATCTCATCTATATATCCCTCTATCTATCTATCTATCTATCTATCTATCTCTCCATCTATCTATCTATACATCCTATCTATCTATCTATCTATCTATACATCCTATCTATCCATCTATCTATACATGCTATCTATCTATCTATCTATCTATCTATGCATCCTTTCTATCTATCTATCTATCTATCTATCTATCTCTCATATCTATATATCTGTCTGCCTGTCTCTTTCTTATGAACACCAGACAAGAAAAGTCTGATAAAAAATAAAATAAAAACCTAAAAGTGTTGAAGATCAATTGAATTTACCATCTGCCAGCTTTCGGAGTACGGGAAGTCCTTGATAGTAATGATGTTATTTATGGAAAGTTGAGAGGAAGCTAGCTTCACAGTGTTATTTTCAGAACATGGTTTATTATAAAGTCACTTAGCTTACAAGACAAAAAAAGACTGACTTCCATTAGAAAATAAGGAATATTTGGCAGAACCCATGAGAATCTGTACAAAATTACAACATTTTGCTAGTAAATTGATGGAGCAGTACAACTATGGAGGCTGGAATTAATTTAGTGCAAGAGAGTAAAAGCATTGAAGCACAATGGAACAAAACACAGAGAATATTCTGTATGTATGAGTGGCTAACCTTGCAGCCCTATTATACTGCTCACAATAAGGCCTACATCTCTTGCACATCATCTACCTCATTCCCGGCCACCCCATACTCCTACGCTTTCAGCTCTCCATGATCTACACCTCCACAACACACCCTTAATATTTCATTATTTACAGAATAAAAAGCACAGCATAGACTGGTGTCAGGGTCTACCCTTTGTCTACTTTTGATTGGCATCTGCAATACAATATAATCATTACAGGAGTGCTACCCTTAGAGATGCTTATTTATAGAATAACAAGGCCTTTATCAATATAGTAATGGAACATATAAGACCTGAATATCCCTGTAAAACATTATTTAGTATTACCTTAAAGCCAGGGACCTAATATATAATTTCAACAAGATTAACTGCTATTTAATGTGTATTGCGATAGAATGCGAACCCTTTAAAGTTTGCAGTAACAGATAGAAGGATAGTGATGTCGCTAGCGATGTCGCTGCCAATCGCACCCACCCCCGTCGTTTGTGCGTCACAGGCAAATTGCTGCCCGTGGCGCACAATATAGTTAGTCCCCGTCACACATACTTACCTGCCTAGCGACGTCGCTGTGGCCAGAGATTCGCCTCCTTTCTAAGGGGGCGGTTCGTGCGGCGTCATAGCGACGTCACACGGCAGCCGTCCAATTGAAGCAGAGGGGCGGAGAGCAGCCGAAAGAAAGTGATGCCCACCTCGTTGCCGGAGGATGCAGTTAAGGTGTTGTTCGTCATTCCTGGGGTGTCACATGTAGCGATGTGTGCTGCCTCAGGAACGACGAACAACCTGCATCCAGCACCATCAACGATATTTGTGATTAGAAAGATGTGTCAACGATCAACGATAAGGTGAATATTTTTGATCGTTAGCAGTCGTTCGTACATTTCACACGCAACGACGTTGCTAACGAGGCCAGATGTGCTGCACAAATTCCGTGACCCCAACGACATCTCGTTAGCGATGTCGTTGCGTGTAAAGTGACCTTTACCCTCTTTCTTTAACATAATGTTAGATTGTTACTCCCAACATCAGACTGTCTCACCTGAGGCCCAGAGTGAAGGAATATGGAAAGAGAGGTGAGCTGGGGAAGACTGGGCAGGAGGTTGCGAAGAGAGGATAGGTGAGTCGCAAGGTCTGTATGCTATTTTCTTATCCTGTTTCCCATCTAGGCTATCTATAATTAAAAAATGGTAGATGGCTGAATACCATTTACTGAGTTCATATCGAGTGAATCTCCAAAAATTTGGATTCTGGTAAAAAAAAATTTCTGTAGAATTTGATTCACCCTGAAATAATTTGCTCTTCTATAGTAAATGTGTCAGAAAATGTTACTACTGAGTAGCGTAGGTGACAGCTGTTACAAAGAGTGTATTTTGTTTTAGATACCCAAGCTATCCTCAGGATTTCAGTGTGGCTTTTCAGGAAAAATGGCTTCTTGATTCACAATCTACTGGGCTATCCTAACAATAGATCGCCCTATGATCAGGAAATCAATTTACCAAAAAAGAATCAGAAGTAGAGCATAAAATAGATAATCTTTATTATAACAAAAAAAATTTAAAATACAAAATGAAGTGCAATGACAAGTAAGGTGCACAAGGTGGCATACCAGAGCATCAGGGAGAAAGTGTCTGGTTTGAGTAATCAATTCAGATGCCAAAATAGACCCAGCCTAATCACAGGTTAATTTTTATATTATATCAGACCACATTTGTGACCAAACTATAGAAGCCCCTGTGATAGGGAGATAAAATTTAGTGGCAAAAAGTAAAGATAATATAAACAAACACCAGAAGCACTTACTCACTGCTGGAATGGCACCAAGTCCCAACCAACGCATGATTCGGCTGCATATTGTGATCTGACATTGGCTGGGACCCTGTACTTAAGGGCTTACCCTGTCGGTATGATGCCACGCCCCCCCTGACGGTGGCTATCGCCGAAACGTGTGTTGGTTGGAACCTCGCGCCATTCCAGCGGTGAGTAAGTGCTTCTGGTGTTTGTTTATATTATCTTTTTGACACTAAAATTTATCTTCCTATCACAGGGGCTTCTATATTTTGGTAATGAATGTGGTCTGATATTCTATAAAAATTAACCTGTTATTAGGCTGGGTCTATTTTGGCATCTGAATTGATTACTCAAACCAGACACTTTTCTCCCTGCTGCTCTGGTACGTCACCTTGTGCACCTTCATTGTCATTGCACCTCATTTTGTATTTTAATTTTTTTTTGTTATAATAAAGATTATCTATTTTATTTTCTATTCTGATTCTTTTTTGGTAAATTGGTTATTTATGTAATCTGAATCAGGATATCCATGGATTTATATGAAATAGTGGGTGGTGGTATATTTTCTCACACTTAGAGACCACTTTATAGTTTTTCACCTTCCTAGTCTAGAACTTAGGCTGAAGTTTAGTATATATGATCAGGAAATGTCTAAATCAGACAACACAACATAGTGAGAATCAAAATGATTTATTTCCATTATATATTTTATATTTTATTTTTGTGCAAAAGAATAAATTAATACCACTTAAAATTTAGCATGAATTATGAAGAGGCATGGATGCTTGTAAAATACAGTTTTGAGGTGTGCAGAATTTAGATACATCGTGAATATAAGGTGAACAAATTCATCCCTTATTCTGTCTAAAATTATTGGTGAATAGAAAGTGAAGAGCTAGTAATTTATTCTGTAACCAAAATATTCATCATATATATGTACACTGTATGTCAGGGGATTACAAGAGCACTAATGTTGTGTACATACAGTATGATGAACAATAGGAACCTAATGGTAACTGATAGCCCAGATTCTGCTATAATCACTGGGATCAGATTTACCTCTTATCTTATATATCTCAGTGAACAGCACCCATAGCATTTGAAATGTTTAACAATGGATGTGGGAGACTCTCAATGGTGCAATATGACACAATTATGGAGGATTAATGGGCTACCATACCCATACACTTTACAAAGACACCTGTGTCTGCAATAGGCATCTGCTTATTAAGCCACGCCAAAAGCGTGTCCGAAAAGTTTGTCTGGCATGGTAAGATTGTACAGTGTAACTAGTTGAGGTACACTGGGTAAGATCAGTTCAGTTCCCATTCTCACAGTGAACAATTTAATAAATAATTACATTCAGAGTTTCTTTTTTATGTACACCTTGGATGGCAGATAAAAAAATACCCATTTTTTATAGATGGTCCTTAAATTTACAGATGGATAACAACCCTGATATACTCTCTATAAGAGTCTGTGAGAACATACATATTGGCTTCAGTTAATAACAGAACTTGGACCTCTGTGGCAAATCCAACTTGAACTTCATCAGCATTTTAGCACAAAAATTAATTAAAAGGCAGAAGATGAGTGAATGTATTATCCTATTACTCTTGAATCTTTCTGAAGCTTTTCACACAGTTGACCAGGATAACCTTTAGAAACACAATACTTCACATCTCAGACCAGGTATGCAATTTTGGGGTAGTTATTTGCAGGTGACTGTCACTCAGAAACCTAATATCAGCCATTATTAAGCCTTCATTTTTCCAAATAAGGAACATTGCCAAAATTAATCTTATTCCAATTTCAGACCCATCAACCCTTGTACAAGCATTCATAACTTCTCAGCAAAAGGCCTCAGTTAGGTTGAGGACCAAAAAACTTCATGTTCTCCATTAACACCAGTACTGGCTGTCTGTAAAATGATAAAAAAAACACTCCTTGCCAAACTCTCGGATTAGGAGGCCCAAGTATAGTGGCCATATCAAGGATACAGTTTAACCCCTTAGCAATGGAGCCTATTTTGACCTTAATGGCCAAATCATATTTTTAAAATCTGACTTGTGACCCTATATGTGGTAACATTTCTGGATTGCTTGAACATATCCCAATGATTCTAAGACTGTTTCTTGTTACACATTGTCCCCGATTCATCAAGACTGGCTATTATCTTGCCGGTCTTAATGAGAGGGCATATTGGAGTCAAACACTCCTAATTTATTAGGAAATTAGGAGGTGCATGACTCTTAATGAATAAGGGGAGGCTGACAAGTGGTGTGCTCCTCCGTGTATCATGCCAGGAATCTTATGACTGGAGGAATATTTTTAGCACAGCTCAACATGAATTAGATGAGTTGTGGCCAAAACATTTTCAAAAGAAATTTATGCCAGAAGCATGTCGAAATTGCTTTGATGAATCTGGGCCATTTTACTTTGTTAGATATAAATTTAGATCAATGATTTTTTTTTAAAACATATCTAAAATTTGCTGAAAATTTAGACACATTAGCAATTTTTAAACTTTGTATGTTTACACCCATAAAGGGGATCTCCAAGAAATATAATAAAATAAATGAATAAAATAAATAAAACCTTTATAAATATGAAATATTGTCTACATACCTTTATTTAGCAAAGAAGTATGCTTCATCTAGGGCACTCTCTCAGCAGTAGATGTTCTTCACCCAACTCATCCTATTGTGTGTCCATTGAGATCTAGGACAAATTAAACACTGAAATAGGTGGCGGCAGCCTTCTTTAAAATTCTGACATAGGCTATGTGCGCACTAGAAAAGTGATTTTTCTCAAGAAAATTTCTTGAGAAACTTCTGGGAGTTGAAGATTACCGCACCTGCGGTAAAAAACCGCACCAAAACCGCGGGAAAAACGCATTCGTTTTTCCCGCGGTTTTGCCGCGGTTTTTCCGCAGGTTGGTCCCTGCGTTTTTTTTATTCTGAACTGCAATAAATAATATAGATAATAGATAGATAATCGATAGACAGACAGATAATGGATAGAGGGAAAGATGGATAGATGAATAGATAGATAGATAGATAGATGAGAAAGACCTATATAATGTTCCACCCCCCTGCATATTCTAAGCTGACACCCTTTAGTGACCTTCATGTGGCACTAAAGGGTGCCTAGCCTTGTATTTAGCCAAAAAATAAATAATTAAAAAAAAAATGACGTGAGGTCCCCCATCTTTTGTAGCCAGCTAGGGTAAAGAAGACAACTGCAGCCTGCAGACCACAGCTGGCAGCTTCACCTTGGCTGGTAATCTAAAACAGAGGGCCCCCACGCTGTTATTGTACATTAAATAAATAATTTAAAACAAAAAATGTGTGGTTCCCCCAAATTGGATCACCAGCCAAGGTAAAGCGGACACCTGGGGTCCTGATATTCTCAGACTAGGGAGGTCCACTGTTATTGGACACTCCCCAGCCTAAAAATAGCAGGCTGCAGCCGCCCCAGAAGTGGCGCATCCATTAGACGTGCTAATCCTGGCGCTTCGCCCCAACTCATCCCGTTGCATTGGTGCGGTGGCAAACGGGTTAATATATGGGGTTGATGCCAGATGTGTAATGTCACCTGGCATCAGGCCCTGGGGTTAGTGATGTCACGCGTCTATCAGATACCTGACATCACCAACCCAGTCAGTAAGAAATAAAAAATAGACAACAAAAAAAGTTTTATTTGAAAAAACACTCCCCACATTCCCTCTTTCACCAATTTATTGACAAGAATAATCAAATCTGGGTCCGGCGTAATCCAATAATGTCCCACGACGATCAATACCATAGTCACTGTCCCAGTAAGTGAAGAACAGAAGGTTCCCCATTGGCTGGGAGAGTAATGCAGTGACCTGAGCTAACATCAATAGGTCAGCCCAGGTCACTGCAGGGGATGACGAGCGCTGCTGTCAGGAGGATAGATGAGATCATTACCTGCTGTGATGATTTCCTGCAGTCCTGCCATCAGCGCTGTCACTACCTTCTATGCCCGCCGCGTTCTCAGCAGTATCGTGAGAGCCCGTGACGTCACCGCTAGTGACAGTCTCGGGCCACGGGCATAGACGGCAGTGACAGCGGTGATCTCATCTCACCTCCTGACAGCAGCGCCCGTCATCCCTGCGGCTGCATGCACTGCTGTGTGTCAGTGTCTGCCTGCGCTGCAGGGTGACAAGCTGCTGACACTGCAGGCAGACACTGACACACAGCAGTGCAGGCAGCCGCAGGGCTGCAGCAGGACACAGACTGCACAGGCACCTGGAGGTCACACGGAAGTGCTTCTGTGCGGCGTCCAGGGAGTGTGACGTGTGTGTTTACTTTGCTCCGCTTCCTCTTCTGTCATAATGACCTCACTTCCTGCAAAACCGCAGGCAGCGATGAACATTACCGCAGGTAAATTGCGGCTATACCGGGGGTATACCGCACATCATTTGCTACCTGCGGTATACCTCCGGTATTTCGCGATTACATTACAGTGAATGGAGTGAAATACCGGGGGTATTCCGCAGGTACCTGCAGAAAAGAAGTGACATGCACATTTTCTCAAGAAATTTTCTCAAGAAAATCTTCAGAAAGAATTTTCTTGAGAAAAAAACGCAGTGTGAGCACAGCTATTTTTTTCCCCATAGGTTTTGCTGGGAAATGTCTGCAGAAAGATTTCAAACATTTCTCAAGACATCTCCGCAGCAAAACCGCGGGTAAATCCGCGGGTAAAAACGCCTAGTGCGCACATAGCCATAGAGTGCACTTGGTAAAGCAAATATTTTTGCTAAATAAAGGTATTTCAAAAATGTTTCAAATGTTTCAGATTTAAAAATGTATTTTATTTACTTTTTTTCTTTTAGATTTCTCAGAAAACCTGCTTAAACTAGATATACAATACAAAATAGTTAAATAAAATTTCCCATATGTTTACACTGTCAGTGTCATTTTTCAAATGTTCTTTTATTTGCTAAGATGTTAAAAGGGTTAAAATTTAGCATCAAGTTTTTATTTTTTTAAAGCAAATTTACAAATCCCTTTTTTTATGGACCTAATCAGTTTTGATGTGACTTTGAGTGGCCTACATATTGAAAAACCCAGTAGTGAGACCATTTTAAAATCTGCATCCCTCAAATTATTCAAAGCTGCTATCTGGAAATGTGTTACCCCTTTAGGTGCTACACAGGAATCAAGGCAAATTGAAATAAAAAAAAAAATTGGCTTTATTCCCAAAATTTTAATTTATCTAAACAGAAAAAAAAGTCCAACTCACGACTTTATGTGTCCAGGGGATATGTCATGCTCGTCCGCTCTAGAACTCCTAGGCATGGGAAGGAAGAACTCCAAATGGCAAAAATAGAATCCAGCTGACCATAGGGCAGAAAAGTATATAAAAAAAGTCTTTATTTACCAAAGTTTAAAATCTTCGTGGTACAGGCTCGCACATAGAACAAGATAATATCTCCATGGAGATATTATCTTGTTCTATGTGCGAGCCTATATCGCGAAGATTTTAAACTTTGGTATATAAAGAAGTTTTTTATCTACTTTTCGGCCTATGGTCAGCTGGATTCTATTTTTTGCAATTTGAAATTTTTAATTTAAGGGTGTTGACAATTTTATACCCATAGATGTTTCACAGAAATTTATAACACTTGGATGTGAAATTTAAAAAAATACATTTTGCTCCAAATTTGTAATTTTGACTATGTGTAACAGGAGTAAATGGACCCCATATTCTTGTGTGTGGTCAAAAACTACTGCTTAGGCAATACGGCAGGGTTCAGAAAGGAATGATCACAATTTAATATTTGAGTGCTAACTTGAATGGAATAGATTTTGTATGCCATGTTGCATTTTTAGAGCCGATGAGGTGTCAGATTAGCAGAACTTTCCTCCCCCCAGCAAGAGACCTCATTTTGAAAATCAAGGCCTTGCAAGGAATTAACTCATATGTGCTTCACTGAACTTTATAAGACTGATTTGAACACAAAATGTTACATTTCCTCAAGAGAAATGCTATTTTAGCTCCAAAATTGCAATTTTCACAAAGCCTATTAGGGGAAAATTGATCACATAACTTGTTACAAATGTTCTCTCAAATGCAGATCCCTTTCAGTGCCAGAACAGCAGCAAACACCCCAAAAGTTAACCCATATTGTAAGGTACACCATCTATATCTGCAGTGGCTATTTTGGCCTAATAAATATTTTCAGTCTGCAACACCCACTCTATAGTTTTTTTCTGGAAAATTCCTCTCCAGGGAAGGAAGAGGCAGGAGTGTGATGGCAGCACAGATAAAGACAGACAGGGAAAAACCAAAACTCAGACACACTGCAAACTCACAGGTACAAAGAGGAGAAAAGCAAGAGAAGTAAGGCAGGTACAAAAGACCAACAAGGGTTAACACCTCACCATACAAAGTACAACCACCAGAAAGTCTGGATCACAACAGCTCACTAGAACAGTATAGAGAAGCTATAGCTGACACCATAAGAACAGTGCAGCTCACATATATAGGACAGCGAATGTGACTGGCTTCCCCACAGCATGTGATCAAAGAGACTAACAAGCAGTCCAGCAGAGATTAACTCTTGCTAACCTGCCTATGAACCATAAGTCTCTGATTCGACACCTGAGTCAGGCTATGTGTACACGCTGCGTTTTTTTGACGCTGCATTTTTGTGCGTTTTTGGACACTAAAAACGCACAAAAACGCACCCATTTTTACCACGATTTGGTGCGTTTTTGGCTGCATTTGGTGCGTTTTTGATCTCTGCATTTTTCTGCATTTTTCCAATGCATTGCATGGGGGGAAAACGCAGAAAAACGCAGGAAAGAATTGACATGTCCATTTTTTTTTTTAAGCTCAAAAACGCAGCTTAAAAAAAAAGTTGTGTGCGGACAGCAAAAATGAAAACTCATAGACTTTGCTGGGGAAGCAAAATCATGCAGTTTTGAGGCCAAAAACGCACCCGAAAAACGTGCAAAAACGCCGTGAAAAACGCACTGTGTGAACTTACCCTCACCCTGCACTGATCACAGACATCAAGGAAGTTAACAGGCAGAGTGCCAGAATCTGTAGTCTCATAGTTCCTAACGCCACAATGACAGAATGTGATGCCTACAAAAACCTGCTTGTGATGGATATTCAAGGTAAAAAAAACTTGACATTACTGCATGCCTGCTGCTTGGCATCTTCTTTGGCTGCAGGCATTCAGCATACTGATAAGAGGGGCATAGGCACACAGGTGAGTGGTGTCAGTCACTGAAGCTGTGGAGGAGGAGTTGGAGCTGGACAGGGCGTGGCTTTGCCTACCTCAATATATTTATTAAAAGTTGAGTCATACTTTAAGCCAGAATCATCATTCTAGTTGCTGACTGGAATAACATTTTTGGCAAGGAGTACGGATCCGCACACCAATGATAAGATGTATAAAATGACTAGTCTTAATGAATCCTGGTCAGTCTCAAATTATGCAGCCCCAACTTTCTGTAAGTCATTACCTCCTAGATCATTCTGAGAAATATTTCTGATCTTATTTACAGTGCCTTGAAAAAGCATTCATTCTTGATGAAGTTTTCCACATTTCATCTTACACCCACAAACGTACATGAATTTTATTGGGATTTTATTTTTATATGTTTCCCAAAACAAAGTAGCAAGTATTTGTGTAATGTAAAGGGAATGATACATGCTTTTACACTAAATATTTAAAAAATAAAATCTGAAAATTGAAACGTGCATTTACGTATATTCAGCCGCCTGTGGTCTGATACCCATAAATAAAATCCTAAGTGACCAATTGCCTCAAAAGTAATCTAATTAGTGAACTGAACCTGTGTGTAATTTATTCTCACTATAACTATAGCTGTTCTGTGAAGGCCTCAGAGGTTTGTTTGAGAACATTAGAGATCAAACATTATCATGGATAAAGTTGTGGAATTAAGTAAAGCAGGGATAGATTATAAAAAACAGCTCACGCTCTGAATATCTCATACTGCATTTTTCAAGCCATCATCTAAAAATGGAAGATATGATACAGCTGAAAACTTACCAAGATATGGCCGTGCAGCTAAACTGACATCGCAAAGAGAGCACTAAATGGCAAAGTAGTCAAGAGGCCCATTGCTACTCTGGAGGAGATATAAAGATCCACCCCTCAGTCATATGCTTCACAAATTTGACCTTTATGAAAAAGTGGCAAGAAGAAATCAGTTTTTGAAAACACGTAATAAGAAGTCTTGTTTGCAATTTACAAAAAGCTATGTAGGTGACACAGCTATCACGTGGAAAATGGTCCTCTGGTTATATTTGACAAATTATAATTTTTTTGGGCTAAGTGCAAAATGTTTTGTGTAGCAGAACAAAACGCTGCAGGTCACCCTAAAAACACCATCCCCACCATCAAACATGGTAGTTGGGAGCATTATGCTGTAGGGATTCTTTTCTTTAGCAGTGACATGTCAGATTTGATGGGAGATGGATGGAGTTAAATACATGGCAGTCTTGGAGAAAAACCTGTTAGAGCCTACAAAAAACTTGAGAGTGGGGCATATGCAGGTGCGCACATACCGCCAGTGTAACTAGTGCAGCTGCACTGGAACCCAGAGGTAGCTCACTGACACCAATGACTATTACAGCTGGATGTACACATTTTCCCAAAATGTATTGCGGAACAGAGACTTACTGGCTCCCTGCACTTCAATACAAGCTGAATTATAGAGAAGGAGGAAATCGGGATATCCATCAAAATAAAAGAAAAACATTAAAACCAGAGGGATCCACTACACATGGTAAAAACCTGACAGGTTTCTTGTGTAAAAAATGCCCTTCATCATGGGATAAGATCCTTGAAGTAGATATAGTTTTAATGTTTCTTCATTAAATATTTTTTCTTTTATTTGGATGGATATGCAGAATTCCTCATTCATTACAATTCACTTTACTGGCTGTCCTACACCAGCAGAACTGACACTTATCCATTACGATCTCAGTGTGTATTTGCATATCAACAGCATTGTGAGCTTTTTCTTCTTTGTTTTGTAATACACGCTGCCAGCGTTACTGTGATGGGAGTCGCATTGCAGTGACATCATGCACAATGACGGGTGAGTCGAAGTCAACTGCTGGTTCCAGCATAAGCAATAAAAGATGACACCGCACGTCGTATGAGTGGAGGAAATTAAGAAGAATATATTCAATTTTTTTTTTAAATGTGTTGAAGAAGATCAGCAGAGCAGGGAACATTATGTGTCGAAGTGGTCCAGGAGGAGGAACATTATAGCAGAAAGGGGCCAGGAGGGAAAGGGGACATTTTATCAGAAAGGGGGAATGATGGAGACAGTCTAATAGACATGTGGCCAGGATTTGGGACATTATAGCAGAAAGGTGGGAAGCATGGGGGACATTTTACCAGAAAGGGGCTCAGGATAGGAGCCAAAATACCAAGAAGGGGCCCAGGATGGGAAATTTTATACCAGGAAGAGGCCAGGATGGGAGACATTGTATCAGGAAGGGGCTCAGAATCAGTTGCACCAGGATGGAGGACAATAACCAAGAAGGGGACCAAGATGGAGGACATTATTAATGGAAGGAGCCAAGGATAAGGGACATTATGTCAGCAAGCGGTCCATGATGGGGGTGGAAAGGAGCCCAGGAAAGGGAACATTATTACAGGAACGGGTCAGGATGGAAGACATCATTATACGTATGGAGTTCGAATATGTGTTTTTATAGGATCTAGAAAGCTACAAGGGTCCACACATCTGGCCAACATGCAGGTGGGGGCTCAGCTCCAAATTTTGCTAAGTACCTGATAGCATCCTCTTCAACCCCCAAATTCATTAGAAGACCCTTATAATGTCTTCTCCCACTCCCTAATTCATTGCAATGCTATCAGGAACTTACAATAAATCTGAGAGGTAGAACACAGAACAGGGATTAATGCTATGTGTACATGTTTAGGGTTTGCACCAGAACATTCTGCTGCAAATTGTGATGTTTTCGTGAGGAAAAACACTGAGTAACATATGCATTTGTGCTGTGTTTTTTAAATGTGTTTTTGTTGCGTATTTTTTAGTATGGGTGAAATACACCTCAAAAATGCTGCAAGAATTGACATACTTCAAATTTTAATCTGCTGCAGATCTACAATGAAAAATAAGCAGCGTGAGCATAAAATTTCAGAAATCTCATTCACTTTGCTTGTAATGTAAAATGCTGCATACTTTCTGCAACAAATCCATGCAGAAAACATGCTACAAAAATGCAGAAATGATTGGGAGGAAGAGTCACAGTGACTGATGAATTTACATTTATTGGGCAGCAGAAATTGTAGTTAATGGGTGAAACAGTGCGGATTTATCACTATTTTGAGAGGTGCTTTGCTAATATTATAGTAATGGTGGGGTACAGATGTGTATGCAGGGCGCAGTAGGGGATTATTTATTCAAGAAAAAAAGAATATATATATATATATATATATATATATATGTATGCTATATGTGAACTTGTTAATTTCAGGACTGCGGTGATCAGTGTGGCAAAGCATGTCACACCTGGAAGAAATTTGTACACAAAAAAAGAGAAAAACTGCTCACCGCTGCAGGAGCAAGCCTGTGTAAGTCCTCCAAATGAATATCCTGGGTCCAAGCACGATTCTTGGCAGCCAGCCGTATGCTAACATGAAACAAGGAATGGGAGGAAGGATCCAGCTCAGACTCCAAGGATTGAGTAAAACTTAGACTTTTATTTCATCTTCTTAAAATATATATCCAAATAGGTATTATGGCCCCGGCTTGATCACACTGACAGATGGCAGATGTATAACACACAACGCGTTTCGGCAGGACGCCTTCTTCAGGTCATAGTCATAATAACACTAAAGAGGATATTTATATACATTAAAGGGGTGGTTCACCCATATTTTTTATTGTCTAGTTCGATATTATGTTGAGAAACAATGTTTCTCTCAAATACCTTGTGTTGGCAATAGTGCCTGTGAGAGGCGCTATTGCAGACCGCTGTTCCCCGTCCAGTGACGTACCCGTCAAATGCTGCCACGTCACATCCATGCAGCCGGCTACATTCTGAGCCCATCTGCTCCCTGCTCCTCCTCCCTCCTAGCACAGCGCGTCTCTTGCTTGCAGCGTTCTGCGAGGAGGGAGGAGGGAGGGGGGAGCAGGAGACGCGCCGTGCTGTGCTAGGAGGGAGGAGGGAGGACGGAGGGGAGGAGCAGGAGACGCACCTTGCTAGGAGGGAGGAGGGAGGAGGGAGCAGGGAGCAGCAGACGCGCTGTGCTAGGAGGGAGGCGGGAGCAGGGAGCTGCAGACGCGCCATGCTAGGAGGGAGGAGGGAGCAGATGGGCTGTAACAGCAGTGAAACACCGCTCACAGCTCAGAGTCTGGAAGAATGCAGCCGGCTGCATGGATGTGACGTGGCAGCATTTGACGGGTTAGTCACTGGACGGGGAACAGCGGTCTGCAATAGCGCCTCTCACAGGCACTATTGCCAACACAAGGTATTTGAGAGAAACATTGTTTCTCAACATAATATCGAACTAGACAATAAAAAATATGGGTGAACCACCCCTTTAACCATGAGCAGAAAAACTTCCCACTTGTTCTCAATTAATTAATTAGATAGGGAAGTATACTCTGCTCAGGCAAAATCACAGAATAAAAAAACCTAAAAATACTACATTGTATGACCATAAGGTACCCACCTAGCCATACACGAGACATCAGTCTTAAGTCACTGGATGGAAATACAGTATTTATTCTGTATCTGTACCCTATGACTTGCAGTAATTCTAATGTTTGTGAAACAGTCTCTCTTAGGCCACATTCTCAAAATAGTTTGTAATGTTCGTGTGCTGTGAGATTTTCTTTATTGAATGTTACTCGGACTTATTAAGTTTCACCAATCTGTTCGCATATCTGTGAAAACCACGAATCCAAGGATGAGGTACTCCAATTTTGAGAGACAGAATCGGACATACACAATGGGTCTGTGTGCTGTCTGAGCTAACATTCGGGCAGCACACCGACACTTCACTCTGATACAGAAAGGTAACCTTATTATGGATAGCACAGTCCCTTACTATATATAGTGCTCTTTCTTGTTATATAAAGGGTCATCTTTGATTGCATAGTTTACTTTTTTATTATGTATAACACCGTCCCATATTACGTAGCATCTTCTCTAGTTATGCAAGATGCCATCCTTTATTATATAGCGTCCTCTGCAAAGAAGGATGGGCAAAAATCTCAGTGCCTAGATTTGCAAAGACTTGCAGCAGGAATCGCAATGAAAGTTGGTCCTACAAAGTATGGAATACAAACTCACGGCACAGTATTCAGATTTATATCTTTTGAATGTTTAGAAAACCATGAATCATTTCCTTTACTCTTCACAAATACCTGTACTTGTTGGTGAATCACATAAAATCCCAAGATTCATTTAAGTTTGTGGATGTAAGTTGAAAAAATGTGGAAAATTTCACAGGGTATGAATACTTTTTCAAGGCATTGTAAATCAAGGCTAAAAACACATTTCTTCCAATCTGTCTTTTAAAGACAAATAACACACTTGCCCTCTACATAGGACATTATACGAAACTGATTACTTTACCCCCCGACTGAGCTTTGAGTCCATTGTGAGAAAAGCTGAATATAAATGTATGTGTGTTGTTGTCATAATAAGTAATTAATAGGCAATTACTATTATATTCTATTATATATATATATATATATATAATATATATATATATATATATATATATTAATATAATCATTACAACAGACTTATAATTTACTTCATTAAACTGCAAATAGATGAAAGTTATTTTTTTAAGGTTTACAAGATTTCTTTCAGAGGGAAAAAACCTGTAAATATAATTTATTATTATGAGATCACTTGCAATATATATGGTACAGAAAAAAGCTTTTTAAAAAAAAATAAAGTAATTGCTGACACTAAACCTTCTGGACGCAATAGCATATCCCATTTAATTTATAGCTCTCAGCAGCCGGCATATGGCTTCTTGGTCAGTAGTACAATCATAATGATGCTGAAGGCAGCACTAAGTTGCCAGTCAGCTGTTAATATCATTCCTTTGAGCCTTCCTTAAATTCCACTGGGGCTTTACAAAGTCTAGTAAAAGCAATTTTGGCTGTCCCATGATGACAATGCTTCACAACTCTTCTCAGCCTTTTACTTGAGCTGAATAAATAAGAACTAGTATATTGCTTTTTCATCGGAAAATGAAACAACAAATAACTTTTTCTATCATTTAATGAAAAATGTGCTGGGTGCCTCATTGAAGGATTTTGACATAGTGATATAGCAAGACACTGTGTAAAACAGTAGGCACTGCAGATGTTTGGTGGATACTCATGATCAGTAAGTTCCTTGAACTCCCACTTGCTTTACAAGCAACACATTATGATTCTACTTTATTATAAATTTACAATTACAAGGAGGTTTTCCAATATGTTAAACAATGTAAATATATTCTTATTTCTTGGAAATCTCATACATACTATAATCTAGGAACTATGCTAACTGCAGATAAGATTTGCTCTAATGGTCACAGTCATAAACTAAGGGTCATCTAATGGTCAATGCAATAATTAACAATTGTAATGTACTTGATCTAAAATTTAGTCTTAAAATCACTCCAAAGTGCCAGCCACTAAGTGTAACTGTTATGTGATGTTCGGTTCTAAACTCATTAGGTGTCACGGCGGCTTCAGGCTCTATTCACACTGCAAAGTCTGACAGGCAACCAGATGTCTCCTAGTTTACTAGCCAGAGCTGGGCGTCAGCTGTATCATGTGCACTGTTCCTGAGTCCTGAAGAAGTTCCTGCTGACCTGGGGAACTCTGCTAGGAGTCCAGGTTGCCAATTACCAACTACAGAAGTCTCCTTTCTATATAAGCTACTGGATCCCAATAATAAAGCAATCTTGTGCAGGTTTGTGCAATGCTCTGTATGCATGCCTGCACGCAATGTTCTGCATGCATGCATGCACACCTGCACGCAATCCTCTGAATACATGCAAGCAATGCTCTGCATGCATGCCCACCCACACTGTTCTGCATGCATGCACGCCTGCACTCAATGCTCTGTATGCATGCACACCTGCACACAATGCATGCACACAATGCATGCACACAATGTTCTGCATGCACACAATTTTCTGCATCATGCCCGCACGCAATGCTCTGCATGCATGCCCGCAATGTTCTGCATGCACGCCCGCACGCAATGCTCTGCATGCATGCACACAATGTTCTGCATGCACATACAATTTTCTGCATGCATGCATGAATGCACACACGCAATGCTCTGCATGCACACACGCTTGTACGCAATGCTCTGCATGCACGCACACCATGTTCTGCATGCATGCACGCCCACACGCAATGCTCTGCATGCACGAACACCCGCACGCAATGCTCTGCATGCAAGCACGCCTGCACACAATGCTCTGCATACACGCACACCATGTTCTGCATGCATGCACGCCCGCGCACAATGTTATGCATGCATGAATGCAATGCTCTGCATGCACGCACAAAATGCTCTGCATGCACGCACAAAATGCACTGCATGCACACACAAAATGCTCTGCATGAATGCATGCACGCACATTTTCTGCATGCATGCAATGTTCTGCATGCATGCACCACGCCCACTGCGGCAAGGAGAGCGGGGGGGAGTAGAGGCAGCGCGGGGAGAACAGGGGGTGTCATTGGAGATAGTAGCAGCAGCGGCGGGGGGAGGGGCGCCGGTGCTCACGCAATGCTCTGCATGCATGCCAGCAGCAGGTGCAGCAAGGAGAGCTGAGGGGGGGATCGGGGTGGTGTCATTGGAGACAGTAGCAGCGGCGGCAGGGGTAGGGGCACTGTACTCACATGCTCTGCATGCACACACACAAACACGCATACACACACAGCTCTGCTGCATGCACACAGGCAGCAGCGGTGGGGAGGGAAGCGGGGCTGGGTATAGCAGGGGGAGGGGGTGTCATTGGAGACGATAACGGTGGGGGTAGGGCGGAGGGGAGGCGGCCTGGTGCCCCTTACTCACACATCCCGGCGGTTGACAGGGGTAAAGTGGCGGAAACAGCATACTCACTGAACTCCACAAACATGGCGCCGATCTCCTCCCTCTGCTGTGATCTGGACAGCCCAGGGGACGCGTTCAGGTCACAGCAGGGAGATGTCCTGTATTAAGTATAGAGTCGCAGCCCAACCACGGTCTTCTATGCCTTGGGCGCTGCCATAAAGGAGGTAAGTAACTGTCGTTACTCACAGCAAATCCAAGATGGCAGCTCCCAGTGCTTCAGTAACACTACAATTAAATAAAAACTAAATAAAAAGTGAGTTTAATTTTGTATTAAAAATACTTAATTTCATAATCATTATTATTAATACAAAATAAAAAAACGCGGCACCTTCCCTTTAAAGTTAACTCTCCTCATGGGAAAGAAGTTCTCTAGGAAAAATCACAATAACTATAATGTCCAACCTCTCAAAATACAAGATAATACAGATTTCGGTATTCACTCATGACCAGTCAAGCGTATCATAGTCTGTTCAGGGGTTCCATGTGATAGATGTCTTCCTTTAAGTCACCAAACAGGAGCCTTGTCCTTTGTGCACAACATCTAGTAGAATGATCATTTGGCCCTACTTTTGTAAGAAAGAATATCCAACCAATAGTGTAGACCAGTAAGCACTTATTTATTAGTTCCAATGTATTATACTTACATAGATAGCTAAAACAGTGCTTTAAGGTAATTTATAAAATCCATAACACAACTCGCCTCACGTATACAGTCTAGCTACATGAGGTGTGCTGTTTTATGGATTTTTAAATTACCTAAAATCCTTGTTTTATCTATCTATTTTATTTTAAAAACTTGGACCACTAAATCAATTCTTACTGTTTTACCTTTTGGCTAGTTGTCTGTCTATTCTATAGAAGTACCACTGGAGGATTATCTTCCTGTAACTTGTATAGCATGTAGGAATGGACAACGCTGTATGGTGATTTTAATGGTGTTAACCAACCTGGATACATGAGGAGTGCTGTTTTATGAATTTTTTTAATTACATTTATGGCATTGTTTTATGTGAGAAAAATACATTGTCACTAATAAATCAGTCCTTACTATTTGTCTTTTTGGTGCATTATTCTCTGTGGTACTGTGCACTGCGGAGCAATGGACTAGAGCCACCTCCAGGTTTTCATAGCCACGAGGTGAAAAAGTATCATTGGGCCCCTTTAACACATACCACGATTCATGATTTGAACATAGAGATTGTGGGATATATATATATATATATATATATATATATATATAAAAATATAATCCCTGTATATATAATCCTCATTCACCCTCTCCTTGTCGTACACTCTCTTTCCCCCATGCACTTTCTTATCCCCCTCGTGCTCTCTTCTCATATGCTCTCTCTTATGCCCTGTGCTGTCTCTTCTCCCTCATGTTCCCTCTTCTCCCCCGTGCTCCCTTTTCTCCCCTGTGCTCTCTCTTCTCCCCATGCTCTTTCTTCTCCCCCTTGCTCTCTCTTTCCCCTCCCTCGTGCTTTCTACCCCTTACACTGTGTGATGAGTGCAGCGTGCACATTGTTGGTGGCTTATGTATAGTAATAAGCCGTGAGCCGAGCGGTGTTAGTATACGGCGATGCATGAGATCAGCACAGGTGAAGTCACTGGTCTATGCTCCCGGCTTATAATTATTCATAAACCGGCAGCAGTTAGGATGCTGAGGTCATCACAAAAGCATAGGGGGGAGAAGTCAGTACACAGAGACAGTGCATAGGAAGAGAAACAGTTACCCCGGGCTCCATACTACAATAAGGGCTAGGGACACCATCTGGCAAGTGGTGTGGATGGTGTCCTCGACAATGAGTGGGCACCCCTGTTTGTCCAGGGCCCCGACACTTACCCGTGTGTGTCGGGTAGTGATGCTGGCACTGCAATGGATGCCACTATATGCTGACTTAAATAGAGGTAACCATATGAGAAGTGTTCATAGCACATTTGCTTATGTTGTGTTCTGCCTTACTAGAATATTTTTCTTCCTTTGTGAGTCCAGCCCATGCTTTCGTCTGCTTAGATTCCATAATTTTTATGTCCACATAACAACTATTCTTTCCTAAACCCATACTTTAATTTATCGCATTAGCTATATTATTGTACAAAGAGCTAGTGCAAATGTTTATATTGTATGAAGGATCCTGTGCTATATATGGAAGTATAATATACAGTATATGAATAGATATAAATAATCCAAAAATATATACATAAATGTATACAAAATGTAATCATCTGTGTAAATTTATACAAACATTTATATAATTGGTGTAAAAAAAAGTAATATTTAAATGATGAACTAGATGTATAATTAATATAGTTTAATTGCTATATATCATGATTAAGGGTGCTGAGTACACCTGAAACGCGTAGAAGACCCTATTCATGCATTCACTGTCTGCTTTGAGAAAAGAAGATTTTATATGTTGGAGCCGGACTTCTATTTTATTTCTTTGGATTATACTTAACCACCTCAGGTTTACATATCATTTATCTATTTTATACTTTTTGCAATAGAATATATCTCAATTCCAGGAAGTAGGCAGACACTAAATGAAAACCATAACGTTTCTCATCTCAATTCTTTATTTGTGTATATTAATGTTAAAATAATAATAACCAAACAACTCAAAATGCCCAAAAGTACATTTCTAACAATTAAAAGAAATATACACATCAGTGACCAATATAGCCACCTTTTTTTCAATAAGAGTCATAATCCATCCAACCATGGAGTTTATCAGTTTTTAATCTGTTGACAATAAATGGATTGGATAGCACTAATCCCAGCCTCCCAGACAATGTACAAAGTTTTTGTTAACTGTAAATCTTCCATTTAAGGAAGACCCACAACTTCTCAAGAGGGCTTAGGTCAGGTGAGAAAGGGGCCATGTCATGATTCTTTCATCCTTAAGGCCCCATTACACATAACGAGATCGCTAACAAGATCGCTGCTGAGTCACAGTTTCTGTGACGCAGTAATGATCCCGTTAGCGATCTCGTTATGTGTGACACCTACCAGCGATCAGGCCCCTGCTGTGAGATCATTAGTCGTTGCCGAATGGTCGGAACCATATTCTTCAAAGGCGATGTCCTGCTGGGCAGGACCCATCGCTGTGTTTGACACTATGTGACAGGGTCTCAGTGACTGCTGAGATCGTTATACAGATCGCTACTGCGACCTGTATCGTTACTGGGTTGTTGGTAAGGTCTGACTGTTTGACATCTCCCCAGCGACCTCCCAGCTAGAGTTGAGCGCGGTTCGTGGTTCGTGGTTCTCCAGTTCGCGGCTCGAGTGATTTTGGTGGCTGTTCTAGATAGAACTAGAACTCGAGCTTTTTGATAAAAGCTCAATAGTTCTAGATACGTTCGAGAACGGTCCTAGCAGCAAAAAAACAGCTAATTCCTAGCTGGCTTTCCGCTGTAATAGTGTGAGTCACTCTGTGACTCACACTATTATGACATTTCAGTGTATAGTGTGCGGGACCAGCGCGTTCAGATCACTGCTGTATGGATAATGGCGATCGCCATTTTTTTTTTTCCCTTGTCTTCCTTCTCTAAGCGCGCGCGTGTAGTGGGGAGGGCCAGCATGTTAGCCAATCCCAGACACACACACAGCTCATTGGACTTTTAGCCAGAGAAGCAACGGCATGTGTGATAGGATGTCCATGTCACATGTCCCTGCATTATAAAAACGGACATTTTCCTCCAGCACGCCATTATCTGCCTTCTGCGTCCTTGGTGTCAGACATCACTGGCGCAGCTCCTATCGGCGATACAGCTGTAAACGCTCCATACACAGCGCTGGACAGCATAGGGATAGCACTTTCTATCAGTCCTTTTAAGGGCTCATACCGGCAGGGTCAGAGCCATAGGTGACAGGTCCTGAAAACAGAGTTTAACAGCAACACAAGATGGCAGCGTCTGTGTAGCTAAGGTCAGGTTTTTCCTCGCTGCATTTCCCCATTAGGAGGGATAGAAAAGCAGGCTTCCTTTCCTCTACCCAGAGAACCACAACCCTGCCACTGTACCCTCCTGCCCTTTGCACACTCCAACTCATTGTTACTAAGCCATTATACTAGCAAACACTGAGTGAACTTAGTGGCATCCTAAACGTGGCTATTGGACTTCTGTATAGTCCCACTAGCGCAAAGATATTTGCAGCACGTCTGCCTGCATTGCACACTCAAACTCATAGTTACTAAGCCATTATACTAGCAAACACTGAGGAAACTTAGTGGCATCCTAAACGTGGCTGTTGGACTTCTGTATAGTCCCACTAGTGCAAAGATATTTGCAGCACCTCTGCCTGCATTGCACACTCAAACTCATTGTTACTAAGCCATTATACTAGCAAACACTGAGTGAACTTAGTGGCATCCTAAACGTGGCTATTGGACTTCTGTATAGTCCCACTAGTGCACAGATATTTGCAGCACGTCTGCCTGCATTGCACACTCAAACTCATTTGTTACTAAGCCATTATACTAGCAAACACTGAGTGAACTTAGTGGCATCCTAAACGTGGCTATTGGACTTCTGTATAGTCCCACTAGTGCAAAGATATTTGCAGCACGTCTGCCTGCATTGCACACTCAAACTCATAAGTACTAAGCCATTATACTAGCAAACACTGAGGAAACTTAGTGGCATCCTAAACGTGGCTGTTGTACTTCTGTATAGTCCCACTAGTGCAAAGATATTTGCAGCACGTCTGCCTGCATTGCACACTCAAACTCATAGTTACTAAGCCATTATACTAGCAAACACTGAGGAAACTTAGTGGCATCCTAAACGTGGCTGTTGTACTTCTGTATAGTCCCACTAGTGCAAAGATATTTGCAGCACCTCTGCCTGCATTGCACACTCAAACTCATTGTTACTAAGCCATTATACTAGCAAACACTGAGTGAACTTAGTGGCATCCTAAGGGTACGCTCACACGAGCGACAAAAACGGACGAAAGCAATGCGAGAAATTCTCGCATTGCACTCGGACCAATACTAGTCAATGAGGGAGAGCTGTTGGTCAGCTTTTCTTGCATCCAGATTCTGGATGCGAGAAAAGCGGCAGCATGCTGCGATTTGATCCAGAATACATCCGAGGCTCGCCAATACAAGTCAATGGGTGCGAGGAAAAATCGGATGTCACACGGACGGCACACGGACCATCCTAGTGACATCCGTTTTTCTAAATACAATCCTATCATGTAGCACAGAACACTGTAAATTCTCCTGTACATGACTGTAAATGAGTAACAGCTGCTGTGCAAAAAAACGGATTGCATACTGACAGCATACTGACAGCACACTGACAGCACACTGAGTGCACACTGATGACAAGTGAGAAAAATTCGTCCGACTCTCGCAAACGAGAATGGGACCGTTTTTTAATACGTTCGTGTGAGTCCAGCCTAAACGTGGCTATTGGACTTCTGTATAGTCCAACTAGTGCAAAGATATTTGCAGCACGTCTGCATGCATTGCACACTCAAACTCATTGTAGCTAAGCCATTATACTAGCAAACACTGAGTGAACCTAGTGGCATCCTAAACGTGGCTATTGGACTTCTGTATTGTCCCACTAGTGCAAAGATATTTGCAGCACGTCTGCATGCATTGCACACTCAAACTCATTGTAGCTAAGCCATTTTACTAGCAAACACTGAGTGAACCTAGTGACATCCTAAACGTGGCTGTTGGACTTCTGTATAGTCCCACTAGTGCAAAGATATTTGCAGCATGTCTGCCTGCATTGCACACTCAAACTCATTGTTACTTACTAAGACAATATAATACCAAAAATTGAGTAAACTTAGTGGCATACAAGAAGTGGCTGTTGTACTCCATTATTGTCCCACTGGTGCCAAGCTATTTCTAGCACCTCTGCAGGACACCCTCCTGCTCTGTTTTTAATAAGCTATAATGATAGCAAAAAATACTGCCATTTAGTGGCATCATAGAACTGGATGCTGTATTCCATTATTGTCCCACTGGTGCCAAGCTATTTCTAGCACCTGTGCAGGACACCCTCATGCACATTTTGCTACGCTAATGTTATAGCAAACTCAGGGAATTCATTGCTGCATTTGATAATTCGGAGGGATAGAAAGTGAGGCTTTCTTTAGCTTTTCCTTCTGTTCATAGACAGCATCTCCAAGTCCACACCCGAAGAGCAATTTCTCCTCCACGTGTAAGTGTGGAGAGGCAGCTAGTGCGCATGCGTGTGCCGATTTACCCCAGCTGCAGCCTAACTACAGTGTTTCGCCTAGTGAGTATGCTCAGCCTGACTGTGCCATTCCTGACGCTAAGTCTTCATTTCGGGATACAGCGCATGCTCCCACACTTAGTGTGAAAAGCCTCTTTGCACAGGTACTTGCATTCCGTGCCGGGTCCAAGTCCTGTTTTGTGCCGAGACGCCATGCTAAAGCTAAAGTCTTTTTTCAGAGACTGTATTTCATGCAACTGAGCATGCTCAGGCACTTACTGCATCAGAAACTAGGTCCGGTAATGAACTCTTTGGCCCTGCCCCTGATGTGGGGGGGCCCATATAGACCACAGGGCATCAGGTGTCCTGACGATGTGGCCAGGCCACTCCCAAATGGCTTGCAGAGGCCCGCCCCTATGACTTGTCACCTCATTATTGATGGTCAGACGATGACTGGTGAGGTGTTTGTGTCGTGGCAGCCATGAGGTCATTATTGAAGTTGCGGTTCCAAATAGGACGCTAGTTATGCCACTCATGACGTGTCACTCTGCTTTTGTCTCCAGGAGGTGCATTGTGGTCCACCCTGGTTTGGGGCGGACCCAGGTTATAAAACGGGCTGGAGCCAACAAGGAGGTTCGCAGTCTTCTATTATGCTCCGAAAGAGCACACCTCCATGTGTTGAACCCATTGCGGCTTTAGGCCAGAGGTAGGCAGGGATAGGGCGTCGATGCAGGCCGCCACCACAGTTGGTAGCGCAGAATGGTTAAGACCAGCTCCTGTCCTACAAGTCCTGCTTGTGCAGCCCAGTGGCATTAACAGGCCTGCAGCTGCTGATGCGCCTGCTGTCCACAGGTGTGGCCCCAATGCACACGGTCAGCGTACTCAATGGCCCCTGTGATGTTAACAGGGAGTTCCTGGGCTGGGTGGGCGTGTGGACCCTGTGACGCTAACAGGGCTCCCAGTCTCAAGATCCGAGTGGCGTCTAACTCGGTTCAGGCAACTATTAGTTTCATAGCCACACAGATCTGTATCCTCCACCTAACCTTCCATTTGCCAACCTCTCCTTTTCCATCTGGGAGTACGGTGGACATTGACTGCTGATGGGGATATATACCTTTCTCTTTCTTTTCTTATTAATTTTCGTTATATACCGGTAACATAGTATATACCACCTTTTCCAAATCTGCCAGTCCCACCGTAACAGATGGTGTTTCTTCATCAAATGTTACTTTTGCTTAACCACCAAACCCACTGACAAAAACGTTTTTCCCCTTTCCAACACACCTGTTCCCCTTTCCACCAGCATTTGTCCTTTTTCAACTCATTTGGTATATGACCAAAAGTGCAACTCTGCAGGGACACCGTACTCAATGCCATCTCAGCCCAGCAGCCAGCCCTCGGTCCCTCAGATGTGGACAAGTAAAAGCCCATTTCCTCCTATCCATGATAAAGCGTTGAGATTCACTCTGTGCAGCACTGGTGTTTACTGGAAAAGCAGATCTAAGAATCCGTACCACCTTCTGCAGATACACCTGTATACGTGCATCCCTTTCTATGGCTGGAATTATTTCTCCAAATTTTGTCTTGTACCGGGGATCTAACAGTGTGGCAACCCAGTAGTTAGCATTACTTCGAATTTGTACAATCCGAGGGTCATGTTGTAGGTAGTGCAGCAAGAAGGCGCTCATGTGTCTTGTGCATCCAGGAGGACCAAGTCCTTGGTTTGTTGATGGCAGAGAGGTGAGAATCGTGCCTCCTTCCTCTGCCCTCTCCCCCCAACCTCGCACAACCGAAATGTGAGCAAGCTCTCACTCATCTGCTGAGTCTTCCATGCCCATCGCAAGTTCGTCCTCCATTTCTTCATGGGCTCCTGCACCTTCCTCATTTTTTGCTGATACTATGCGCCCTTGTTAATCCCTATCCCCCACCATGACTGCCGCCTAGGTGCCGCTCAACGTATGGACCTTGTACATCTTATTATCCCTTCTGCATATGACTCCTCCTGTACTTCCTCCCCTTCCTCTTGGACCAACACCTGACTCCGAATAATGCTTACAGTGTGCTCCATCTTGTAGATGACCAGAATTGTCACGCTGAGAATGGCATCGCTAGTGCTAAACATCTTCGTCGACATTTGTAAACTGTGTAGAAGGGTGCATAGGTCCTTGATCTGACACCACTCCAGCAGCGTGATCTGCACCACCTCTGGATCAAGTTAGCCCAGGGTATACATCATACCGTATTTCAGCAGGGCTCTGCAGTGCTGCCACAGACGCTGCAACATGTGCAGATTCCAATTCCTGCATGTCGGAACATCGCATTTCCGGTGTTTAACCGCCAGACCCTAAGACTTCAGGAGCGATGAAAGTTGTTGAGCTGCTGGTGCGAAGGATGAAAGTGAGCACATAGCAGCGTGCTCGCTGCACAAGGCCATGTAGGCCGGGATGGTATTTTAAAAATTGCTGGAGAATCAGATTCAACACGTGAGCCATACAAGGCACGTGTGTCACATTGCCTTGACGAAGGGCCGCAGACAGGTTTGCATCATTGCCGCACACGGCTGTTAAGTCACCAACGTAGTCCACTCAATCAATTTGTACTCCAGTCGCCAGGTGACAACGTGTTCCTTTTGTGCATAGTGCTGATGATGGGAAAGGAGTCGATGCCTGCGGCGCAGGTGGACGCCGGTTATGGTCACCCACTGGGTTGCGTTACCTTGACAGATACAGAACCACAGGCTGAATGTAGGTGGTGGGTATCTCACAGATGAAGTACCATCATTCAGCTACAACCAATGGGAAGACACCACACCCTTTTTTAGGCCCCTCCTGTCTGCCTACCACTGCCAGACAAAGCTATGAACCTTTTATTACTGTTACCCCCCAGTTCAGTTTTATGAGTTTGTGTGCTTGTTACCTGACTACTTGTCCTGCTTGCTGTTTATGTACCTCGTTGGCCGATCCGCATTTCACCTCTGCTTGTTTTCTGATTAAGTCCTGGCCATCCCATTCTGTTCCTCTTCCGCAATTAATGTTTTTGACCCTGCATGACTACTATTCTCTGGAACTGCAGCCTTCCACAGGTATTGATCAACTTGGGCCCTGTGTATTTCTAAATCACTGTATAGGGGTTAAAGGGTTTCAGGGTTCTGGGTGTCCAGCTTGGTGAGTGGCTTGCCTCTAGCCTATCCTTTACAGCCCATCTGAGTGTGTCGATCCAGGCAGGCGTTACACCGTGCCCTCTGCAGAAGGCCATGTAGGCCGGGATAGTGTTCTAAAAATTGCTGGACAACCAGGTTCAACACGTGAGCCATACAAGGCACGTGTGCCACATTGCCCTGAAGAAGGGTCGCAGACTGGTTTGCATCATTGTCGCACCCGACCTTCCCTGGCTGCTGGTTGAGTGGAGACAACCATTGATGAAACTCGGTCTCACTCTCCAGAGCTAACCGTCCACAATTCCTCAGCGGTGTCTCACATTTCCCCTACATTTCAAAGTAAACATTTGACCGCCTGATGGCCTTGAGCTCTGCTGCCAGCATAGTAAGGAGGTGTGTGGGATTCCTTGGGCGCAGTTACAAGGAAGGGTGGACTGACCACACAGGGTTTGGGCCGAGGTGGAGGACCCACACGAGGTTGAGGAGGCAGAAGCAGTGGAGGAACTTGTACATACAGAGGAAGGATTGACACATAAGTCGTGGGGACGGCAAGACTTGTACAGCAAACCCTTCTCCATCTCTCACCATAGTTACCCAGTGCCCAGTCAGCAACATGTAACTCCCCTGTCCATGCTTACTGGTCAAGTATCTGTGGTGAAATGCACCCTGTCACACACAGAGTTTCTCAAGGAATCGGTGAGGTTGTGTGCGACCTACTGTGGTAGCGCGGGCACGCCTTTCTTGGAGAAGGAGTGACGACTGGCCATCGGCTCTTGGGGCACTGCAATGGGCATAAGGTCTCAAAAATCCTCGGTCTCAAAAGGGTGTAAAGGCAGCCTTTCTGTTGCCTACAAGTTGCAGATGATGAAACTCAACCTCTTAGGCATGTCATGCCCTACGAAAATCATGTAAAACACAGCGAGGGGACTCCAACCACAGTCTCCCTCGTTGCCACTAATTGGGCCACACAAACCCCACTTGACTGGCATCACTTGATCCCCCTTTTCAAAATGAAAAAGATGCTTTGCATGAAGCACTCTCAAAAATACGCGTGCCTTTCCCATCCCCTGGATGACCCAGGGGAAGAAAAGTCCTCTGAGAGCCATGACTTGTTCATCTTGGTTCTTTTAGAAACACAGCGAGGGGACTCCAACCACAGTCTCCCTCGTTTCCACTAACTGGGCCACACACACGCCACTTGACTGGCATCAGTTGACCCCCATTTTCAAGCTTACAAAGATGCTTTGCATGAAGCACTCTCAAAAATACGCGTGCCTTTCCCGTCCCTTGGCTGACCCAGGGGAAGAAAAGTCCTCTGAGAGCCATGTCCACATTGTCAGTGGACAGACACGTGTGCTTATCTGCCAGCAGACCCCCAGCAGCACTGAAGACAGGTTCCGAGAGAACGCTGGCTGCAGGACACGACAAGATCCCCAAGGCGTACGTGGCGAGCTCAGGCAATTTATCCAGATTTAAAGCCTAAAATGAGCAGGGATCAAGTTGCACAGTAATGGCATCGATGTTTCCTTGCATATACTCATATATCTGTGTGTCCTCCTCTTTTTCCTTGTCCAGCTCTTTTGTTTTCGCATGAGTATATGTCCTTGTCACTTTCCCATGTGTTTGTGTTGTGTTGTGAGTTGTTTGTCACCTTTTGGACACCTTTGAGGGTGTTTTCTAGGTGTTTTTATGTGTGTGTGAATGCCTGCCATTGTTTCCTATGCAGTTCGAGTTCGGTTCGTCGAACCGAACTCGAACGGGAGCTCCGTTCGGCGAACCGACCTCGAGCCGAACCGCGACCGGTTCGCTCATCTCTACTCCCAGCAACTTACCAGCTATCCTTATCAGGTAGAATCGTTGCCATGATCGCTGATAAGTCGTTGTGTGTGACTGGGCCTTTAAGGCATTTACTGACAAGCTAAGCAATGGAGACTTTGATGTATGCAATGGAGCATAGTCCTGCATAAAAATCATGTTCTTCTTGAAAGATTCAGCAGCCTTTTTCCTGTATCACTGATAAAAAAAGTTTTTCTAAAACCTGAAAGTAGGTTTGGGAGTTGATTTTGACTCCATCTTGAACCCGAAAAGGTCCAAATAGCTCAAATTTAATAATACTAGCCAAGAGGAGTAGCCCACCTTCACATTGCTGGTGTCTGAGTTGAGGTGGATGTCTGTGCCTGTTTACTGATTAAGCTACAGACCTATCCATTTGGTCCATGAAGAGTTATTTTTATCTTATTAGTCCATAAAACCTTTGACAAATCTGATCTGCAGATAATTCTTGGCACAGTCTTGATGTTTCCATTTATGTGCCTTGTTCAATGGTGGTTGGTAGAGATAAGCGAATATTTTCAGCCCTATTTGTTACTCGCACGAATTTTAAGGTATTCGCAATATTTGTTACTCGTCGAGTATTTTGGTATTCGTCTCTTGAGTTTCGAGTTCCCTCCCCACATGTTTGGTGCCTGATTTTCAGCCACTAAACATGTGTTACGTCCGGATGGTGGAAGCACTGGACCGTACACCGATTTCCCCTGAGGAGGCAGCCAGGCCGGTCACCCCGCCAGAGGGTCCTGATGCACGGCAGCCGAAGCACTATTGGTAGCCAGACAGTCCGTAGAGGAGCAGGAAAGGTGTATGTTGCTGAACCCCCGGAGTTCTGGACGGTAGTCCGGGTGACGAGGCTCAGGGTCCGAGGCCGGGTTGTAGGGTCAGGCGGAATCCGGAACCTGCTGAGCGATGGGGCGGGTCACCGAACGGAGCCAGGGACTGGAGACTGGCGGAGCTGCAGAGGTGGTGGAACATCCGCCGAAGTCACCATCAGGGTCCAGGGATGGACTTGGTTCGGAGCGGCTGGCGTGGCAGGACAAAAAAAGGGAGAGAGCTCCGGCACACTACCTCAATATAGTCAGACACAAAAGGTTTCTTTTTATACTTATTTTTATTTTGAATCATGTATAATATGCCAGGTCGCTATATTAGTTCGGCTCATTCAAATTCTATAAGTAGGTGTAGCCACTGTTTCCTATATATTTGCTCTGTAACTGGGTCTAGTAAGGAATTAGGGAGGCAATATTTTGCTCCAATAACCTATAAGGTGCAACCGAGTAGTGTCCTTATCCTAGTTGAAACCAGTGCCTGTATACTCTAGTGTTGCATGTGGAAGTCCTCTAAGCAATAATCACTGTATATAGCGACCTGGCATATTATACATGATCCATAGCTCTAAGAATGTATGGTTAATTATACTCTTGAGTAACGGTCCTTCGATACTTGCCGCGAAGCATTCCCTAGTAACAGCTCACCTGGCCTGACTACCACAGATGGTCCCTTTGATGAAGACCATAATTTGGTCGAAACGTTAAAATTGTGGACATCATATGCATGAATTCTTTTTTTCAAAATAAAATAAGTATAAAAAGAAACCTTTTGTGTCTGACTATATTGAGGTAGTGTGCCGGAGCTCTCTCCCTTTTTTAGTCTACGTATTTTTCTCCTGAGCACCTATATGGTGAAGCAAGGTCTTCTTTCCCTTTGGCGTGGCAGGACAGGCTCTGCGAGACAGACAGGGTTAATACAGGGCAAAGCACAGGGTAAAGCAATACGGGGACCTGAACACTAGCTTGCTACACACGTAGAACAGGCCCCGCCCACCAGGAAAGAAAACCCTAATATACCCTGTACCTGTCTAAGCAATATCCTGTTTCTGGGTGCTGGCCCTTTAAGAGAGGGTCAATGACCGCGCGCGCGCCCTAATGCGCATGCGCGAGGCCCGTGTGCCAGAAGCCAGTCCAGGAAGCGGTGAGGAGGAAGCAGGAGCGCCCGGCTGTGTGTCCCATGTCGCAGAGGAGCGCCGGGAGCGGGGAGCAGGACACAAGGAGGGTGCAAGCGAGGAGGACGGGACGGGGACCGGGGTGGTGAGCAGGGGACGCCGGCGGAAACCGGGGAGCGGACCACGGGGACTGGAGTGCGGGGCATGGGGACCGGAGAGCGGGGCCCGAGGACCGGGAAGCGTGACAGTACCCCCTCCCCCACGCCCCCCTCCCCGCAACCGGGACAGGAAGGCACGTATCAGAGGAGTGCCAACATTCTCCCGGGGCTCCCAGGACCTATCCTCGGGACCATACCCCGCCCAGTCCACCAGAAAGTATTGCCGACCTCGCACGGTCTTCATGGCCACGATATCCCTTACCGCATAGATGTCATCGTCAGCGATGGGAGGAGTAGCAGTACCGGCATCAGCGGAGAAGGGATCAAGGACAACAGGCTTGAGCAGGGAGACATGGAAGGAGTTGGGTATCCGCATCGTGGCCGGGAGCTGCAGCTTGTAGGAGACTGCATTAATCTTGCTGATGACTTTAAACGGCCCGATGTAACGAGGACCCAACTTGTACGATGGCAACTTCAATCGGACATATTTGGATGCAAGCCAGACCAAATCACCAGGGGAGAAACACGGGGGATCCAGGCGCCGTTTGTCCGCATGTCTCTTCATCCGCAAAGAAGCACGCTCTAGGGAAGTCTTGACAGAGCTCCATATGGCTGAGAAGTCTTGGACCAGAGCATCTGCTGCGGGGACATCGGAAGCCGAGGATACTGGCAACGGGACAGAAGGCTGAAGTCCGTAAACGACTCGGAAGGGAGAGCAGGAAGTGGACTCGCTGATGTGGTGGTTGTGGGAGAACTCAGCCCAAGGAAGAAGCGCGGACCAGTCATCGTGATGGGCATTAACGTAGTGGCGCAGGAAGGAGGTCAGGATCTGATTGACCCATTCCACTTGCCCATTCGACTGAGGATGGTAGGCTGAAGAGAAGTCCAGAGATACTCCCAGATGTTTGCAGAGGGCCCTCCAGAAGCGCGAGGTAAACTGAGTTCCTCTGTCGGACACAATGTGTGCGGGAAAGCCATGCAATCGGAATATATGTTGTATGAAGGAGTCAGCTAGTTCCTGGGCAGAGGGCAGCCCGGCCATGGGAATGAAGTGAGCCATTTTTGAGAAACGGTCCACCACAACCCATATGACTGTGTGTCCGGAGGATAAGGGTAAGTCCGTAATGAAGTCCATTGCAATATGTTGCCACGGAACGGAAGGAATGGGCAGAGGCAGAAGACGTCCATATGGTAGGTGCTTGGGTGTCTTGTTCCGGGCACAGGACGAACAGGCTGAGACGAAGGTTGCGACGTCTTTACAGAGAGACGGCCACCAGTAGTGACGGACAATCGTACTCCACGTCTTCTTCTGACCAGCGTGGCCGGCGATCTTTGAGGCATGGCCCCATTGCAGGACTCTGTGTCTATCAGTATCAGAGACATAGGTTTTCCCAGGGGGTATCTGAGTCAGAGCCACAGGAGCCACCGGAATGACTTTACTGGGGCTGATGATGGGCTGGAACGTCTCCTCCTCCAGCTCAATGGGCACGAAGGACCTAGACAAGGCGTCTGCCCGCACGTTCTTGTCCGCGGGCCGAAAATGGAGTTGGAAATCAAAACGAGCGAAAAACAAGGACCAGCGGGCTTGTCGTGGGTTCAGTCTTTGGGCTGACCGCAGATACTCCAGATTCTTGTGGTCCGTGTAGATAATCACAGGATATACAGCTCCCTCCAAGAGATAGCGCCATTCCTCCAAGGCCAGCTTGACGGCCAGTAGCTCCCGATCACCGATGGTGTAGTTGCGTTCGGGTGCCGAGAAGCTCTTGGAGAAGAATCCGCATGTAACCATCTTCCCGGAGCAGGATTTCTGCATCAACACTGCCCCGGCCCCTGAGGAGGAGGCATCCACCTCCAAGGTGAACTGTCGGTTCAATTCAGGGCAATGAAGAACTTGGGAGGAAGCAAACGCCTGTTTCAATGAGCAGAACGCGGCATCGGCCGCCGGTGGCCAGTCCTTAGGATTAGCTCCCTTCTTGGTCAAGGCAGAGAGAGGCGCAGTCAGGGCAGAGAAGTGCGGGATGAATTGCCGATAATAGTTCGCAAAGCCAAGGAAGCATTGGATAGCCTTCAGTCCGATGGAGGAGGCCAGTTGAGGATGGAAGACACTTTCTCGGGGTCCATCTGCAGGCCGGTGTCTGAGATTACATAACCCAGAAAGGGAAGGGATGACTTTTCAAAGACGCACTTCTCGTATTTGGCGTACCGACGGTTCTCTCTAAGCCTTTGGAGTACTAGCTGCACGTTCTCTCTGTGGGTCTGTAGGTCCGGAAAGAAGACCAGGATGTCGTCCAGATACACCACGACACAGACATGGAGGAGATCTCTGAACACGTCGTTTACCGATTCTTGGAATACTGCCGGAGCATTGCACAGACCAAAGGGCATGACACAATACTTGTAGTGCCCATCCCGAGTGTTGAATGCGGTCTTCCATTCGTCTTCAGAGTGAATGCGAACCAGGTTATAGGGCCCACGGAGGTACAACTTGGTAAATACACGAGCTCCTCGGAGCCGATCGAATAGTTCGGGGATGAGAGGCAGAGGGTATTTGTTTTTTACGGTGATCTGGTTTAATCCCCGGTAGTCAATGCAAGGGCGCAGATCACCCTCCTTCTTCTTGACAAAGAAAAACCCTGCTCCGGCAGGGGATGAGGATCTCCGAATGAAGCCCTTAGCCAGGCTCTCGGTGATATAGGCAGACATGGCCCGTGTTTCAGCAGGGGACAAGGGGTATATTCTTCCTCTAGGAGGCGTAGTTCCTGGCAATAGATCGATGGCACAGTTGTAGGGACGATGAGGCGGTAGTACCTCTGACTCCTTTTTATCAAACACGTCCGAGAAGGACCAGTAGGCAGAAGGCAGTCCTGGTAGAGACTCTGGAACCGGAGGTCGTCGGATGGGCTGGATGGATTTCAGGCATCTCTCGTGACACGAGGAGCCCCATCGGGTAATTTCACCTGTACTCCAGCTCACCGACGGTTCGTGTGCCCGTAACCATGGGAGTCCCAGCAGGATCTGATGAGACATGCGCGGGAGGATGTAGAAGGTGATCTTCTCGGTGTGCAGGGCACTGATCCGTAAGTCCACAGGCTTGGTGATCAGTGAGACGGTGTCAGAGAGGGGTCTCCCATCTACAGAGGCGATCACCAGCGTTTTTTCCAGTGGGAGAACAGGCAACGGGTACTTATCCACTGTGGCCTGCTGGATGAAGTTGCCTGCTGCTCCGGAATCGAGATACGCCTCTGCCGTGAACCGGGCCTCTTCTGTAGTGACTTGAACAGTCCATGTAACGGAGTCTGAGAGAGTCCCAGCACCTAGGGTGGCCTCTCCTACCAAGCCTAGGCTTTGGAGTTTCCCGGCTTCTCGGGACAAGAGCGTAGCAGGTGTGTGCCATCACCGCAGTAGAAGCAGAGACCCTTTGCTAGTCGTTCTGCTCTGCGTTGCTCAGACTGCCTTAGGCAGTCAATCTGCATGGGCTCGATGGTAGACGCGCCAGGTGACGCCGACTGGGGAGCGATGGACTTCTGTGGTGGGGAGGAGTGCCTTATCGGACGCCTCTCGCGGGACACCTCTTTGGCTCGTTCCTGAAAGCGAAAATCCACTCGAGTCGCTAGATCAATCAGGGCATCCAGGGTGGAAGGCACGTCACGACCAGCCAGCTCATCTTTAATACGACCCGAGAGTCCTTCCCAGAAGGCGGCGGTTAGAGCTTCATTGTTCCACCCTAATTCCAAAGCCAAGGTGCGAAAACGTATAGCATATTGGCCCACCGTCAGAGTCCCCTGACGTAGCCGGAGGAGGGATGAGGCAGACGCGGAGGCGCGTCCGGGCTCGTCAAAGGTGCCACGAAAAGCCTGCAGGAACTCCTGGATGTCGGCGGTTACCGGATCCTCCTTCTCCCACAAGGGGTTCATCCAGGCCAGTGCCTGGCCCTCTAGATGGGACATCATGAACGCGACCTTGGCTTGGTCAGAGGCAAAAAGGTGCGGCAGCAGCTTGAAATGGAGGGAGCATTGATTTATGAATCCCCTGCAGGTCTTGGGATCTCCGGCGTACCGGGGTGGTGAGGCCAAACGAAGTTTGGAAGTATCCGAGGAGGCTGCCATGGGAGCTGCGGCCGTGGATTGCACAGTGGACACCTGAGATGCCAAGGACGTGGCCGTTGCTTGTAGCGTGTTCAGGCGGGTGTCCACAGAAGACATGAAGGACAGTGTTACGAACCGGCGCCGCCATAGCCGCAAGCAGCCTGCTGCGGTTCCTGTTGCGCCCAGGCGCCGGCTGCCGTTCTTGGCCGTGCCTCGGGTCGTCCAGTTGGCTGTTCCTTCCACCACGTCTAAGTGTGGAGAGGCGGCTAGTGCGCATGCGTGCGCCGATTTACCCCAGCCAGAGTTTAAGCCCGGTGTTTTGCCTAGTGAGCATGTTCAGCCTGATTGTGTTATGTCTGAGACTAAGTCCTCAGTTCAGGCTACTGAGCATGCTCCCACAATTAACCCTAACAGCCTCTTTGCACAGGTACTTGGACTTCGTGCTGTGTCTAAGTGCTGGGATGTGCCTACTGAGCATGCTCAAACTGATAGTCTGCTTTCTGAGCCTGTTGCTCAGGCTACTGGGCATGCTCAGGCACTTAGTGCACCAGAGGCTAGGTCCGGTAAGGACCTCACTGAGCATGTCCGTGAGGTGGCAGGCCCTGATAGGGCAGAGGGTGTCAGGTGTCCTGATGACGTGGCAACTCCGGACTGGCTCGCAGAGGCCCGCCCCTATGATCTGGCACCTCAGTATTGGTCGTCAGACGATGACTGGTGAAGTGTTTGGGGCGTGGCTGCCATGAGGTCATCAATGACGTGGCGGTTTCGGATAGGTCGCATGTGACGTCACTGATGACATGGCAGTCTGCTATTGGACCTTGGTGGTTCCACCCTGGGTTTGGGGCGGACCCAGGTTATAAAAGGGGCTGGAGACAACATGGAGGTGCGCAGTCTTCACTTTTGCTCAGTTAGAGCACACCTCCATGTTAGAGCCTCATTGCGGCATAAGCCTATGTTGGGAAGCGGTAGGTAGGGTTAGGCGAACGGTGCCTGTCACGCCAAGATTCGTGGCTCGGCACATCAGGGTCAGGCGCCGTGCTTCCCTCCTGCCGTTCCAGTCTTGCTATAGCAGCCCAGTGGCGTTAACTGGGCTGCGGCTGCTGTGCTTTCTGTCCGATTGTGCCCCCTACGCACACGGACAACGCACCTGCTGCGCCACCTGTCCGATTGTGCCTCCTACGCACACGGACAACGCACCTGCTGCGCCACCTGTCCGATTGTGCCCCCTACGCACACGGACAACGCACCTGCTGCACCACCTGTCCGGTTGTGCCCCCTACGCGCACGGACAGCGTACCCCAGGACCCCTGTGGAGTTAACAGGGTGTTCCTTATCCTCCTTGGCTTCCCGGTCAACGCTACTGGGGTACCCATCTGGCCTGACGTGTCCTACACACACGTGGCCAGTCGAGAGGTGGCCAGAAACGCTAATCGGAGGACCGCTCGGCCTGACGTGTCCTACACACGTGGCCGACAGGGCGCTTTTGTGGCGGTCTTCCGGTCAACGCTACCTGGTTACCACCCAGCCTGACGTGTTTCCTGCACACGTGGTTGGCGTAGCGCTAGGTGCACCAAAACGCTAATCGGGTTGTCGTCCGGTCTGACGTGTCCCAACACACGTGACCGGTTCCCAGAGTTCCTGGGTTATCTCAGAGCCATCCAGCTCTATAGTCTCCGCCTAACCCTCAGGTGCCAGCAGCTCCTTTGTCATCTGGAGCACGGTGGGCCCCGACTGGCGATTAGGATATATACCCCCTGGTCCTAATCTGCCGGTCCCCCCGTAACAGACAGCATGCGGGTCTGGGTCTCGCGCTGTTGTACGAGTTCCTGCTGCAAGGCCGCTAGTGCTTCGGCGGGATCCATGGCCTGTTCTAGCTGTTACGTCTGGATGGTGGAAGCACTGGACCGTACACCGATTTCCCCTGAGGAGGCAGCCAGGCCGGTCACCCCGCCAGAGGGTCCTGATGCATGGCAGCCGAAGCACTATTGGTAGCCAGACAGTCCGTAGAGGAGCAGGAAAGGTGTATGTTGCTGAACCCCCGGAGTTCTTGACGGTAGTCCGGGTGACGAGGCTCAGGGTCCGAGGCCGGGTTGTAGGGTCAGGCGGAATCCGGAACCTGCTGAGCGATGGGGCGGGTCACCGAACGGAGCCAGGGACTGGAGACTGGCGGAGCTGCAGAGGTGGTGGAACATCCGCCGAAGTCACCGTCAGGGTCCAGGGATGGACTTGGTTCGGAGCGGCTGGCGTGGCAGGACAGGCTCTGCGAGACAGACAGGGTTAATACAGGGCAAAGCACAGGGTAAAGCAATACGGGGACCTGAACACTAGCTTGCTAAACACGTAGAACAGGCCCCGCCCACCAGGAAAGAGAACCCTAATATACCCTGTACCTGTCTATGCAATATCCTGTTTCTGGGTGCTGGCCCTTTAAGAGAGGGTCAATGACCGCGCGCGCGCCCTAATGCGCATGCGCGAGGCCCGTGTGCCAGAAGCCAGTCCAGGAAGCGGTGAGGAGGAAGCAGGAGCGCCCGGCTGTGTGTCCCATGTCGCAGAGGAGCGCCGGGAGCGGGGAGCAGGACACAAGGAGGGTGCAGGCGAGGAGGACGGGACCGGGACCGGGGTGGTGAGCAGGGGACGCCGGCGGGAACCGGGGAGCGGACCACGGGGACCGGAGTGCGGGGCACGGGGACCGGAGAGCGGGGCACGGGGACCGGAGAGCGGGGCCCGGGGACCGGGAAGCGTGACAACATGCCAGAAATGTACAGTATATTTTGGTCTAGTCATCCAAGACACATACAGTAGACTCAGAGTGTAGTGTGTTTCTTCTGAAATGCCACAGTGTTTGTATGGTTGCATTAAAGAAACCAGTGTCTGGCACATTCTCTCTCCTAAGAGATAATGATCTGGGATGTTATTTGCCATTGTTTTACATCTGCCTTGGCAGTAGTCATACTACTACTAAAAAGTTGTCACTATTAATTTTTTTTAAATGCCTATAGCTGGCCAATACATATAAGTTAAAAGTCATTGTACTGATGATTGTCATCCAATAGCTGTTATTTTTGGTAAAAAGTAGGACTGGTTTTGTTGGATTTAAACATTCCAGATTGCATTTATTCCCATGCGCCAAAGTATTACGGTATATGCCCACAACTATTGCATGTGTAGCTAGCTTAGCAATTATTATTTAATATTATTATAGCGCTACGTGATTAATGAATGGAATCTTGGAATATTTACATAAATAACTACATCGGTGATTTTAATTAGTAAACTTCCAAAATATGCAAAATCAAATAAGAAGTCAATTCACCTTTATCTGCCTGTGGGACCTGACAGTGAAATCAGGTGCTGGAGGTTACCATGAGCCAACATTTAGGTATAGTATCTAAACATGTTGAAAAAAACTATTCTCTAGCATCCATGAAAAATTAAAATAATCCATCTTTATTTGAATCCATTTAAAAATTCCCGTGGCTAATCTTCGATATGCACTACCAATTTTTAATGGGTTAAAATAACGACTGAATGTATTTAACTTTTCATGCATGGTTAATTGATTTTTCTACATGTTCAGACTCATTAGTAACTACCTGCCTAACATATCAATTCTGAATACAAATGGAACTACTAAACTAATCCGACTGTGACATTTTTTTTTTACCTATGCAAATAAATTATGTGTTGATACATTTTATTATATACTTATAAAATGGTTAGGTCTGTTTTCAAATTTATTTTTTTTTAAAGGGAATATAACACATTTTTTATTATTAATAATTAAACATTTATTGTTAAAACAATATAAAATTTATTGTACAAAAAAATGTATACATTTTTTGTCACTTACTTGGGGTTGCCATTTTTATTTGCTAATGTATGACTCTTAAGGCTGCTTTACACCAGAAGATCTATCGTGCGATAGATCGTCGGGGTCACGGTTTTTGTGACGCACATCCGGCATCGCTTGCGATGCCGGCCTGTGTGACACCTCCTAGCGACGCAGTATCGCTTACAAATCGTGAGTCGTGTACTGGTCGTTAGGTTTCATAATATTGTTTAATTGAATTTTTCATCATTCCCGGGGTAGCACACGCCGTTCCGTGTGACACCCCGGGAACAATGAACATCGCTTACCTGTGACCCGCGGCTCTCGCCGGCTATGTGGAAGGAAGGAGAAGGAGGTGGGTGGGATGTTTACATCCTGCTCATCTCCGCCCCTCCGCTTCTATTGTCCGGCGGCCGTGTGACGTCGCTGTGACGCCGAACGTCCCTCCCACTCCAGGAAGTGGACGTTCGCCGCCCACAGCGAGGTCGGACGGGAGGTAAGTACGTGTGACGGGGCGTTACCGACTTTGTGTGCCACGGGCAGCGATTTGCCCGTGACGCAAAAAGGACGGGGGCGGGTACGATCGATTGTGAAATTGCACAATCGGTCGTACCGTGTAAAGCAGCCTTTACACATGGCAAATACAGTAGACACAGGCCCATGAAGATAGCGGTCAGATATATCTGCTATGCTGTGTTCGCATCAATTCTGAATGGTACAGATGACATGCACAGTTCACATCTGTTGAGGGAGCCCAGCACCATTGCAATATTCCTCTGTTACCACTACTTACAGAAGTGACAAAAAATGTGGTCAGTACCTGTGACAGGAGGTTTAAACGGAGTGCAATGGTGGTGAGACCACATGGGCAGCCTGTTCTCGCCACAGGAAGAAATTAACACAACAGTTCTGCTCTCATCACTGTATCCCACAGTGCAATTTTCAACAGTCTGGAACAGTCCTTGATCCTCCCCTTCTTGCTAAGGACCCTTGAACAGAAGCAAAGACAACAATCTCTGAAGTGCATCTCCTTTCCCATCTTTCAACATATTCTGTGGTGAAGGGTCAAGTGATCCCACCCTTTGTGGCACCATGCCTTCATGAAGATTACCACCTCCCCACAGGATAAAGGCTGTGAAGATGAGGTGTGGATATCTTTTCTTTACCACACTACTGTTCATGTAGACCTCATCCCCATCTCAATTTCTTGAAGGAATCCAAACTTAAATTTACATCAAACTCCACGACACAGCCTAGTTAATATTGGTCCTTAAAGAGAAATTTTCGGCATCTTGATAGACATTCTTGGGCATAGACATTTGCCAGGCTTTTCTCCTCTACCTCATTGATGGTCCTTTCATCTCCAAACTGTCTTAATGGTGACACCTGGTTGTAAACAGTGGACCCAAAGGACATGAAACTGGGACGGCTAGGCCTTCCGTAGCCTTACTATGTGCCTCGCTGTCTACATTTCTGTCAACCTTAGGATTGGGGTGCGAGGCCATTTCAATTGGATAATTAATCCAAAAGCCTCACCCTCTGCTGGCCAACCAATGAAGCAGTTGCTGAATGGTCATAATCTGTAATTCCTAAGCCAGTTGATCCATGAGTTTATGGAAACGGCAATGAGGAAAGTGGTGAACTAACAGGGGGTGCACGACCTTCTGGCTTTCTCTTACGTCCAATTTGACACAGACGGAGGGGCCTATTTCTGCTCTTTCTACAGGAGTGGCCATGTCTCCATGTCTCCAACATTCCCTTCATGTGCCCATTCCGTGTTTGAGTTCAGCTTCCCATGGGCCAATGGCACCAAAGTTTCTTTCACTGTAAGAGATGCAGTGCACTAGATGCTGGTTGGTGCAGAGGGGACGAAGATGTACCATTATCATTGCTCTCCATAGCCAAGTCATCATCCTCCCAGAGCAGCATCTAATCACTCTTTTCATCACTCCAGTTGACTTCATATTCAGCTGCTATTATTCCCCAAACATTCCTCTTTAAATTTAAGTAGCACTGCTTCCACTGTGATACATAGCAAGAAAATAGCACTGGTCTTCTCCTTACGGCACACTTCCTGTCATAGTTCCACCCTTCAGTGGACTGTTTCCTTGACGTCTCCTCCTTTAGTCACTCCTCCAGGTGTTGTTCCTTGACCCCCAATGGGCAGACCTTTTCCTTCCAACACACAGTTCCTCTGGCGTGTATCTCCCACAGCATGCCGACTACTCTTCATAGGCCACTGAACCACAAAGGGCTGGAAAACATTTTTCAACCTTCAGCGCCCTATTCACCCTTGATGGACAGATCCTTCTTCTTGTACTATGACACCAATCGCCATCTAGTCATCTAATTCACACACCGTTTTTCCTTTTTCATGTATCCTTCCTGCATTTTTTTTCTGCAAGACCCGATCCTGCTGAGAACGCCAAAAGTAATATTCGGGGAGTTTGAGGGCTGCATAGAGACAAAGCTTCTGCGCTCCTTTACATTATCAAAATATAAAACTAATTAACCCCTTTATTAAATGTCATAAACAGAAAAATAATCAAAATGACAGAATTTTGGTTTTCCACAATAAAAATTGGTCAAAACATCATATGTACACCAAAATGATATTAGTGAAAACATCAGCTCACCTTGCAAAAAGAAGCTCTAATACATGTCAATCAACAGAAAAGTAAAATCATTATGGGTCTCAGAAAAAAATTGTACCACATATGTTTTATTTATTTAATTTTATTACATTCCTGATTTTTTTTCCCAATGAAGTAAAAAAAACCAAAATCAGTACAACTTTGGTATTGCTGTCCTCATACAGATTGGGAGAATCATGTTAACTGGTCATTTTTATCATACAATGATTGCTGTAAATAAAATCCCCCCACCAAAATGGAGGAATTGCATTATTTTACTGTACATATATATATTTCACTGTGGGGAAGGGGCTCTTATTCAATTTTGGCTTCATTTAGCTGAAAAGCCAGAATTGGCCCTGCTAATAGTCCTTTATGACACTATTCACGTTAGTATCACACCGCAGTCAGCAACAAAATGGCACTTTACTGTATTACTAAATTGTATCCTGACTCCTCCTTTTGCAAACACCCAGTAAGGGGTGGGGAGATGTGACATCAGACACAGCAGATCCTGCCCACATTTACTGTAGTCATAATGTCGCGGGCGGCGGGGCGCTGCGCTCACCACACTCGGGTCCGGCGCTGCTGCTGCTGCTGCTCGGTGGCTCGAGCAGTGGGCCGGATCCGGGGACTCGAGCGGCGCTCCTCGCCCGTGAGTGAAAGGGGGGTAGTTTGGTTTGGGGATTTGGTCTGTGACGCCATCCACGGGTTGTGGTGAGGTTGGGCACCACCGCTGCTATTGACGGGGATCCCGGGAGCGATGGTAGGGAGCAGCTGGGATGTTGTTTCCCCCCTCTGTGGGTAGGGGTTGGTGGTCCCGGGGCCCGGTGAGGTGACGGGGAGGCAGGGCTGGCAAGGTGCAGGGTCGCGGGGACTGCGCAGCGCGGTGCCGGAAGGCACGGTTGTACTCACTCAGCCACAAATGCACGCAAAGTCTCTGGTAAACCAAACGGCTGGATGGACGGGTCCCGCAGCCGGCTGCTGTGACTTCTCCCGGACGGTTGGTGGTGGCTGCCTTTCCCTGCACCTTTTGTGGATGTTCGGTCCCGATGGCTTCCCACCGGTAACCCGCTCCCCAGCGTGTGTATGTGCCGGAGGAGTCGTTTTGCCCGCAGGCTCTGGCCCTTGGAACTCTAGCTGTGGCGGTAGCTGTATTTTCTTTTGTTGGTTGGACGGTTGCCTTCAATCGGGTCTTGGCTGTTAGGAAACCCCTGGGGTTTCAGTAACTGACGGATTCGACCTTATTAACGGCGACTCCAAGCCTGGTCGGGGTCCGCAGGCCCTGCCGGTTTGTGCTGGCTTCACTTCGCTTCCCGTTTCGGTACTGGCGGGCCACCGCCCTTCCCCGGTCCTATGGTTCCGCGTTGATCTGCCTCTCCTGTAGACGGCCACCACCGTCTGCCAACCTTGCTCTAAGTGCCCGGGCCACGTACCCGGACACTGTCAGTTTGCTCCCCCACTACTCCTTCACTTCTTCTCCTTCACTTTCCTCACTCCTTTCTCACTGACTTCCTTTTCCCGCCTCCAGGACTGTGAACTCCTCAGTGGGTGGGGCCAACCGCCTGGTTCCACCCCACCTGGTGTGGACATCAGCCCCTGGAGGGAGGCAACAAGGATTTTGTGTCTGACTGATGTGCCTGTCTCGGGGTGGGGGTGTCGTGTTGTAGTACCTGTGACGACCTGGCTAGTTCAGGGCGCCACAATAATGTTAGAATTACACATATATCAGCAGTTGCTCCCCCTAGTGTTTAAAAGTTGAAAATATCCATAATTTTAATGAATGATTCATATTTTATTCCATTATAAAATGTATATAGATTTTATGTAATTAAACCATTCATACGTTACATGTTTTGATGACATATTCTCTTTAAGGGCATATCCTCATATGCCAAAATGATGCTCATTGTTACGATGAGTCTTTCAGGCAGGAGTCTGCACTGACATACCCAATAGGAATTTATTTTATTTTATTTATTGCACTTTTTGCCGAGTTTGGTTTTTCTGCCTTCTCCACTTTTTAAAGCATTTTTAGTGTTAATTTGATGTAACATTTTTCATTGTATAGAGTACAGAAACACTGGATTTCTGCAGTTAAAAATGCACGTGCGTACTATGTGGGAGTCTAAGGGGGCAATCATAGTGTGTGAGGGCTATGGTGACCATCATATTGTGTGGAGAGCTATGGTGACATCTTACTATGCGGGGTCCTATGAGGCATTGTGGTACATGCCATTATAAATTGTAGGTGGAGACATGTGGGGACACCATACTGTGTGGGGGCATTTTTTGAGGCATCATTCTTTATGGGGGCATGGAAGGAGATGAGAACACTAAGGGGCTTCAGTAGGGGAAAAATAACTGTGCAAGTGTTGCATTACATGTCCCTCCCCCTGTCTTGAAAAGTTGGGAGGTATTTCTGACTGTGCCCATGTGCCATGAAATTCTCATTTCAATAGCATCTTTAAAGGAACAGTGGACACGAGTTTTCGGGAAATCACATCCATTTTGCTTGAACTGGTAAATATAGCACATTTTCAGTAAAAATCAAGCAGTGGCAAAAAGAAAGTTTTTACTTCAAATGAGAACATGGACTGAAGCGTGCTTTACACGCTACAATATCGTTAATGATTTATCGTCGGGGTCACATTGTTTATGACGTACACCCGGCGTCATTAACGATATTGCAGTGTGTGACACTTATGTGCGACCTAAAACGATCGCAAAAGCGGCCAAAATCGTTTGCCGCGGAGAGGTCGTCCTAAAACAAAAAATCGTTCTCTTCTATTTAGCAATGTTGTTCGTCGTTCCTGCGGCAGCACACATCACTATGTGTGACACCGCAGGAGCGACGAACATCTCCTTACCTGCCTCCACCGCCAATGCGGAAGGAAGGAGGTGGGCGGGATGTTTACGTCCCGCTCATCTTTGCCCCTCCGCTTCTATTGGACGGCTGCCGTGTGACATCGCTGTGACGCCGCACGACCCGCCCCCTTAGAAAGGAGGCTGATCGCCGGCCAGAGCGGCGTCGCAGGACAGGTAAGTCCATGTGACGGGGGTAAGCGAGGTTGTGCGCGACGGGCAGCGGTTTGCCAGTGTCGCACAACCGATGGGGGCGGGTACGATCGCTTGCGATCTTGCTAGCAAGATCGCAGCATGTAAAGCCCACTTAAATGTTTTCATCCAATCAGCTTGAATCCAATAGTACAATTTTTTATGCTTTACTAAAGACAGGCTTATACAGCTCCCATAGAGTACAATAATAAAGCAATCTCCAGGAAATATAATCAGCTATAATTTATATATTCCACAAAAATGACTGGTGCCCAGTTACCCTCTCTCCAGTGTGTGGACACGACATAAAATAACCCATATCACTGCTGCCAGTCTCCCTAAATGTATGATTTGGGAAGAGTAAAGAGGTATTATTCACACTAGTCTAACAAAAATCAAAATGATAGAGTTTGACTGGAAATAAGTTGTAATGTGAGGGTCAGATCTCATGGGTGAGTTCATATATTTAGGCCAGAGGTCAAAAACATGCGGCCCCTAAGGCTGCTTGCTACAGCCCACAGACACCTAGAGCACGTGACTATTGCGGCCCGGTACATTGGGCCGCCGCCATCAGATATTTTCTTCAAGTGATAATTTGCAGAAGCGCGTAGAGATGTACATCTCTACACAGCTTTACTAATGGCAGCTGCCGCTGGCCAATCAGAGACCAGCAGCTAATGTGGGTCTATCCTTTGGATTGGCTGGCGGCTGCCTTTAGTAAAGATGTGAGGAGAGCAGTGCTGCAAATCATTCCCCAGTAGGAAAATGCAGATGGTGGCGGCCCCGTGTACCGGATAGCAATCGGCACGGGCTCTAGGTGCCTGCGGGCTGCAAGCAGGTAAGGAAAACATCTTTTTTTTTGTATGTGAACAACGTCATAACAGGGGATATTACCACAGGATGGGACACTACCACAGGGCACAATATTGGCACAATACCAGAGGGGACAATATGGGCACATTACCACAGGGCACAATATGGGCACATTATCAATGGGCACATTACCAGAGGGGACAATATGGGCATAAAACTACAAGGGGGCAATATGTGCACATTACCTCAGGGCACAATATGGGCACATTACCTCAGTGCACAATATTGGCATATTACCAGAGGGGACAATATGGGCACATTACCAGAAGGGACAATATGGGCACATTACCAGAAGGGACAATATGGGCACATTACCACAGGACACAATATGGGCACATTACTGCATGGCACAATATGGGCATATTACCAAAGGGGACAATATGGGCACATTATTACCACAGGGCACAATATGGGCACATTACTACAAAAGGGCAATATAAGCACATTACTACAAGGGGGCAATATGGAAACATTACCACAGAGGACCATATGGGCACATTACTACAAGGGTGCAATATGACCACATTAGTACAAGAGGGCAGAATGGGCACATTACCACAGGGGACAATATGGGCATATTACTACAAGGGGGCAATATGGGCACATTACTACAAGAGGACAATATGGGCACATTGCCACAGAGGACAATATGGGCACATTACTACAAGGGAGCAATATGGGCACATTACTACAAGGGGGCTATATGGCCACATTACCACAGAGCACAATATGGGCACACTACTACAAGGGGGAATATAGGCACATTGCTACAGGATGGGGATATTACTAAAAGAGGAGAACCAGGATGGAAATATGACTACAAAACGTTGGCCAAAATTACTAAATGGGGTAATTGTAAAACATTACTTCCAAGAAGGGGATAAAATGAAAAAAAATCTAAATAAAGAATGACTTTTCATTCCCCACATTAAAAATACTTTTTTATATCTAAACTGAAATAAAAAGTGCACATTTGTTATAATAAACAAGCGAAAAATGTTCTAAAAACGCAATCCAAAAAGTGTATAGAAAAAAATATTCAAGACCTTTTTACCTAATTCACTAGCAATTTTACAGCAGGCTACTAACTAACAATACCTAAAAATGTCTTTCACTGGCTAATTGGCAGCAGCCATTAATATGTAGCAATACCAAGAAATGTGTTTCACTGGCTAATTAGGAGCAGCCAGTAATACGTGGCAATACCTAGAAATGTCTTTCACTGGCTAACTGGGAGAAGCCAGTGATACGCAGCAATACCTAGAAATGTCTTTCAATGGCTAATTGGGAGCAGGTAATAATATATAGCAATACCTATTTAGATCCTTCAATGGCAACTATTTAGCAGGCACTGACAAGTACCTATCCCTATTTATATCATTAAATGCTGATTTGTTCCACACAGCTTTCCCTACACTGTACATCCTAATTCTACACTATCGCTCTTTGGCGGCAGCACCTTTCCTAACTTTTCACATTCACAAAATGGCACTGATGCCACATGTCCACAATTTATATGCAGACAGACATGTGACTTAGGCAGCTAACGACACACGCCCTTGTGTCTGAACCTTGTAGATGTTTGCTGCTCCGTGATTGGTTGCAGGAACATCCACAAATAAAGTTAAGGGGGAAAAAAATGGCGCCAAGCGCATCTGGCTTCTCCAGAGTCCCCACCCCCTCCATTCATTAAACACATCACTTTAGTCATCATACAGCACCACAATCCTATAGAAAAGCATAACATAATATTAGAAAAACATTTTTTAAAATCGCAATCAGTGAATGAACAAAACTGAACATTGCCGACTTTTGGGAAAAGGGTCGAGCCTGAATGAACATGTTAAGGATCATACCGAATTTGAAATTGGCAAACCTTTATCAAACAGGTTCACTCATCTCTACTCTTGAACTACTCAATCTGAGATATAAAACAGAACATTTAAAAAGGGTTGTTCAATCTTCTGATTTAAGGCCAGCTTCACACGGGACGATATACCGTGCGATCGCATAAGCGATCTCACCCGCCCCCGTCGTTTGTGCGTCACGGGTAATTTGTTGCCCATGGCGCACAAAGTCATTTACCCCCATCATACGTACTTACCTCCTTAACGACCTCGCTGTGGGCGGCGAACATCCTCTTCCTGAAGGTGGAGGGACGTTCCGCGTCACAGCGACGTCACACAGCAGCCGCCCAATAGAAGCGGAGGGGCGGAGATGAGCGGGACCTAACATCCCGCCCACCTCCTTCCTTCCGCATTGCCGGCGGGATGCAGGTAAACTGTGTTCGTCATTGCCAGGGTGTCACACGGAGCGATGTGTGCTGTCACGGGAACGACGAACAACCAGCGCGCAGAAGGAGGAACGACTTTATGAAAATGAACAACGTGTCAACGAGCAACAATAAGGTGAGTATATTTGCTTGTTCACAGTCGTTCGTAGCTGTCACACGCTACGATATCTCTAACGATGCCGGATGTGCGTCACGGAATCCGTGACCCCGACGACATATAGCCCGATATATCGTAGCGTGTGATGCCGGCCTAAAGGGGGCTTTACATGCTACAATATCGTTAATGTTTTGTTGTCGGGGTCAAGTTGTTAGTGATGCACATCCGGCGTAATTAACGATATCGCAGCGTGTGACACTGACAAGCGACCTCAAAAGTGGTGAAAATCATTCACTATGGAGAGGTCGTCCCAAACTCAAAAATCGGTAAGGGTTGTTTATCCAGGTGGTTCATCGCTCATGCGGCAGCACACATCGCTATGTGCGACACCGCAGGAGCGAGGAACGTCTCCTTACCTGCCGCCGGCCACAATGAGGAAGGAAGGAGGTGGGCGGGATGTTACGTCCTGCTCATCTCCGCCCCTCCGCTTTGATTGGCCGGCCGCTTAGTGACATTGCGGTGACGTCGCTGTGATGCCGAATGTTCCTCCCCCTTGTAGGAGGGATTGTTCGGCAGTCACAGCGCCAACGCCGACCAGGTAAGTATGTGTGACGTTGCCGTAGCGATAATGTTCTCTACGGCAGCGATCACAAACAATCGCATGTGTGACGGGGGCGGGTACTTACACGCTTGCTATCGCTACAAATTGCTAGTGATATCGCTACCGTGTAAAGCCCCCTTTAGTCTGCATATCTTGACAGTGTGTAGTACACACACTGTAAATATTCAGAAGACTGCAGTCATATATAGTGACTACAGACTTTTACCAGAAGACCAAACAACCCCTTTATCCACTCACCTATGGTATAACTCTTGTTATGTCCCATGAATGGGAACAACCTGTTGTATATATTTTTTGCATTGCATATTTTTCCTCCTATCAGGAAATTCCTTTATTGTTTCTAGGTAGATTTAGACTGTATGAAGATTGTCCCTATGTTCCTCCTTTAGTTGGGTTCTGTATAGGATGCTTCTCCCTTCTTCCTCAGTTTAGTCTAGAGGAACCATTGCTGAAGACACATGTGTACTCCCTGTACAGATCATTCCTTTTCACCTGCCTTTACTTTGTACTTAATACAAGATTCTAGAAGAAAACTAAAGTGTTTCTCCTGGTCTTCCTACAAGTCATTGTTTGGCTGAGTTTAAAACTATCTGTGGATGTTGGTAGTGTGAGTACAAGCATACAGTTATCTAAGGGACTGATAATTAGAGTGCTTGGGATTCACAGCTACCAGGAAGAGACAGAATAACTCTAGCAATAGAGTTTAACAGGAAAATAAAAAAAATGAAAGTTTTATAGTGCACTTGTCGTTTTTATGTTGTTTTTATATTACTTCTGGCCGTATCTTGGGAATATACAATCTTTTCGCACAAAGTGGGTACAGGAAATAAATAGAACTCCATTTTATTAAACATGACCCATTGCTGTTTCTCCTCATAAATAACTAAATTTGAGTTATTTTTCAACTACAGCAATTTATATTTTGGACAGTTATTGCCATGCTGCATAGTCAATACCTATGAGGAACAGAAAATTACAAAGGTTAAAGCAATGGTTTTCCTAGGTAGTTACAGTAATAGACATTCACAGCAACAGAATAGGACACGAGTAAACAAGCAATTACTGTTTTATTACTTGCATAAAATACAGACAATAACAAGCCTGTAATGTATAACATAAAATATGCAGAAAACAGATGAGCATGGGTATGGCACAAAGGAATAGACTATTGAATCAGCTTTTTATAAACCAGTCATAAGTAGTTCTGGTCAAGAGTTTGGAGAGACATGGTCATGCAATGGATTTCCTTGTTCATATTAGATTGTGCACATTGTATATTCAGACTGAAGGTAGGAAAGTATGACACGTGGAAAAAAGTAATGAAACGTGTGAAACAAACCAGAATAGATGAATATAACACATATGTCTCAAACATTATATTCCTTAAAATATCCCCGTTTTACTACAATGACAGCTTTACATCCCTTTGGAATTCTCTGAAGCAACCCATCAATAAGCACCTGAATTGGCTTCCAATGTACAGATATGCTTCATCAAGAATTCATTTGTGAATCACTGGCCTTCAGAAAGGTGTTTTAGACCATCAACTGTGTTTTGCAGAGGATTAGTGATGAGCGAGCATGCTTGTTACTACTCGGTACTCGCACGAGTATCACTGTACTCGGGCTACTCGGTGGGGACCGAGTAATCTCGCGATACTCGTGCTGTACTCGTGGTCTTCATCCCTGCATGTTGGCGCTCTTTTGAGAGCCAGCCCTCATGCAGGGATTGGCTGGCAGACCACTGCAATGCCACAGCCCTGTTAGTTGTGGAATTGCAGTGATTGGCCGGCCCGCACAGCGTGACCGAGCCTTTATACCGGCGGGCGCGCTGTGCTCTGCTCACAGCCATCCAGACAGTCAGTGCAGGGAGAGTGTCGCTGCTTCAGGGAAAGGTTTGCGGCCCTTTATAGCTATTTCCGTAGCAGGGCTGCAAACAGTGTGACCAAAAGTCCTTCTCAGGACTATTCTAGTTGTATACAGGCAGGCAGGGTATAGCCAGGTCGGAGTACAGTAGCAGAGTCCTTCTCAGGACTATTGTTGCTGTATACAGGCAGGGTATAGCCAGGTCGGAATACAGGCTAGTGACCAGAAGAGTCCTTGTCAGGACTATTGTAGCAGTATAAAGGCAGGCAGGCAGGCAGGGTATATAGCCATTCCTAGTGGTGACCGTATACCAGCCTTCATCATATCTGGGGCTGGTGCACACAGTCTAAAACAGTCCAGATAGTGTCAGACTTCTCAGTAATTGTCGCTCCTAAAAACCTGTTAGGTTCTTAGTGCGTCCGTGCTTGCATTTAAAAACCGCACGTGTGTGCCTGTCGGTGGCAGCGTACAGGTGCACTTGTGTGCGTTTTTACCAAACTATTATATAACGCACAAGTGTAGTGTATAATACACGTCAGTCAGCAGTGGCTGATAGTGTCAGAGTTCTCATTAATTTTTGCTCCTAAAAACCTGTTAGGTTCTTAGTGCGTCCGTGCTTGCATTTAAAAACCGCACGTGTGTGCCTGTCGGTGGCAGCGTACAGGTGCACTTGTGTGCGTTTTTACCAAACTATTATATAACGCACAAGTGTAGTGTATAATACACGTCAGTCAGCAGTGGCTGATAGTGTCAGAGTTCTCATTAATTTTTGCTCCTAAAAACCTGTTAGGTTCTTAGTGCGTCCGTGCTTGCATTTAAAAACCGCACGTGTGTGCCTGTCGGTGGCAGCGTACAGGTGCACTTGTGTGCGTTTTTACCAAACTATTATATAACGCACAAGTGTAGTGTATAATACACGTCAGTCAGCAGTGGCTGATAGTGTCAGAGTTCTCATTAATTTTTGCTCCTAAAAACCTGTTAGGTTCTTAGTGCGTCCGTGCTTGCATTTAAAAACCGCACGTGTGTGCCTGTCGGTGGCAGCGTACAGGTGCATGATTTGCACAAACTTGGATATAACGCACAAGTCTAGTGAATACACGTCAGCACAGCATTGCAAAATGCGCAAGGGCGTTGGCAAGGAACAAGGAAGTGGACGTGATGGTGGTGCAGGCAGAGGCCCAGGTCGTGGGCAAGCTCTAATTTCGCCACAACAAAGGGCCACATCTAGTCGCTCGCACGTCCTGTCCCAAATTCTTGGGGACCGCAGCAGTACACCGCTCTTGAACCAAGACCAGTGTCAACAGGTTGTTAGTTGGATAGCGGATAATGCTTCCAGTCAGATTGGCACCACCACAAACACTCTGTCTTCCACACGGTCAAGTGTCAGTAGCCGTGATACTGCACCGCACATTTCAGAACCTGATCCTCCTTCCTACCACAAGGCTGAGTACACGTCCTCGGACATTAATGATCCCACACTTGGACACTCGGAAGAGCTGTTCACGTTTCAATTCGCACATTCTGGCCTCTCGCCAGCTCATGTTGAAGTGGGTCATGAGGAGATCGTATGTACAGATGCCCAAATATTTGAGCAGCCACGTTCTCACGAAGTTGGCAACGTGTCTCAACAAGGGGTGGACAATGATGAGACACAATTGTCAGGAAGTCAGGAGGAGGAGCAGGGTGCGGAAGAGGAAGACGACGTGGTGGATGATCCAGTAACTGACCCAACCTGGCAGGAGGATATGCAGAGCGTGGACAGCAGTGCACAGGGGGAGGGAGGCGTAGCATCCCAACAGGCAGTAAGAAGCAGGGTGGTGGCTCCAGGCAGAAGTCAGGCAACCGTTCCCCGGAACAACAACACGACACAAGGTGCCTGTACAAATGTTAGGTCTTCCCGAGTCTGGCAGTTTTTTAAGTTGGCTCCAGATGATTCTAAAAAGGCCATTTGCAACACCTGCCGTGCCAGCATCAGCAGGGGTACCAAAACTAGCAGTCTGACCACCACCAGCATGATCAGGCACATGTCAGCCAAGCACCCGACTTTGTGGGAAGTACAACAGAGTCGAGGAGCAGTGCTTGCTGATGTCACTGCTACGTCTTAGCTGGTTGTGCATGCGAGCCAATCCCCTGTCCATGCTGCCTGCGAACAAGCCTCCTCCGGTCCTGCACCTGCAGTTGCCTATGCAGAAATAACACCATCATCAAGCACGTCCTTGTCCCAGCGCAGCGTTCAGTTATCCATTCAGCAAACCTTTGAACGCAGGTGCAAATACACTGCCAATGCCCCACATGCCACAGTTCTAAATGCTAACATTTTGCGACTGCTTGCGCTGGAAATGTTGCCTTTTAGGCTGGTGGAGACAGAAGCATTCCGCGACCTGATGGCGGCAGCTGTCCCACGTTACTCGGTCCCCAGCCGCCACTATTTCTCCCGGTGTGCCGCCCCCGCGTTGCATAACCACATGTCACAAAACATCACACGTGCCCTGAACAACGCTGTTTCACCCAAAGTCCACCTAACCACAGACACGTGGACAAGTGCTTGTGGGCAAGGCCGCTACATCTCGTTGACGGCACACTGGGTTAATATTGTGGAAGCTGGGACCCAGTCTGAGCGAGGGACGGAACACGTCCTTCCCACACCAAGGTTTGCTGGCCCTACCTCAGTCAGGGTTTCACCCACACTCTACAGCTCCGGAATGTCATGCTCTTCAGCCTCCTCCTCCTCCTGCGCATCCTCATCCACTTTACCCTCCACACCAGTCCCAAGCTGGAAGCACTGCAGCACTGCGTCGGCGAAGCGGCAACAGGCTGTGCTGAAGCTGATCTGCATAGGTGACAAACCCCACAATGCAGAAGAGGTGTGGACAGCTCTGAAACAGCAGGCAGATCACTGGCTCACACCTCTGAACCTAAAGCCAGGAAAGGTCGTGTGTGACAATGGCCGGAACCTGGTGGCGGCTTTGAGGCGAGGCCAGCTGACACATGTTCCATGCGTGGCCCATGTGCTCAACCTCGTGGTTCAGCGGTTTCTAAAGTCATACCCAGAGCTGTCTGATCTGCTGGTAAAAGTTCGCCGCCTGTCTGCACATTTTCGAAAGTCACCTACTGCTTCAGCCGGCCTTGCCGGCTTTCAGCGCCGTTTGCATCTTCCGGCTCACAGACTGGTGTGTGATGTCCCCACGCGTTGGAATTCAACTCTGCACCTGTTGGTCAGGATATGTGAGCAGAAGAGGGCAGTTGTTGAGTACCTGCATCACCTAAGCCGTCGGGAAATGGGTCAAACTCCACACATAACACCTGAGGAGTGGAGATGGATGTCCGACCTATGTACCATCCTCCAAAACTTTGAGGACTCCACCAAGATGGTGAGTGGTGATGACGCCATTATTAGCGTCACCATACCGCTACTCTGCCTTCTAAAACGGTCTCTGCTCAAAAACAAACATGATGCATTGCAGGCGGAGCGCGATGAGTTGCAGCAAGAAACAGTAGTGGGTGTGGGTGATAACACACAGCCCAGCCTCGTCTCATCACAACGTGCAGTGGAGGACTATGACGAGGAGGAGGATGAAGACATGGAGCAACTCTCCGGCCAAATTGAGGATATGACATGCACACCAGTCTTATCCTCGGTTCAGCGTGGCTGGCCAGAGGACAGGGTAGATGAGGAGGAGGAGGAGGAGGAGGAGGACAGCATGTTCAGTCATCGTGTTGGTCAGGCTACTGAAGTCCTGGCTGTTAAGAGTCTGGCGCACATGGCTGACTTTATGGTAAGCTGCCTGTCTCGTGACCCCCGCGTTAAGAACATCTTGGCCGACAATCATTACTGGTTGGTAACACTGTTAGACCCACGCTACAAGGAGAACTTTATGTCTCTTATTCCCGAGGCGGAGAGGTCAACCAAAATGCAGCAGTTCCGGAAGGCCATAGTCACGGAAGTAGGCAAAGCATTCCCCTCACAAAATGCTAGCGGCATAGGTCAGGAATCAGTGGACAACCAAGGCGTACAGCCGAGAGAGGCACAAGTCCAATCCGCCAGAGGTAGGGGAACAGTCTTTAAGATGTGGGACAGTTTTCTCAGCCCCTCACGTACCACAGCCCCTGAGGTGCGGGGTAGTGCCACAAGAAATCCTAAGTTTTCCCAGATGCTCAAGGAGTACCTTGCAGATCGAACAACAGTACTCCGACATTCCTCTGTGCCTTACAATTATTGGGTATCCAAGGTGGACATGTGGCATGAATTGGCTCTCTACGCCTTGGAAGTCCTGGCCTGCCCTGCCGCTAGCGTTTTGTCAGAGCGTGTTTTAAGTGCCGCAGGTGGAATCATTACAGATAAACGCACCCGCCTGTCAACTGAAAATGCTGACAGGCTGACTCTGATCAAGATGAACAAGGGTTGGATTGGGCCAGACTTCACCACACCACCAGCAAATGAGAGCGGAATTTAAAGTTTGTAACGGGAATTTGCCATGTACCTCCAGTCACCCATGTTACACACTTCTGGACTTTGGATAATCGCTGGACTGCTCCTCCTTCTCCTCATGCGCCACCATGATGACCGTTACAATAGTTAGGCCTTTGTTTCAGGTATACCCCCAGTGGTAAATTTTTTCGCCCATTCTTTGCAGAATGGACATTACAACGACAGGAGACCCGCTCCTTTGCAATGGGAACAATGTTTTGAGGCCCTCATGCACGTCTCTATCCAGGGACAACGTGGAGCCTCCCAATTTTTGGCTGGCCTGCCAAAGGGCTATACTATAATACACCCACTTCCTGACAATGGACACTTAATGTTTTGAGGCCCTCATGCACGTCTCTATCCAGGGACAACGTGGAGCCTCCCAATTTTTGGCTGCCCTGCCAAAGGGCTATACTATAATACACCCACTTCCTGACAATGGACACTTAATGTTTTGAGGCCCTCATGCACGTCTCTATCCAGGGACAACGTGGAGCCTCCCAATTTTTGGCTGCCCTGCCAAAGGGCTATACTATAATACACCCACTTCCTGACAATGGACACTTAATGTTTTGAGGCCCTCATGCACTTCTCTATCCAGGGACAACGTGGAGCCTCCCAATTTTTGGCTGCCCTGCCAAAGGGCTATACTATAATACACCCACTTCCTGACAATGGACACTTAATGTTTTGAGGCCCTCATGCACGTCTCTATCCAGGGACAACGTGGAGCCTCCCAATTTTTGGCTGCCCTGCCAAAGGGCTATACTATAATACACCCACTTCCTGACAATGGACACTTAATGTTTTGAGGCCCTCATGCACGTCTTTATCTAGGGACAACGTGGAGCCTCCCAATTTTTGGCTGCCCTGCCAAAGGGCTATACTATAATACACCCACTTCCTGACAATGGACACTTAATGTTTTGAGGCCCTCATGCACGTCTCTATCCAGGGACAACGTGGAGCCTCCCAATTTTTGGCTGCCCTGCCAAAGGGCTATACTATAATACACCCACTTCCTGACAATGGACACTTAATGTTTTGAGGCCCTCATGCACGTCTGTATGCAGGGGCATTGGTGAACCTCACAATTTTGGACTGCCCTGGCAAAGGAAAATACTACAAAGACTCACTTCCTCAAAATGGGCACATTAGACTCAGAGGCCTTTATGTACGTCTCTTCTCACTGACATCGGAGTGCCACACAATGTTTTACGTAAAATCTTTCATGTATTGATCTCAAAAAGTAACATACATTAGCTCTATCTCACTATTGGGTATGTTCCCTTAACATTTCCGCCATGAAAATTCATTTTGGTGTCATTTTGGAAGGTTTTCTGGTGAGTCCGTAAAAATGGCGTAAAACACGGACAAAATTGTTCACAGCTGTGACTTTTGAGTGATAAATGCTTCAAGGGGTCTTCCCCATGCTGTTGCCATGTCATTTGAGCACTCTTCTGAGACTTTTGTGACATTTTTAGGGTTTCTACATGCTGTCGGGGGTCATTTCATAAAAATACTCGGGTCTCCCATAGGATAACATTGGGCTCGGTGCTCGGGCCGAGTACACGAGTATCTTGGGATGCTCGGCCCGAGCCTCGAGCACCCGAGCTTTTTAGTACTCGCTCATCACTACAGAGGATGTGTTAGCACACAGTTACATTCAGTGTTGAGCCCTAATCCACCACTCTCTAAGTGAGAAATTGTCAAGAGCCAATCAACTAATTAAACAGATATGACAGTCCATTGTTCGTTTAAGAAATTAAGATTAGTCAATCCAGAAATTGAGAGAACCTTCAAGGTATCATGGAAACTATAAAATCGCTATGATGAAACTGGCTCTCATAAAAAATAGCTCTAGTAAAGGCTCTAGTAAAGGAGGACCAAAAATTAACTCTATAGCACAGGATAAGTTCATCAGCGTTACCAATTTTAGAAATCGCAAATTGACAGAACCTCAGATAGTAGCCCTTGTGAATTATGTGTGCCGCCCCCACGCCTGTAGCAGCCGAGCTGCTCAGATCCGGATCCACTGTGTGGCTCAAGGGATCGTCCAGACCTGGGGGTCACGCGGACATGCCAAATGAAAAGGGGGACGTAGTTGTACGGGCTTGGCCGTATTCAGTTCATGACGCCACCCATGGTGTGTGGTGAAAGATGGCACCACCGCTGCTGTTGTGGGACACCCCGGGGGAGATGTAATGGCAGCTGGATGTTAACCCCTCCGTGGGTAGGGATGGTTTCCCCAGGGCCCAGTGGCTCTGTGCAGGGGATGGCAATGGCAGGGGGCCTGCGCGCCCGGACATACCAGGAGATGTTTGGTTACTCACAGTTGAATAAATGACACAAGTCTTTTGGTAAACCAAGGTGCTAACATTAATTTGATGAGAAGTATGCTCATCAGGCAGTTTGGAGTATACAAAGATAGGCACTGTTGAATAACATGTGGTGATACACTACTTACCTTAAAAGGCACAACAGTTTATCAAACCATTTTAGGAAGCTCTATCCTAACCTGTAAGGACCATATGGATTAAGTTGTAATGCTACAGCCCCTCACAGCTACTTTCAGTTGCCAGTTGACTAATAGGGATGTTTTTGACTTAGCTATGTAAGTATGACTCCTCACTCTAATCTTTAAAGTCCATTCAATGAGGGTTGCAAAGTCCTTGCTGTAATGCCCCTTAGCTCTCCATGGGAGAACTTGTGTCCTAATATGGCAACCATAGCTTCCTCTTCAGTATACATAATGGTTCACTTAGGCCCTGTTAATCCAAGATAAGGAAGCTTTCCTTTTGTTTAATTCTGTTTCATTGCACCTCCCTGGCCTTGTGCTCCTCCACGGGCAAAGCTCCACGCTATTTAAATGGCCTCCATGGACTAAAGGCCCTGTCACACACAGAGATAAATCTGCGGCAGATCTGTGGTTGCAGTGAAATTGTGGACAATCAGTGCCAGGTTTGTGGCTGTGTACAAATGAAACAATATGTCCATGATTTTACTGCAACCACAGATCTGCCAAAGATTTATCTCTGTGTGTAAAGTGGCCTTAAGTCAAGAACCTTTTCCTGCTGCTCACCTGATTGATGTTCTTTCCCTTTTACATGGCCTTCCTAGCCTGGACTAAGGGGTACTTCTCACATAGCGAGATCGCTACCGAGATCGCTGCTGAGTCACGTTTTTTGTGACGCACCAGTGACCTCATTAGCGATCTCACTGTGTGTGACACTCACTAGCTCATTAGCGATCTGGCCCCTGCTGTGAAATCGCTGCTCGTTACACACTGCTCTGGTTCAGTTTTTGGACACTGCTTTCCCGCTGTGAATCACACATCGCTGTGTTTGACAGCAAGAGAGCAATGATCTGAATGTGCAGGGAGCAGGGAGCTGGCTTATGGCAGCCTGCGGTAAGCTGTAACCAAGGTAAATATCGGGTAACCAAGCGAAGCCCTTTGCTTGGTTACACGATATTTACCTTGGTTACTAGCGTACGCCGCTCTCACGAAGCCAGTGCTGGCTTCCTGCTCCCTGCACATGTAGCCAGAGTACACATCGGGTAAATAAGCAAAGCGATTTGCTTATTAACCCTATGTGTACTCTGACTAGGAGTGCAGGGAGCCAGCGCTAAGCGGTGTGCGCTGGTAACCAAGGTAAATATCGGGTAACCAAGCGAAGTGCTTTGCTTGGTTATCCTGATATTTACCTTAGTTACCAAGCGCAGCATCGCTTCCACGCTTTGCTGGTGGCTGGGGGCTGGTCACTGGTTGCTGGTGAGATCTGCCTGATTGACAGCTCACCAGCAACCATGTAGCGATGCACCAGCGATCCTGACCAGGTCAGATCACTGGTGGGATCGCTGGAGCGTCGCTAAATTATGACGGTACCCCAAGTCACTTGTACTTCTTTTTTATCTCCGCTAAGCTTCCTGCCTGGAATCCAATCGGTCAATGTTTCTTTATTTTCCATAAGGACGTACTATCTGATGTGTAGTGGTTTTCCCTATTTGTGTACAACAGCTGTTTACATAAAGGTCTACAAGTAGTTAGACCATAGGTCTTTCAGTTGTTCACTCAAAAACAGTGTAATGCATTATATAACACCATCATACCTTATAGGGGGTATGGGCAGTCCCTCTTTCTTAGGCCTCTTTCACACGTCCGTGAAAAACCACGCACGTCTTTCACGGACAGGTCAAAGGTGCGTTTTGCCCTCCGTGAGCAGTGTTTATGGCACACGTGTGTTCTCCGTGTGTTATCCGTGATAACACACGGAGAATGGGAACTTTCTACTCACCTGTCCCTGGCTTTGCTGTCCGTGGTGCTGATCTTCGGTCTCCGGTACTGCCGATTCCCCGCTGCTGCTGCTTCCGGCTGAAGTGAAGTGAATATGCAATGAGCATAATGAGCGGTGGTCGGAAGCAAGTGACAGCAGCGGCAGAGACAGCAGGCCTGGAGAAGGTGAGTAAAGGGTTTTTTCTTTTTCTGGCAGACACATGTGTTTTCTCTGGTGCCTGTCACACAGAACACATGCGTGTGGTCCGTTTGCATTACGTGTGACCCGTTTGCGTTCTGTGTGACACTCGTGATGCCGGAGAGAAAACGGACATGTCTACATGTGGAGCAAACGGGCACACGTATGCTCCACACGTACACACGGTCCATGGCAGAATACGCACGTGAGCGCAGACCCATTGATTTTAATGGGTCTACGTGTGCCCGTGTCTCCGGTACATGAGGAAGCGGAACAAACATGTACTGGGGACACGGACGTGTGAAAGAGGCCTTAAGGGTGCTTTACATGCTGCGACATTGCTAGCGATCTCGTTAGCGATGTAACACGCCAGATCGCACATACAATTTGCCGAGATCGCACATGTGACCGGTGCTTTATAGACCTATGTGCAATCTCGGCAAATCTTATCTGCGATCTGCAGTGTTACATCACTACACATCACTAACGAGATCGCTAGTGATGTCGCAGCGTGTAAAGCACCCTTTAGAGTGGCCATCCACCAGAAAATGTGGGCGAAATGCAGATGATGTCATATAACAAAAAACTATTTTTAAACACTTTTTAAAAATGTTTAACCTTATTTTTTAGTCCCCTTTGGGGATCTTAGTTTGAGATTGCATGACTGCTTGTACTGTAATACAACAATATTGTAGTATATTGTGTAGACTGCTATCTTCTCTGCTCAACCTGTGCCTAAGCTTTGCTTGAGTGCCAAGAAGGCAGCAACAGGTGTCTTCAGTAAGTCCCTGGCTGCCACAGCATCCCACAGGCACCCTGAGTTGAAGTGACATGGGGCCAAAGTGAGCTGGTGAGAACACACTTGCAACCACTCCATTTAAATCACACTGTCAGAGATTGACAGCAGAATCAGATTGGTTAAGCTCCAGTTATTGCTATTAGTGGCAAATGCCAGCTATGTAACATAGCCAGCACTTACCTGGTGTTGACGTCCAATTCCGTCACTTTACAATAAGGGTTTAATACACAATTAAACTATATGGATGAAAGAAGGGGACCTAATGGCAGTAATGTAAAGCCAAGAAGTAGAGATTATAGCTTGAGTAGTTTTCTTGAAAATACAGGTCTGAGGGACCTCATGAGGACAGCCAGTCTTAACGGAAAAGAATAGACTCACAAACACATATAACCTCTGGTCACAGATAGAAAAAACAAAACCATAGAGGAATTGGTGATTTCAGACCACTCCTTAGTTGGCTTATCATGCGTTGACACTGTACCCAGGGGATGGATAACCTTTGGCGTTTTCCCAGCTTTCCTGCTAGAGACGAGTCTTTCATATGGTGTTATGTAATTGGAGGATGGAATACTCACAAATGCAGAACATGCAGAGAATCCCCAATTGTTCTGAGATTTTAGCAATGCTTTCCTCCAGGCATACACAGACTTTTACACCTCTGTAACACCTCGCAATAAACAGTCATGGCTGACAGCAAAAGCCAATTATGAAAACTGGCTTGAAAAGAAGGAAAGTTTATATTCTATCAAATAAGATGCACATCTTTTCAGATTTGGGTATAAAGCAGGATGGCTCCAAGCCAATTTTGCTAAGGGTCAGCATCCGTCAATGCAAATATTTTCCCTAAGAGATAAAAAGGGAGTTATACATGTTCACCTTGCCAAAATAAATGAGATCCTAAAGGATTACTATCTTGACTAATAAAAGAGGAAGACAATATAATCCCACTATGCAATACTTGTTACATGGAATGTGCATTTACTATCCTTGAAGAAGTTCTCCCATGAATATTTGTTCCTTAAATGAGTGTACAGTATATATGTGTATGGTGTGTAGTATGTGATAATACACACACCAGCACTGTTCTGCTTTGCTTCTGAGTGATGTCACCGCATTTTTAGACTATCCAGCTCACTTTATGCTCTACTGTATGCATGAACTGCAAGTCTCTTTTAGGCTATGTGCGCACAGTGCGTTTTTGCGCGTTTTTCGGGTGCGTTTTTGGCCTCAAAACTGCATGACTTTGCTTCCCCAGCAAAGTCTATGAGTTTTCAATTTTGCTGTCCGCACACAACTGTTTTTTTAAGCTGCGTTTTTGAGCTTGAAAAAAAAAATGGACATGTCAACTTTCCTGCGTTTTTCTGCGTTTTCCCCCAATGCAATGCATTGGAAAAACGCAGCAAAACGCAGAGATCAAAAACGCAGCAAAATGCAGCCAAAAACGCACCAAATCGCGGTAAAAACGCATGCATTTTTTGACGCGTTTTTTCGACACAGGTGCGTTTTTGTGCGTTTTTAGCGGCCAAAAACACACAAAAACGCAGCGTCAAAAAGACGCAGTGTGCGAACCTAGCCTTACAATACTGTATAAGCCTATGAGCCTGCTCCTTTATATGACTGATCAGCATAGAAATGGAGATAACAATAGGTGAATTGAAGACACAAAAAGTACCTGGACCAAAAGTATTTTTAGGGGAGTTTTATAATGTCTTGAAAGCACAGATCTTCCCCAACATAACAAAATTCTAGAAATATTTACTTTTAGGAACAAAACCTTCAGAGCCCATCAATATTGCATACATTAAGGAAACTAAAGTAGGTAAGGACGTTTTATGACTCTACCTGTTAACCAATATCTTTCATTAAAGATGTTTTGTGGCCTAAAGGCTACTTTACACACTGCGATATCGGTCCCGATATCGCTAGTGTGGGTACCTGCCCCCATCTGTTGCGCGACACGGGCATATCGCTGCCCGTGCCGCACAACATCGCCCAGAGCCATCACACATACCTGTCGGGCGACGTCGCTGTGACCGGCGAACTGCCTCCTTTCTAAGGGGGCGGTCCGTGCGGCGTCACAGCGACGTCACTGAAACGTCACTGAACCGCCGCCCAATCGCAGCGGAGGGGCGGAGATGAGCGGGACGTAACATCCCGCCCACCTCCTTCCTTCCGCATAGCGGCCGGGAGGCAGGTAGGGAGAGCTTCCTCGCTCCTGCGGCGTCACACGCAGCGATGTGTGCTGCCGCAGGAACGACGAACAACCTCGTTACTGCTGAAGTAACGATAATTGAGAATGGACCCCCGTGTCGCCGATTAGCGATTTTGCACTGTTTTGCAACGATGCAAAATCGCTTATCGGTGTCACACGCAACGGCATCGCTAATGCGGCCGGATGTGCGTCACAAAATCCGTGACCCCAATGACTCTGCATTAGCGATGTTGCAGCGTGTAAAGCCCGCTTAAAGCCCGGTGGGGGTGCAGGGGGGTGCCGTTGGGAAAAGGAAGGGTCACTGCGTACTCACTCAGTCCCAGACTACTGACACCGACAGCTTGTAAACCAGAATTCTGAGCACCGCTGCAGCAAGGAGGGCGCACGCTTGGATTTGTGTACTTGGTGTTGCTTGTTAGCCTGTGGCCTTTGCCGTGGCACCTTCTCACTTGTTGGACCCTATAGTCTGGAACTAATCAGGTCCCGCTCACCCGTATGCTAACGGACTGAGCTTGCTCTAAGGGTTCACGCTTGGGATTTGGTGGACTGTACTTTGGGAAAAGTCCTATCCCATCGTTGCGTTAGTACCCCAATTTTGGAGCTGGTGATGGCTAAATCTTGAAGACTTCACCCCCGTTGGTAAAAGGATGCTTGAAGCTACTTCCCGGCCTAGGGTCCACGTACCCCGTCATGCCCTGACCCCTGCCCGGAGATGGCTCAAGGCCACCGGCTGCCCTCCTCGGCAAGTCCGTGCCCCTTGACACGATCCCTTGCAACCGAGGTTCCAGCTCCTCCCAGGCCCATACCAACGTCTGCCACCTAGGATTCTAAAGTATTTATGGTATTTAAAATTATCAAATTTTCCTCAAACCAATTTAACCATAATTCTTTGTGGTCTGGTATTTTGACTTTAATGGTGAGGTATTATTACACACAGTATGGGTTAGGTCCGTGATTTGTGGTCCTCTTGGGAGATATTAAAAATCATGTTCCTCAGAGAGACCATAGAAGTCCCCTTATATGATTGAGCTTTATTGCTGTGGAGTGATTGTCTGAATCCGTGGTGGATAATGACAGAGTGTGCTGCTGGCACTATTTTTCTATGGGAAAGCCGGTGGAAGGATCTTTTAGTACTTCCTCCATTAGGATGATTGCTCAAACTAGTGGAGCGCATGGTGCGTTCCACGGCTGAATTTCAGCAGCGCCCGTGAGTGAAGCCCGTTTACGTCACTTCCTGTGACGTGGGTGCTCACCAGCGTCACTTCCGGGGATTCCTTACGAGCGCTCCGTACCTGGACCCTCCTCGTCTACGTCATCTTCTATGACGAGCATAGGAATGCCTCACTTCCGGTTTTCCGGAGCTGTGGGTGGCGTCTGGCGCCATTTTTAAACACAGGCGCCGCCAGCACAGTATGAGATGCCGGATTACAAGTCCTACACGTGGCAAACTGCAGCCAGATTTCCTACCCTAATAGGGAGCCCCTGATGAACCCTGATGTGACTTGCGATCGGGGGGAAACGCGTTGGGCAGTGTTTCGGTGGTGTCAATTGGACCCTGATGTATTTACATCCGTCATAGGACTTCTATGATTAAGCTAAGTACTATGCTTATATCTTATGATCACTGTTATGGTTATGTGGACCTCAGTAACTGGCTCATAATCCATTGCATGTATCACCTTTTGTGAAGTTCATATTGCCCTCTATGAGAGTGTCTACAATAGCCTATTTTGCCTTCTGTGAAGTGTGTACCCTATATTGATTTAACTATACGTACTGCTGTCTCCCAAAAATTTCTTTGAGGGAGCTTTTGGTACGTTATTAATAGGGCATTAGGAGATCCTAATTATGACAATTTTGGCATTTGCCTTTGTCTGGTCATGTGAAATTGTGACTATCTCCTTTTTCTGGAATTAAGGGCGCTCCTTTGAATAGCTTATTGAGCCTGGGAGATTTTTCCAAGGGTTCTTTATATTGTAGGCACATGTGACTTACTACCTTTGTGATAGGCATATTTAGAGGTACATGAGTGGTGTATATAGGCACTACAGTGATTATTGGTGTGCCATTTTCTGAAGCTTGACAAATATTGTTGCTATGGTCCACTTGTAAACACTTTATACTATTGAATAAGACTGTTCTATTGATACGATTGTATGAGATTTCCCTTGAGTATTGTCTGTAAAGTGCAACCGTCCCTCACTTCCCCCTTCCCAGACTAGCTGCACAATAAGACCAGCGAAGGGAAAGCAGGGTGAGTCTTCGTTGAGTGGGGGCGCCACAGCGCTTAGGTTTAGGGTGCCAACCTCCGCGGTAAGGCAGGGCCTCTATAGGGTTCGTTTGGCCAATTCCTGGTTGCACTTTCAAAATCTTGTTTGATATTCATACATTATATGACTGTTTCAAACTTATTTAGACTGGATATGTATATACAATCTGACTTTTTCAATAGGCAGCATTAATTGCTATGTATTAGGGACGTGTAATTTCTCTTTCCTGGTGCTAGCCAGGGTGACCTCCTGATTTAAAGGGGTCCTCTACTTCTCTGGCGGTTATTGGAATTTTATGTCCCGTCTATGTGTGTATTGTTTTTGTTTGGGGTTTGTTTTAATAAGTAATTAATAAAATTTAAATTTTTAAGGGGTTTTTGGTCTATACACCTAGGATTCTACTCAGAGCCCAGCTCCTCACCCTTTGCTCTCCACTCCACACTCTGCTTTCTCTTGACACTTCTCACCTACCCTTACCAACCCCCCAAGTAAGCGGCCCTATTCCCATCAGGCCCCCCAAAGGTGTGTCTGGTGGGTATGGTGTAAAGTGTTCCTAGGGTTTTGACTGGCTCTGATCTTAGCAACACCAAAGAACAAGAATCCGTAGCCAAGGAGGATGCGGATACTGTGCAGAAGGCACATTGCACAATACCCTGTGACGACCTGATAGGCCAGGGCGTCACATGTGCTATGAGGATTCACAATTTTGCAGTAACATAGAGTGACTGCGGAACTGTACCCTAAGGCCAGATATTGATCTTACTATTGTGTCCAAAATATTGGTAAAAAAGGCTGGCTGCTCTACTGCCAAGTTAATAACTAATAAGATGGATTTTTTCCTTGTCAGATCAGCAGTTACTAATATAAGCAATGTCCCTGCAGTACTTGATTTACTAAAAATAAGACCTTTGCTCTATCCATCCCCAGCTGTACTGATCATGTCTGCTGAAAAAGCCTTTGATAGCATTCAATGGGGATTGTTGCATAACGAATTGGATTTTATGGGATATTTTCAATTCACTGGAGGGGCCTTTATGACTAGAGTTGAGCGCGGTTCGCGGTTCGAGGTTCTCCAGTTCTAGGCTCGAGTGATTTTGGGGCCTGTTCTAGATCGAACTAGAACTCGAGCTTTTTGCAAAAGCTCGATAGTTCTAGAAACGTTCGAGAACGGTTCTAGCAGCAAAAAAACAGCTAATTCCTAGCTGGCTTTCCGCTGTAATAGTGTAAGTCACTCTGTGACTCACACTATTATGAAATTTCAGTGTATAGTGTGCGGGAACAGCGCCTTCAGATCACTGCTGTTTGTATAATGGCGATCGCCATTTTTTTTTTTCCTTCTCTTCCTTCCCAAAGCGCGCGCGTGTAGTGGGGAGGGCCAGCATGTCAGCCAATCCCAGACACACACACAGCTAAGTGGACTTTTAGCCAGAGAAGCAACGGCATGTGTGATAGGATGTCCATGTCACATGTCCCTGCATTATAAAAACGGACATTTTCCTCCAGCACGCCATTATCTGCCTTCTGCGTCCTTGGTGTCAGACATCACTGGCGCAGCTCCGTCCTGAGTCCTATCACCGATACAGCTGTATGCGCTCCATACACAGCGCTGGACAGCTTAGGGAGAACACTTTCTATCAGTCCTTTTAAGGGCTCGTACCGGCAGGGTCAGAGCCATAGGTGACAGGTCCTGAAAACAGAGACAGCGTCTGAGTTAGCTAAGGTCAGGGATTTCCAAGCTGCATTTCCCCATTAGGAGGGAATAGAAAGGCAGGCTTCCATTCCTCTACACAGAGCCCCACAATCCTAACACTGTACCCTCCTTTCCTCTGCACACTCCAACTCATTATAACTAAGCCATTATACTAGCAAACACTGAGTGTACCTAGTGTCATCCTAAACGTGGCTGTTGGACTTCTGTATAGTCCCAGTAGTGCACAGATATCTGCAGCACGTCTGCCTGCATTGCACACTCAAACTCATTGTTACTAAGCCATTATACTAGCAAACACTCAGTGAACCTAGTGGCATCCTAAACGTGGCTGTTGGACTTCTGTATAGTCCCAGTAGTGCACAGATATTTGCAGCACGTCTGCCTGCATTGCACACTCAAACTCATTGTTACTAAGCCATTATACTAGCAAACACTCAGTGAACCTAGTGGCATCCTAAACGTGGCTGTTGGACTTCTGTATCATCCCACTAGTGCAAAGATATTAGCAGCACGTCTGCCTGCATTGCACACTCAAACTCATTGTTACTAATACATTATAATACCAAAAATTGAGTAAACTTAGTGGCATACAAGAAGTGGCTGTTGTACTCCATTAGTGCCCCACTGATGCCAAGCTATGTGCAGCACCTCTGCAGGACACCCTCCTGCTCTGTTTTTAATAAGCTATAATGATAGCAAAAAATACTGCCATTTAGTGGCATCATAGAACTGTCTGTTGTATTCCATTAGTGCCCCACTAGTGCCAAGCTATGTGCAGCACCTCTGAATGACACCCTCCTGCTCTGTTTTTAATAAGCTATAATGATAGCAAAAAATGCTGTCATTTAGTGGCATACAAAAAGTGACTGTTGGACTTCTGTATTGTACCACTAGTGCAAAGATATTAGCAGCACGTCTGCCTATATTGCACACTCAAACTCATTTGTCACTAAGCCATTATACTAGCAAACACTGAGGAAACTTAGTGGCATCCTAAAAGTGGCTGTTGGACTTCTGTATCGTCCCACTAGTGCAAAGATATTTGCAGCACGTCTGCCTGCATTGCACACTCAAACTCATTGTTACTAAGCCATTATACTAGCAAACACTGAGTGAACTTAGTGGCATCCTAAACGTGGCTGTTGGACTTCTGTATAGTCCCAGTAGTGCACAGATATTTGCAGCACGTCTGCCTGCATTGCACACTCAAACTCATTGATACTAAGCCATTATACTAGCAAACACAGAGGAAACTTAGTGGCATCCTAAAAGTGGCTGTTGGACTTCTGTATTGTCCCACTAGTGCAAAGATATTTGCAGCACGTCTGCCTGCATTGCACACTCAAACTCATTTGTTACTAAGCCATTATACTAGCAAACACTGAGGAAACTTAGTGGCATCCTAAACGTGGCTGTTGGACTTCTGTATCGTCCCACTAGTGCAAAGATATTTGCAGCACGTCTGCCTGCATTGCACACTCAAACTCATTGTTACTAAGCCATTATACTAGCAAACACTCAGTGAACCTAGTGTCATCCTAAACGTGGTTGTTGGACTTCTGTATCGTCCCACTAGTGCAAAGATATTTGCAGCACGTCTGCCTGCATTGCACACTCAAACTCATTGTTACTAAGCCATTATACTAGCAAACACTCAGTGAACCTAGTGGCATCCTAAACGTGGCTGTTGGACTTCTGTATCGTCCCACTAGTGCAAAGATATTTGCAGCACGTCTGCCTGCATTGCACACTCAAACTCATTGTTACTAAGCCATTATACTAGCAAACACTCAGTGAACTTAGTGGCATCCTAAACGTGGCTGTTGGACTTCTGTATTGTCCCACTAGTGCAAAGATATTTGCAGCACGTCTGCCTGCATTGCACACTCAAACTCATTGTTACTAAGCCATTATACTAGCAAACACTCAGTGAACCTAGTGTCATCCTAAACGTGGTTGTTGGATTTCTGTATCGTCCCACTAGTGCAAAGATATTTGCAGCACGTCTGCCTGCATTGCACACTCAAACTCATTGTTACTAAGCCATTATACTAGCAAACACTCAGTGAACCTAGTGGCATCCTAAATGTGGCTGTTGGACTTCTGTATCGTCCCACTAGTGCAAAGATATTTGCAGCACGTCTGCCTGCATTGCACACTCAAACTCATTGTTACTAAGCCATTATACTAGCAAACACTGAGTGAACTTAGTGGCATCCTAAACGTGGCTGTTGGACTTCTGTATAGTCCCAGTAGTGCACAGATATTTGCAGCACGTCTGCCTGTATTGCACACTCAAACTCATTGTTACTAAGCCATTATACTAGCAAACACTGAGGAAACTTAGTGGCATCCTAAACGTGGCTGTTGGACTTCTGTATCGTCTCACTAGTGCAAAGATATTTGCAGCACGTCTGCCTGCATTGCACACTCAAACTCATTGTTACTAAGCCATTATACTAGCAAACACTCAGTGAACCTAGTGTCATCCTAAACGTGGTTGTTGGACTTCTGTATCGTCCCACTAGTGCAAAGATATTTGCAGCACGTCTGCCTGCATTGCACACTCAAACTCATTGTTACTAAGCCATTATACTAGCAAACACTGAGTGAACTTAGTGGCATCCTAAACGTGGCTGTTGGACTTCTGTATAGTCCCAGTAGTGCACAGATATTTGCAGCACGTCTGCCTGTATTGCACACTCAAACTCATTGTTACTAAGCCATTATACTAGCAAACACTGAGGAAACTTAGTGGCATCCTAAACGTGGCTGTTGGACTTCTGTATCGTCTCACTAGTGCAAAGATATTTGCAGCACGTCTGCCTGCATTGCACACTCAAACTCATTGTTACTAAGCCATTATACTAGCAAACACTCAGTGAACCTAGTGTCATCCTAAACGTGGTTGTTGGACTTCTGTATCGTCCCACTAGTGCAAAGATATTTGCAGCACGTCTGCCTGCATTGCACACTCAAACTCATTGTTACTAAGCCATTATACTAGCAAACACTCAGTGAACCTAGTGGCATCCTAAACGTGGCTGTTGGACTTCTGTATCGTCCCACTAGTGCAAAGATATTTGCAGCACGTCTGCCTGCATTGCACACTCAAACTCATTGTTACTAAGCCATTATACTAGCAAACACTGAGTGAACTTAGTGGCATCCTAAACGTGGCTGTTGGACTTCTGTATAGTCCCAGTAGTGCACAGATATTTGCAGCACGTCTGCCTGCATTGCACACTCAAACTCATTGTTACTAAGCCAATATATTAGCAAACACTGAGTGAACTTAATGGCATTCTAAACGTGGCTGTTGGACTTCTGTATAGTCCCAGTAGTGCACAGATATTTGCAGCACGTCTGCCTGCATTGCACACTCAAACTCATTGTTACTAAGCCATTATACTAGCAAACACTCAGTGAACCTAGTGGCATCCTAAACGTGGCTGTTGGACTTCTGTATTGTCCCACTAGTGCAAAGATATTTGCAGCACGTCTGCCTCCATTGCACACTCAAACTCATTGTTACTAAGCCATTATACTAGCAAACACTGAGTGAACTTAGTGGCATCCTAAACGTGGCTGTTGGACTTCTGTATTGTCCCACTAGTGCAAAGATATTTGCAGCACGTCTGCCTGCATTGCACACTCAAACTCATTTGTTACTAAGCCATTATACTAGCAAACACTGAGGAAACTTAGTGGCATCCTAAACGTGGCGGTTGGACTTCTGTATCATCCCACTAGTGCAAAGATATTTGCAGCACGTCTGCCTGCATTGCACACTCAAACTCATTGTTACTAAGCCATTATACTAGCAAACACAGAGGAAACTTAGTGGCATCCTAAAAGTGGCTGTTGGACTTCTGTATTGTCCCACTAGTGCAAAGATATTTGCAGCACGTCTGCCTGCATTGCACACCCAAACTCATTGTTACTAAGCCAATATATTAGCAAACACTGAATGAACTTAGTGGCATTCTAAACGTGGCTGTTGGACTTCTGTATAGTCCCAGTAGTGCACAGATATTTGCAGCACGTCTGCCTGCATTGCACACTCAAACTCATTGTTACTAAGCCATTATACTAGCAAACACTCAGTGAACCTAGTGGCATCCTAAACGTGGCTGTTGGACTTCTGTATAGTCCCACTAGTGCAAAGATATTAGCAGCACGTCTGCCTGCATTGCACACTCAAACTCATTGTTACTAAGCCATTATACTAGCAAACACTCAGTGAACCTAGTGGCATCCTAAACGTGGCTGTTGGACTTCTGTATCGTCCCACTAGTGCAAAGATATTTGCAGCACGTCTGCCTGCATTGCACACTCAAACTCATTGTTGCTAAGCCATTATACTAGCAAACACAGAGGAAACTTAGTGGCATCCTAAAAGTGGCTGTTGGACTTCTGTATCGTCCCACTAGTGCACAGATATTTGCAGCACGTCTGCCTGCATTGCACACTCAAACTCATTGTTACTAAGCCATTATACTAGCAAACACTCAGTGAACCTAGTGGCATCCTAAACGTGGCTGTTGGACTTCTGTATCGTCCCACTAGTGCAAAGATATTTGCAGCACGTCTGCCTGCATTGCACACTCAAACTCATTGTTGCTAAGCCATTATACTAGCAAACACAGAGGAAACTTAGTGGCATCCTAAAAGTGGCTGTTGGACTTCTGTATTGTCCCACTAGCGCAAAGATATTTGTAGCACGTCTGCCTGCATTGCACACTCAAACTCATTGTTACTAAGCCATTATACTAGCAAACACTCAGTGAACCTAGTGGCATCCTAAACGTGGCTGTTGGACTTCTGTATAGTCCCAGTAGTGCAAAGATATTAGCAGCACGTCTGCCTGCATTGCACACTCAAACTCATTGTTACTAATACATTATAATACCAAAAATTGAGTAAACTTATTGGCATACAAGAAGTGGCAAAAAATACTGCCATTTAGTGGCATCATAGAACTGTCTGTTGTATTCCATTTGTGCCCCACTGGTGCCAAGCTATGTGCAGCACCTCTGCATGAATCTGAAAACTCATCTGTTCACAAATGACTATAACCTTCAATGACACCACCACCATACGTACTTGACGCTCAACCTAAACCACTCCTACTGTCTCCTCCCAAAAATCCTTTAGAATGTAATCCCGCAAGGGCAGGGCCCTCTTCCCTCTGTACCAGTCTGTCTATAGTTACTTGTATATGTATTCTGTTTGTAACCCCCTTCTCATGTACAGCACCATGGAATCAATGGTGCTCTATAAATCAATAATAATAAAAATAATAATAACTTCCTTGTCTGTACTCATTGCAGCTTTGGAGCAGACCTCTGATTCCCAGGCTATAGTGCGACTGAACAGCTATGCAAACTCAACCATCTCTGTTACCCCATACTCAGCAGGGCTGGTGGAAACTTGAGAGCTCTTAGGAAGCAAGTGCGATTGGATTGACACCACAGAGGAATGGAGTATTTGGGATCTTGAAATTGGGGTGGAGGAGAGGCCACTTTATGGAGCACTTCAGATCCATTGAAGCAGCTGCTGTTTTGGCCTCATCTACATTTGTTAGCGATGGTCGTGTCCATGAAAAAAGGGATCATATCAGATTATCCATGGGAAGAAGTACACCTGTTCTTTTGGATGGTATTTGTTGTTACAAAACGGTGACGCCTTAAACGCAAGCAGCCTGCTGCGGTTTCAGTTGCGCCCAGGCATCAGCTGCCATTTAAGCCTGTGCCTCGGGTTGTCCAGCTGGCTGCTTTCTCCTCCACGTCTAAGTGTGGAGAGGCAGCTAGTGCGCATGCGTGTGCTTATTTACCCCAGCCGCAGCCTACCTCCAGTGTTTCGCCTAGTGAGTATGCTCAGCCTGACTGTGCCATTCCTGAGGCTAAGTATTCATTTCGGGCTACAGCGCATGTTCCCACACTTAGTGCGAAAAGCCTCTTTGCACAGGTACTTTCACTCCGTGCCGGGTCTAAGTCCTGTGTTGTGCCTAGACACCATGCTAAAGCTGATAGTCTTTTTTCAGAGACTGTATTTCATGCAACTGACCATGGTCAGGCACTTACTGCATCAGAAACTAGGTCCGGTAATGAACTCTTTGGCCCTGCCCCTGATGTGGGGGGCCCATTTAGACCACAGGGCATCAGGTGTCCTGACGATGTGACCAGGCCACTCCCAAATGGCTTGCAGAGGCCCGCCCCTATGACTTGTCACGTCACCTCATTATTGATGTTCAGACGATGACTGGTGAGGTGTTTGGGTCATGACAGCCACGAGGTCATCATTGAAGTTGCGGTTCCAAATAGGACGCTAGTTATGCCACTCATGACGTATCACTCTGCTTTTGTCTCCAGGAGGTGCATTGTGGTCCACCCTGGTTTGGGGCGGACCGAGGTTATAAAAGGGGCTGGAGACAACAAGGAGGTGCGCAGTCTTCTATTATGCTCCGAAAGAGCACACCTCCATGTGTTGAAGCCATTGCGGCTTTAGGCCAGAGGTAGGCAGGGATAGGGCGTCGATGCAGGCCGCCACCACAGTTGGTAACGCAGAACGGTTAAGACCAGCTCCTGTCCTACAAGTCCTGCTTGTGCAGCCCAGTGGCATTAACAGGCCTGCTGCTGCTGATGCGCCTGCTGTCTACAGGTGTGGCCCCAATGCACACGGTCAGCGTACTGAATGGTCCCTGTGATGTTAACAGGGAGTTCCTAGGCTGGGTGGGCGTGTGGACCCTGTGACGCTAACAGGGTTCCCAGTCTCAAGATCCGAGTGGCGTCTAACTTGGTTCAGGCTACTATTAGTTTCATAGCCACACAGCTCTGTATCCTCCACCGAACCTTCCAGTTGCCAACCTCTCCTTTTCCATCTGGGAGCACGGTGGACACTGACTGCTGATGGGGATATATACCTTTCTCTTTCTTTTCTTATTAATTTTCGTTGGCTGACCCAGGGGAAGAAAAGTCCTCTGAGAGCCATGACTTTTTCATCTTGGTTCTTTTAGAAACACAGTGAGGGGACTCCAACCACAGTCTCCTCGTTGCCACTAATTGGGCCACACACACCCCACTTGACTGGCATCAGTTGACGCCCCTTTTGAAAAAGAAAAAGATGCTTTGCATGAAGCACTCTCAAAAATACGCGTGCCTTTCCCGTCCCCTGGCTGACCCAGGGGAAGAAAAGTCCTCTGAGAGCCATGACTTGTTCATCTTGGTTCTTTTAGAAACACAGCAAGGGGACTCCAACCACAGTCTCCCTCGTTGCCACTAATTGGGCCACACACACCCCACTTGACTGGCATCAGTTGACCCAATTTTCAAGATGAAAAAGATGCTTTGCATGAAGCACTCTCAAAAATACGCGTGCCTTTCCCGTCCCCTGGCTGACCCAGGGGAAGAAAAGTCCTCTGAGAGCCATAACTTGTTCATCTTGGTTCTTTTAGAAACACAGCGAGGGGACTCCAACCACAGTCTCTCTCGTTGCCACTAATTGGGCCAAACACACCCCACTTGACTGGCATCAATTGACCCCCCTTTTGAAAAAGAAAAAGATGCTTTGCATGAAGCACTCCAAAAATACGTGTGCCTTTCCCTTCCCCTGGCTGACCCAGGGGAAGAAAAGTCCTCTGAGAGCCATGACTTGTTCATCTTGGTTCTTTTAGAAACACAGCGAGGGGACTCCAACCACAGTTTCCCTCGTTGCCACTAATTGGGCCACACACACCCCACTTAACTGGCATCAGTTGACCCCCCTTTTGAAAAAGAAAAAGATGCTTTGCATGAAGCACTCTCAAAAATACGCGTGCCTTTCCCGTCCCCTGGCTGACCCAGGGGAAGTAAAGTCCTCTGAGAGCCATGATTTGTTCATCTTTGTTCTTTTAGAAACACAGCGAGGGGACTCCAACCACAGTCTCTCTCGTTGCCACCAATTGGGCCACACACACCCCACTTGACTGGCATCAGTTGACCCCCCTTTTGAAAAAGAAAAAGATGCTTTGCATGAAGCACTCTCAAAAATACGCGTGCCTTTCGCCTCCCCTGGCTGACCCAGGGGAAGAAAAGTCCTCTGAGAGCCATGTCCACATTGTCAGTGGACAGACGCGTGTGCTTATCTGCCAGCAGACCCCCAGCAGCACTGAAGACAGGTTCCGAGGCAATCTCAGGCAATTTATCCAGATTGGAAGCCTAAAATGAGCAGGGCTCAAGTTGCACAGTAATGGCATCGATGTTTCCTTGCATATACTCATATATCTGTGTGTCCTTCTCTTTTTCCTTGTCCAGCTCTTTTGTTTTCGCATGAGTATATGTCCTTGTCACTTTCCCATGTGTTTGTGTTGTGTTGTGAGTTGTTTGTCACCTTTTGGACACCTTTGACGGTGTTTTCTAGGTGTTTTTATGTGTTTGTGATTGCCTGCCATTGTTTCCTATGCAGTTCGAGTTCGGTTCGTCGAACGTTCGATGAGCCGAACTCGAACGGGACCTCCGTTCGTCAAGCCGACCTCGAGCAGAACCGCGACCGGTTCGCTCATCTCTATTTATGACATGGCAAAAGCTTGGATATACACAATATGGTTCATTTCATTTTCTTTTAAATTACAAAAGGGAACTAGGCAATGCTGACCCTTTTCTTTGTTACTTTATAGCATTCCTATTCAGCTCCCAAATAGATTGTTAGCATTGCCACCAGAGCAGGAGGGCATCAGAGTGGGGAAGGAATGTACTAATCATTTCTTTATTCAAAACTGACAAAGGATGCACACGATGTAAAATCTCTTAGGCCTGAAACACACTTCCGTTAAAAACACGAACGTGCCGCGAGACACGTATTTACCCTGCGTGTTGCGTGTGGTAAGTACGTGTCTCGGGTACGTGCGGTCCACGTGTGTTCTACGTGTGCTATCCGCAATAGCACACGTAGAACTGGTAATTTGCATACTCACGTGGTCTGCGCTCCTGTCCAAGCAAGTGGCAGCAGCGGCAGAGACAGGAGGGCTGGAGAAGGTGAGTAAATGTTTTTTTTTTTCACTGACACGTGTGTTTTCTCCGGCACGTGTCACACGGGGCCACATCCACACTACATCCGTGTGGTACGGGTGTGGGCCCTGTGACACCCGTGCTGCCGGAGAAAACGTGGATATGTCAGCGTGTAGAAAAACGCACACACGTACAAACGCACACGGACACACGTTTCGTGTGGTTTTACGTGTGTGTGCCTGCTACAATAGGGTAGCATTGCTGAACGTGTCTCCGTGCCGCCGGTACGTGCAAAAAATGGCAAACAGGTACCGGCGGCACGGATGTGTGTCGGAGGCCTTAAGCAGTTTTCTACCTGAGAATACACTTTTCAAAACCCTGAATTACTTAGAAAATTATTAGATGGATGAAATCAGCTGAACACAGCAGTAATCACAAACAAATGGAGAGATACCTACAACTCCCATCATAATAGTACACCCCCTTTGAAAAGTAAGATTTTAATCAACATTTCACTGAACACAAGAACAATTTCTAAAATTTTGACAATACAGAGTTTTATGTTGGAATACTGCCCCAAGACCCAATTTCCAAAAGCAGGGGATCATGCTCTACTTCAGTATGTCACACTACATTATGGCATACATGGTCACCTAAATGAACTGTACTCCCCATAGCCAGCGGCACTCATGCAGCCTCAAACCACGACACTCCCACCACCATGCTTGATTGTAAGCAAAACACACTTGTCTCTGTACTCCTCATTTGGCTGCCACCATACATTTGACACCTTCTGAACCAAATAAGGTTATCGTGGTCTAATCACACCACAGGGCTTGTTTCCAGCAATCCATGTCCTTATTCTGCTTGTCTTCAGCAAATCGTTTGAGGTCTTTCTTGTTCATCATCTTTAGAAAAGGCTTCCTTCTGGGACAACAGCCATGCAGACAAATGTCTGACCACTCACAGCTGACCTCCCACCCCTTTAACCTCTGCAGCAATGCTAGCTACACTCATACATTTTTATTAAAAAGACAAACTCTGGATATGACACTAAGCATGTCCACTCAACTTCCTTGATCGGCCATGGAAAGGCCTGTTCTGAGTGGAACCTGTCTTGGTACAGCACTGTATGGTCTTGGCCACTGTGTTGCTGCTCAGTTTCAGGGTATTGGCAATGGTCTTACAACCTAGGCCATCTTTCTGGTGAGCAATAATTCTTTGTTTTAGATCTTCAGAGAATTCTTTGGCATGAGGTGCCATTTTAAACTTACAGCAACGAGCATGGAAGAGTGTGTGAACTCAAAATATAACACACCTGATCCCCACTTACACCTGGTAACACATGATAACATGATAGTGTGGCGCCCCTGACCTGGTCAGGCACCACTGAGTACTACACCCATGCTGGGACAGTGCTTCCAGGTAGTTCTAAAGGCCGGAAAGAGGTGTGTACGCACAGACACATAGCAACCAGGTCTCCAACACCATTAGAGGGGACCCTTGGGCAGTCTCTAGAGGGGTCTGACCTTCAATTCTTGTCAAGGGGTGTAGTGGAGGGCCTGGGAGCTAAGATGCAGAGGGTGAAAGGAAAGGAGTGCAGCGAGCCAGTCTAGTAGTGGTGAGCGGCGGTTGCTAGAAGACGCAGACGCGTGCTCACACTAGTCAGACCCTGCACATGAAATAGCCGTTAGCGGGGGAGAACGGTTACCAGTCAGTCAGAAAGACGGAGAGAGAGTCAATCGAGCCCGGGGACTGCTGGTGCTTAGGCATGCACAGGGAACAGGTCCCTAGAGTAAACGTCCATTTATTGATCTGCTAAACCTGCCGGTGGGGGGAACTACAAGTCCCTCACCATCCATCTAGATTCTGAGCCTCAGCAGCAACGCGGGGACCATAAGGGGATTGAGCCTGGAGCCATCTCACTTGGTCCACCCTGCCGGCAAACGGGCCAAAAAGGGAGAAAAGGTAGCAGCGACTCCCTGGATGAACCCCACTGTACTTCAAGTCAGGGGTTACCTGAACAGAGAAATGCAAGGAAGGCGAGTTAATGGTTATCCTTAGACCGGCCTGAAGGAGTTTCTGGTTTCAACCTGGTTAATCGCAGCATCGCCCGGGTACCTCACAAAACAACTAAAGTGAGTAAAGATCATTTGAAAGACATTTTGGACTCTGACTGGATTATTCTTGGACTCACTACCCTACACACCCGAGCCCCTGGGGCCTGCCTCACTCACGGGAGGCCACACCATCCGACTGCAGACTCCATCAGCCCCAGACGCTCGTTAAATTTGCAGTGGCGGTCACCCATATTCCTGACCACAAACCGTGAGTGGCGTCACGACACATATTATACAAAATTGACATTCCTGTTGCCTTGCCTTATACAGAAGAAGACTCTGTGGCGTCCCTGAAGGTGGATCAATGTCCCTGGGATGACCGGGCGTCACATTAGCAGTGAGGAAAAATAGCTAATTGGGCACAATTTGGCCATTTTTGTTTACAAGTGTACTCATGTTTGTTGCCGGCTCGTCAGACATTAATGGATGTGTGTTGAGTTACTTAGAGGGACCAAATTTACACTGTTATACAAGCTGTACACTGACTACTTTATATTGTATCAAAGTGTCATACCTTCAATGTTGTCCCACAAAAAGATATAATAAAATATTTACAAAAATGTGAGGTGTGTTCTTACTTTTGGGATATACTGTATGTCAGACAGATTTAAGACAATGTCAATTTTCATATTCTTACAATCTTTTAAAAATCAAATAAAAGTTATATACAATTATTTTCTTCACTTAGTAGTTTCTGCTTTACCCCTAACTCGCTACTGTAATGATTCATTGTAAAGGGGGCTTTACACGCAACGACATCGCTAACGAGATGTCGTTGGGGTCACGGAATTCTTGACGCACATCCGGCCTCGTTAGCGAAGTCGTTGCGTGTGAAGCGCAGGAACGACTGTTAATGATCAAAAATACTCACCATATCGTTGATCGTTGACACGTCGATCTAATCTCAAATATCGTTGCTGCTTTTGGACGCAGGTTGTTCGTCGTTCCTGCGGCAGCACACATCGCTATGTGTGACACCGCAGTAACGACGAACAACATCGTACCTGCGGCCGCCATCAATGAGGAAGGAAGGAGGTGGGCGGGATCTTATGCTCATCTCCGCCCCTTCGCTTCTATTGGGCGGTTGCTTAGTGACGCCGCTGTGACATCGCACAAACCGCCCCCTTAGAAAGGAGGCGGTTCGCCGGCCACAGCGATGTCGCTAGGCAGGTAAGAATAGTGTGATGGGTCCTAGCGATGTTGTGCGCCACGGGCAGCGATTTGCCCGTGACATACAACCGACGGGGGCGGGTGCTTTCGCCAGTGACATCGCTAGCGATGTCGCTGTGTGTAAAGTGGCCTTTATTGAGAGATGCACAGATGAAGACAGATTCACTGAGTTATCAGATTACTGCTGCTACACAAAGAAGACTAAGAGGAAGGTCTCGCTCACACAAGTGTATGCATCGTACGAGTGCTATCCAATGTTTTATTGGATATCACTCAGTCCACTGTTAGGCTATGGGGCAGTGCCAATCAGCATATTATTTTTCATGCCAATTCGGCATGAGATCATATTTGCAGCATGCAGCAATTGGCAGCGTAAATCGAATCATGTGCACCCATTCAAGTCTATGGGTGCGTGTAAAACAACGGACTGCACTCCGATGTCATCCGAGTGCAGTCCAGTTTACGTGGACACAGACAATGGAAAAGATAGAGAATTTATGTTCTACATCTTCTCTTCACTTATGATACAATTCTCGCATGCAAGAGGATCAGATCACAGTAAACTAATATTTAGCTCAAACGCTGATCAGCATTTAAGCCGAGTGTCATAATTAGGCCGATTATCTCTCATGAGAAAATTGTTGGCTGTGTGAACTCAGCTGAAGAGAGAGTAACCGCAGCAAAAGAAAAAGATGCCAGGTATTGTACCTCCAATGATTTGATATTAATGTACTATTCATTTAAATCACAGACTCATAGATATTTATATGATCTATAACAGCCTATGACTTCATAAAAACAGATTTGCAATATATAATAATAAATCTCTATATAGGTCTTTCTAATATCAATGAAGATTCCACTATAGCAGACAAGCAAATATCTTTATAGTTTTATGACATAAAGAAAGTTCAAATATTACACTAACTTTAATGTATAGCTGTCATTAAAATTAATTAAAAAGAAAACTATAAGCTCTATCTAATCTTTTCTAGCAATTCATTCCTTGAGATAATTACGTACAAATGGATTTTCTGCCAAGCAGATCAAGAAATATAGGATTAACTCTTTTTCTAAAACTCTTCTCGGTGCCTCTGATCCCTTTAGCAGCAAAATGGGCAGAGCAATCAGGGCAATTACAATACATCGCAAACTTTCACTCATTTATTTATAGATATAACAAATCTTAAAAATCATCTGTTGCACAATATGGCTTTAAGTGTAGGATGCTTAAAAGGGTGGTTTAAAAGAAAAAAAAAAATTTGAATCCCTATTTAAATCTATTTGATGCCATAATCTAAGCTATTTTCTAATATACGTGTATTAACAATTTCCTACCATTCCCTAACTACACTATGTAACTGCTATTCTATTTTTTTTTTATTTACTGTCTGATGACGATTCGTTTGAGAATCCCAGTTCATGCTGGAACACTCAAACAAAGTGTCATCAGTGGGCATAGTCTGAGGTAGTGCCCACAGCCTCACCTCCCTGAAAAGAAGGAATCTTCCTCTGTTGTTACTTAAAGTCAACTCTCTAATGTTCAGTTAGATCAGTCTCCAGAGATAAACAGAGACTGATCTCAGGAAGTAATGAAGTGCTTTGGTTCTGCTACCTGTGAAGTACTATACAGGGGTATCTCCCTTTCATGGAAAGTTGTTTAGTGTTTCTCCTTTGTCCCTTTTCCCCTCAATCTCTACACTACTCGCAACCTTTATTCCTCTCATGATATTTAGCAAATCTCTGTCCTCCATGTCTGCAATCTAGCTCCACTATGCCATCGTAATCAACTCAATTTCCCATGCAACTATAAGCTACTTTGAGAAGTAGCTCACTAACGATTTCACTGCCTGTACTAGCGCTGTGTTTAATAGCACACCTAAAGATATACAGTGGGGAAAATAAGGCGGGCCTTGCACGTTGCGACATCGCAAGCCGATGCTGCGATGTCGCACGCGATAGTCCCCGCCCCCGTCGCAGGTACGATATCTTGTGATAGCTGGCGTAGCGAAAATTATCGCTACGCCAGCTTCAGATGCACTCACCTGCCCTGCAACTGTCGCTCTGGCCGGCGACCCACCTCCTTCCTAAGGGGGTGGGTCGTGCGGCGTCATAGCGACGTCACACGGCAGGTGGCCAATAGCGGCGGAGGGGCGGAAATGAGCAGGATGTAAACATCCCGCCCACCTCCTTCCTTCCGTAGAGCCGCCGGCGGCAGGTAAGGTGAAGTTCCTCGCTCCTGCGGCATAACACACAGCGATGTGTGCTGCCGCAGGAACGAGGAACAGCATCATACCATCGCTGCAGCAAAATTATGGAAAAGTCGGAGCTTGCAACGATGATACGATAACGATGCTTTTGCGCTCGTTTATCGTATCATCTAGGATTTACACACTACGACATCACAAGTGACGCCGGATGTGCGTCACTTTCGATTTGACCCCACCGACATTGCACCTGCGATGTCGTAGTGTGCAAAGCCGCCCTAAGTCTTTAATACAATGCCAATTTTGCAAGTTTTCCAGTAAAAAAAAAATGGAAAAGTCTGTAATTTTTATAGTAGGTACACTTCAACTGTGACAGAAAGAAAGAAAAAAAAAAACTTGAAAACTACTGTATAGTTTTTAAATAATTAATTTGCATTTTATTGCATGAATAAGTATATGATGACCTACCAACCAGCAAGAATTCTGGCTCTCACAGACCTGTTATTTTTTCTTTAAGAAGCCCCCTACCTGCACCCATTACCTGTATTAATTGCACCTGTTTAAACTCGTTAACTATGTAAAAGACACCAGTCCACACACTCAATCAATTACACTCCAACCTCTCAACCATGGCCAAGACCAAAGAGCTGTCTAAGGACACCAGTGATAAAATTGTAGACCTGCACAAGGCTGAAATGGGCTACAGAACGATAGGCAAGCATCTTGGTGGCAAGTCAACAACTATTGGTGCAATTATTAGATAATGAAAGAAACACAAGATGACTGTCAATCTTACTCAGTCTGGGACTCAATGCAAGATCTTGCCTCTATATTGAGAAGGGTCAGGAATCAGGCCAGAAATACATGTGAGGACCTGATCAATGACCTGAAGGGAGTTGAGATGACAGTCTTAAAGATTACTGTTAGTAACATACTACACCGTTATGGATTAAAATCCTGCAGGGCATGCAAGGGCCCCCTGTTCATATCAGCACATGTCCAGGATCATTGGAAGTTCAACAATGACCATCTGACTGATCCAAAGGAGGCATGGGAGAAGGTCATATTGTCTGAGACAAAATTAGAATATTTTTGTATCAACTCCACTCGCCTTGTTTGAAGGAAGAAGAAAGATGAGTACAACCCAAAGAACTCCATACCAACTGTGAAACATAGGGGTGGAAACATCATACTTTTGGGCTGTTTTTCTGCAAAGGGGACATAACAACTGCACCATATCGAAGTGAGGATGGATGAGGTCATGTGAGTTTTTGGCCTTCTCTCAGTAAGAACATTGAAGATATGTCGTGGCTAGGTCTTCTAGCAAGACAATGACCTGAAACACACAGTAACCAAGGAGTGTGTTTCAGTCTCCAGACATTTCCCAATAGAAAATCTTTGTAGGTAGCTGAAACTCGATGTTGCCCAGTGACAGTGACCACCCCAGGGCCTTAGGTGACTCGGTGTCGGGCTGGCTGGACTAGTCTGGGGTAGTCAACGGTGGCGGGGCCCAATTCCGTGACCCTGGTGGAGTCAATTAAAAGTGGCGGTATTGGGGAGGTGATGATAATAAAGTTTATGAAAGATTCGTGACGCCACCTGTGGTAATTTGCAGCTATGGAGCCGCAGCTGCTGGAAGGGACCTCCGGGGCTGATGTTATGGCAGCTAAGGTGTTTCTTGCTCTCCACAGGTAGATCGGGTACCCCGGGGCAACTTTTGGTGCTTGGTAAAGTCTATGGTGTTTTAGGTGCAGTGCAGGACAAAGCAGACGACACAGGGATTGCAGTTAAGGTCTTTACTCACTGTTTCTGAGTCCAGGTGCTAGCAAAACCAGATGCCCACAATATGCTGGGATCCACTGTCAGGTGCCTCCGCCGATCCCGGGTAGTTCAGAGGTCAATACCGGTGCACCCTTCCTGTGTCTCTCACTCTTGACTGTCTTCTTAGCCTTGACTCTACTAGTTGAACTGGTCTCGGCCTCCACCACAGGGCCTGAACAAAGAGGGCTAACCGCAGTTGTATCTTGCCCTCTTCACAGGGGATCTGTGGTGGGTTGTGGCCCGGGGCGCTTGCAACCACCCTCGGCCTTCGGTGTTACTTTATGAGGAATTGTCTTTCTTCCCTCTGTCTGGGGACCGTCCCCGAATGCAGCCAGATCCCTTCACCCGATCTTCCTGTGGAACAGGCCACGAGCCAAACTGCCCTTCCGTGCCCCTGGAATCCTTTCTCACTTTCTTCAGGTGTCACCTGGGCCTAACTAGACCCCAGGATCTCCACCAGGAACTTCGTTCTGTCACTTTCTCTCCTTCACTCTCCTGAGGTAACTACATCTCTCTCTTCCTCACAGACTGTCTTACTGACTGAACTTGAACTTCCTGGTTCCCTTATCTACTCACACTTTCTGACTCCTCCCACACACCCACTGACTAGGACACACCATTGGGACCAGAAATGGGACTTATGGCCCCATGAATACATCTATGGGGGTGGCTGCCACTACCCCTGACCCAGTGTATGCCTACCAATTGGTGTGTGCAAGTTTTAGTCTGTGGACCGGCATATGATCTCATTCTTACCCAGGATGGGACATCACACCTCTGGCTGAGGTGCAATATATCTGTGGCGACGGAAGCCTCAGGGGCGCTACAACAGCCCTGAAACCTGAACGATCTGCAGAAAATATCTTTGGAGGAGTGGGCCAAAATCTCTGCTGTAGTATGTGAACTTGGTCTACAACTACAGGAAACGTCTGACATCTGTAGGTGCAAACAAAGGTTTTTGTACCAAATATTAAGTTTTGCTTTTTTCTATTCTATCAAATACTTATTCCATACATTAAAATGCAAATAAGTTATTTAAAAATCATACAATGTGATTTTCTGGATTTTTTTTAAGTCTGTCTGTCACAGTTGAAGTGTACCTATGGTAAAAATTACAGACCTCTCCATTCTTTGGAAATGGGAAAGCCTACAAAATCAGCAGTGTATCAAATACTCATTATCCCCAATATGTATATATATATATATATATATATATATATATATATTTGACTAACATCCACACTAATCCATACCTCCCACTCCCGGATCCAAGACTTCTTCCGAGCTGCACCAATCCTCTGGAACGCTCTATCCCAAGAAGTTAGGACAAATCACAACTTACTCAGCTTCAGACGCAACCTAAAAATGCATCTTTTTAGGACGGCCTATCACACTCCCTAGCCAAACTAAATTCACATAGTCCCTCCACAACTTCTCAGAACATAACCCATAACAAAGTCCATGGCACCCAAATGCATCTCAAGGTTCTAGCCAACTGGCCTAGGCAGCCATTATCTATCCCCCATTTCCTTGGATGGCTGGATTGTCATTGTAAATAAGCACTTGAACCTTGTCTCCCACCCATCTCATTGTAGATTGTAAGCTCTCATGAGCAGGGTTGTCTTTTTCCCTCTAAATATTGAATTTTCTCTAACTGTTATTTGTTTGTATATGATCCTCCTGAATTGTAAAGCGCTGCGATATATGTTGGCGCTATAGAAATAAAGATTATTTATATATATATATATATATATATATATATATATATACAGTTAGGTCCAGAAATATTTGGACAGTGACACAAGTTTTGTTATTTTAGCTGTTTACAAAAACATGTTCAGAAATACAATTATATATATAATATGGGCTGAAAGTGCACACTCCCAGCTGCAATATGAGAGTTTTCACATCCAAATCGGAGAAAAGGTTTAGGAATCATAGCTCTGTAATGCATAGCCACCTCTTTTTCAAGGGACCAAAAGTAATTGGACAAGGGACTCTAAGGGCTGCAATTAACTCTGAAGGCATCTCCCTCGTTAACCTGTAATCAATGAAGTAGTTAAAAGGTCTGGGGTTGATTACAGGTGTGTGGTTTTGCATTTGGAAGCTGTTGCTGTGACCAGACAACATGCGGTCTAAGGAACTCTCAATTGAGGTGAAGCAGAACATCCTGAGGCTGAAAAAAAAGAAAAAATCCATCAGAGAGATAGCAGACATGCTTGGAGTAGCAAAATCAACAGTCGGGTACAATCTGAGAAAAAAGGAATTGACTGGTGAGCTTGGGAACTCAAAAAGGCCTGGGCGTCCACGGATGACAACAGTGGTGGATGATCGCCGCATACTTTATTTGGTGAAGAAGAACCCGTTCACAACATCAACTGAAGTCCAGAACACTCTCAGTGAAGTAGGTGTATCTGTCTCTAAGTCAACAGTAAAGAGAAGACTCCATGAAAGTAAATACAAAGGGTTCCCATCTAGATGCAAACCATTCATCAATTCCAAAAATAGACAGGCCAGAGTTAAATTTGCTGAAAAACACCTCATGAAGCCAGCTCAGTTCTGGAAAAGTATTCTATGGACAGATGAGACAAAGATCAACCTGTACCAGAATTATGGGAAGAAAAAAGTTTGGAGAAGAAAGGGAACGGCACATGATCCAAGGCACACCACATCCTCTGTAAAACATGGTGGAGGCAACGTGATGGCATGGGCATGCATGGCTTTCAATGGCACTGGGTCACTTGTGTTTATTGATGACATAACAGCAGACAAGAGTAGCCGGATGAATTCTGAAGTGTACCGGGATATACTTTCAGCCCAGATTCAGCCAAATGCCGCAAAGTTGATCGGACGGCGCTTCATAGTACAGATGGACAATGACCCCAAGCATACAGCCAAAGCTACCCAGGAGTTCATGAGTGCAAAAAAGTGGAACATTCTGCAATGGCCAAGTAAATCACCAGATCTTAACCCAATTGAGCATGCATTTCACTTGCTCAAATCCAGACTTAAGACGGAAAGACCTACAAACAAGCAAGACCTGAAGGCTGCGGCTGTAAAGGCCTGGCAAAGCATTAAGAAGGAGGAAACCCAGCGTTTGGTGATGTCCATGGGTTCCAGACTTAAGGCAGTGATTGCCTCCAAAGGATTCACAACAAAATATTGAAAATAAAAATATTTTGTTTGGGTTTGGTTTATTTGTCCAATTACTTTTGACCTCCTAAAATGTGGAGTGTTTGTAAAGAAATGTGTACAATTCCTACAATTTCTATCAGATATTTTTGTTCAAACCTTCAAATTAAACGTTACAATCTGCACTTGAATTCTGTTGTAGAGATTTCATTTCAAATCCAATGTGGTGGCATGCAGAGCCCAACTCGCGAAAATTGTGTCACTGTCCAAATATTTCTGGACCTAACTGTATATATATGTTCCTGCTCAATTACAAGACTGCTCAGGCTCTGGCTGACTGTCCAGCATTAAAAAGTACTTTTCCCTTGGTCAGTAGCAGTCTGTTCAGCTTCCAAGCTAATCCTTGCAGTCTGCATTCAGACAAACTGTTTTCCAGCTGCCACATGCAGCTCTCTCACAGAGAGAGAACTCCCTTTTTATGAGCAGCCTCCTTCAAATGTACATGTTTGGTCCTATACAATACACATCATGTGCATTCCTAATCAATACATTCAGAGCAAAGATTTAACCATCACCAACCTGGCTTCTCTCCATACCTGCAAAGCTTGGATTTAACCTCACTATGCTGTCACATTGATCGCCTCTTTCTTATCTTTGCTGCTGTCACATTGATTTCCTCCATTGCTCTCACTGTGCTGCTGTTACCTCCATCTCCTCTGTTAGGCGGGCTTTGCACGTTGCGACATCGCAAGCCAATGCTGCGATGTCGCACGCGATAGTCCCCGCCCCCGTCGCAGGTATGATATTGTGTGATAGCTGGCGTAGCGAACATGATCGCTACGCCAGCTTCACATGCACTCACCTGCCCTGCGACCGTCGCTCTGGCCGGCGAACCGCCTCCTTCCTAAGGGGGCGGGTCGTGCGGCGTCATAGCGACGTCACACGGCAGGCGGCCAATAGCGGCGGAGGGGCGGAGATGAGCAGGATGTAAACATCCTGCCCACCTCCTTCCTTCCGCATATTCTACGGAAGCCGCGGTGACGCAGGTTGGAGATGTTCCTCGCTCCTGTGACTTCACACACAGCGATGTGTGCTGCCGCAGGAGCGAGGAACAACATCGGACCGTCGCGTCAGCGTAATTATGGATTACGCCGACGCTGCACCGATGATACGATTACGACAATTTTCCGCTCGTAAATCGTATCATCTAGGCTTTCCACACTACGATGTCGCATGCGATGCCGGATGTGCGTCACTTTCAATTTGACCCCACCGACATCGCACCTGCGATGTCGTAGTGTGCAAAGCCGCCCTTACTCTCACTGTGCATGAAAACTCCAGCCCTCCACTGTCACAGCTCATACATAAAAGGAAGAGATTATGCTTAGATCTAGCATCCTATGGGTCACTGCAGTTAGCGTAAAAGTTCCAGTACATATGATCATGCCAGACTGCTCAGGCTGGGTGAACACATTTTGAAAGAGAGCGAATAGTTAAAATTCAACAGCACATACACCAGAGCCAAAAACTTTGGTATTTGTGTAGTTTGATAATATGACAGATAAACTTCAATTGTTGTTATTATTATTATTCTGTAATATTTCAAATTATATTAAATAAATAATCATCTTTCCCATTTTCCCAAATTTCCAGTTTAATAATCTTAACACTGATGCCTCTGTGAGCAAATAAATAAAAAAAGATAACAAAAAATACTTTTGTAGATACGTTTCCCTAACATTTAATATCATACCACTGGAAGTGCTTTTAATACAACTTTACAGTTGCTTGTTTTTAGTGCTTCTCTCCTGTATTGATATAAAGAAGAATTGCTTAAGGCATCGAGTGAATCGATATTGTATCTTTTTGGCAAAGGTACTGAGGAAACTTCTTTCAATAATAAAAAGGTATGCAAAATATCAATTATAGGTATTAGCCAAAATAAAAAAAATACATTTCTGTAAGGAAGGATTATATTACATGGCAAAAAGGCATAGAGCACTGGTTCAGTTCACTGGCCTAGCCAAATCAGAATGATAATGTCACAACCCTGGCACCCAGCATCCGGAGCCAACATCCTGGTTGTTTTCTCCAAGCTATGTCCCTGATGCAGGTTGGTATATCATGGTCTCACCTAATAAGCTAAGCGAGTCAGCATAGCAATGTGCTGACTCCTGCTCGAATCAGTGCGGGCGTCCGTGAACCCAGTTATGCAAGCAGAGGTAAAAGAGGAGCAACAAAGTGCTGTATTCTTAAGGATACACACAAGAAAATATATAATGTAAAAAATATTTCCATAATGTAACACGGATTCATACAAATAGTTCATATTTGAGAACACATTGGAATCCGATTACTTAATAAAAGTAGATTGTATAAATAACTTAATGTAGAATTATTTGACAAAACCTACAACCTACAATAGCCCTCAGTCCAGTACACCACTGCGCAACCAGCTCTGTCCTCACCTATTGTACCATCACCCATTCCCTGTAGACTGTGAGCCCTCGCGGGCAGGGTCCTCTCTCCTCCTGTACCAGTCTGTTTTGTATAGTTATTAATTGTTGTACGTATACTGTCTTTCACTTGTAAAGTGCTATGGAATAAATAGCGCTATGATAATAAATATTAATAATAATAATAATGGAGGGCTAGAACATTTTTTTCCTGAATTATTAGTTAGTTCTGTATCTGACACTCGTTTATTCATTATCTAAAATGTGTTATGGGCAGTCATCTGAATTTATAACTCTTCTTCATCTAAAGTTATTGTAAGAGACACTCAAGGGTGCTTTACACGCTGCGACATCGCTAGCGATCTCGTTAGCGATGTAACACGCCAGATCGCACATACGATTTTCTGAGATCGCACATAGGTTATTTTTGTAGCGCCGGTCACATATGCGATCTCGGCAGTGATCTGGCGTGTTATATTGCTAACGAGATCGCTAGCGATGTCGCAGCATGTAAAGCACCCTTCAGTCTTTATCATGTGAGCTGGCATTTCAGAGAACAAATGCAATTGTGCTTCTATAGGCAACACAGTGACTACAATCTCTGAATGTGATAATAAGTATTTTCTTTGGGCTAAAGGAATACAACTTATGGACATTACTTTATGGCTGGCAGAATCTAATTGCCAATTTTGTGGAGCAGGCACCATAGTATGGTATACTATGCCCATGTTCATTACACTAAGAGCGAAAAATAAAAAAGAATTATCTGTGCACATGGTGCACCACTGGGATAAAAGTGATTAGGTGAATAACTCACCTGAATGTGTTGCACTAAACAATGTAATGGGGAGCTCTTATAGATGTCTCCCATTACTACTCAAGTGCTTAGTTGCAGCTGTCAGTTGCCATTAACACCTGATTTCCCCAATCATTACTGCACCAGGGCAATCGGGAAAATCCGGGTAAAGTTCCGGGAATGTTGCATCTAATGTATGCAACAATTCTGGGTGGCTGCAGGTTGCTATTTTTAGGCTGGGGAGCCCAATAAGCATGGGTCTCCACAGGCTAAGAATACCAGCCCCCAGTTGTTGGCTTTATCATGGCTGGGTATCAAAATTGGGGGGACTGCACTCAGTTTTTAAAATTATTTATTTAAATAATCTTAAAAAAAGCCACATGCGCTTGCTCTTAATTTGATACACAACCAATATAAGCACACAGTTGAGGACTGCAGCCAGTAGCCATATGCTTTATCTGTGCTGCATATCATAATATGGGGGGACCCTAAGCCAAGTTTTTTTATTTATTTAGTTTTACACCACGATAAGGACCTGTAGACAGGGTCTGTGATTGGTTGCAGTTTTATTTATTTATTTTTATAACACGGTATAGCCATACAGACAGGGTCAGTGATTGGTTGCAGTCAGACATGCTGTCACATAGGGTGGGGGCTTGTCTGGCTGCAACCAAGCACAGATGCCAGGATAGCTGTTGGGCGGGGAAAGCAGGTCATATGGATGAGCAATAATGAGTGACTCCGAAAGTGTAATGAGTGGCCTGGAAGCAGTTACAGCCACGCGAGAGACTTTGTAAATATCACACACTTGCTTTACTCTCATTTTCTTTATTTTTTTAAAAAAATTTTAATTACCAAAGTTACCAGATCCGGATCATTAACTGGAGTTCCCTCAGAACTCCAGACCCGGTACTCAGATACTTTTACTGTCTGGATCCGACCATCACTAATTATATTTATTATAATACACAAAAAGGGCAAAAATGTATTTCTAAAAACATAGAGAATTAAGTACAGCATCTGTATACCCAAGAGAGTAACTAGCTCCATTGTCGTTTGCAAAACTTTCCCAGACCCCTTCTGCTTAGCTTAATCACAGTTTATGTTTTCTTCAGTGGCCACTGCTTGATTACTTTTCCACTACTTTTTCACTCCTTTTAAGTTCTAGTTACAGTATACGGGTCAAAAAAGACATACGTCGATTAAGTTCAACGCAGGATGGGAGAGAAAAAAAGGAAGGTTTATAAGGAGTATAGGTTCAACCATAATGTATGAACTAATCTGTCTTAAGAGAGCAAATTTTTCCCTCCTAACTACAATGTTGTCTGGATTGGCATTTAGAGTAAACATTTTGCACATGTTCATAAATGTTTGTCATTTTAATAAAAGTCTAAAGGCCACTTTACACACAGAGATAAATCTGTGGCAGATCCGTGGTAGATTTGTGGTTGCAGTGAAATTGTGGACTATTAGTGCCAGGTTTGTGGCTGTGTACAAATATGTCCATGATTTCACTGCAACCACAGATCTGCCAAAGATTTATCTCTGTGTGTAAAGTGGCCTTAAGCCTTATTTTAAACCATCAATTGTTCCCGATGTAACCAGTTCCCAAATTAGGCTGTTCCACAGATTATTATTTGCCATAGTAAAGAAGCATTTAAGTAGACCCTGGAAATCATGCTCAGGGGCCTACTCATAGCTGGAAGTGAGTGAATGTGCCGCCCCCGCGACAGCCGACGGGCTGCTCGGACCCGGATCCACAGTGGCTTGAGGGGTCTCTGGATCCGAGGCGGGGTCGCGCGGCTACCTGGAATTAAAAGGGGGAATGTTTTCGGTGGTGAATGGGATCATGTGGGTGATGCCACCCACGGTGTGTGGTAACGTGAGGGACCACAGCTGCCGGTTGGGGGAGAGAGCCCGGGAACGATGGAGTGGCAGCTCGAGATGTTAACCCCTCCGTGGGCAGGGGGAGTGGTGTCCCGGGACTCGTTGATGGATGGAGTGGGGAACCCGTCGGGGGTGAAGGGATATCGGGTACTCACACAGTCCAAAGTCACTGACGCTGATACCAGGTAAACCAAACTCTTGAATGCTCCGTCTCCGTTGGTCGAGCACGCTGGGTCCGTGCCCCTTTGGTGTTGCTGGTTGGTCTAAAGCCTTGTCCCTTGGCACTGTGTGTACTTCGTATGGATCCCTTTCGCTTAGAACTACTCGAGTCCTGCTCACCTGCGTGGCTAGCAGGGTGAGCTTGCTCTCAGGGTTCACGCTTGGGATTTTCTGGATGGTTGTGGGAAGTCCTATCCCCCTCGTTGCGTTAGTACCCCGATTCTGGAGCAGGTGGGGAACGGTATGCTATCTAACTAAGGACTCTCTCACACCATTGTAAACATGGATGAGTATTATCTAATGTTTTGTCTGATAGCACTCGCTCCAATGTTATACCATGGGGCAGCACCAATCAGAGTTTCTTCTCCTATGCCGATTCGGCATGAGAAGCAAATCGCTGAATGCTGGTAGTCTATATCAAATGGTGCGCACTGATAGAAGTCTATGGTTCCATGTGAAACATCAGACTGCACTTGGATGACATCAGTACAGTACACCATACGCAGAGAAAGGCAATGGAGGAGGTGGAAAAATTAATCTCTCCTTCTCCTCACCTGTGATCTGATTCGCGCATGTGAGGGTATCAGAGCAAAGTATAATGACACTCAGCTCACGCTCGCAGTGCAGTTTGAGCTGAACGTCATTCTATTGCATTGGATGCTATATGCAAGTGTGACCCCAGCCTTTACTTTAGTCAATTAAGGTAAGTCAATTTTGATGGCCATAATTACAGTTTAGACCACTAGCCTTTCTCTCCCATTTTATGATATACCACACCCCTTTGTCAAGTATGTTTAAAATGTGTCTAGAGTGTGCCTTTTCTGTAATGACGCCAACTGTTTCTAGATTGTCACACTCAACACATTCACTACACTTAACACGTTCAATACTTCGTTCAAGGCAAAGCATCTTTCTGCTTCTCAAATGTCCAACTTGCACAAGGATATGTTCAAAAAAGTATTTACACATTCTGCCCCATCGCAAGTTAAATTGGCACATTTTAATGACAGATTTCCTTTAAATCAAGAAAATACAGGTTTTCCTATAGATCTATATATCAATCTGTTCTATTTCTCCATCTGCGGATGCATTAAATGTAATAGCTTTGCTTTACTATTATCTAGTAAAGACTTTAGTTTGTGGTGTTGGTATTGGCTTATGTCTTTAGCTGGAAGTTCCTCTTCTCAAATTTATACTTTATATGAGCTCAATAAAACACCCATTTATCTTGACCCAAGAGTTCAACTTTTAATACCTTATTCTCTGGAAGAGCTCTATAAACATTGGACTTCTGCAGACGACCTTGAATGTTTATTACAGCTGAACCAGAATAAAATGGATCAGAAAACCACAAAATGAGCTAATGCTCTAACTATTAAAAAGTAGTTTGCAGGTGATGTTGAAATCCATAGAAAACATTGCAAACACTGAAACGAAATTTACAGATGTTTTTATAGAATACTGACTTTACATTGTAAACAACAGATTGCATGAGATGGATTATTTTAGAATTGAAATTGCCTGTTTTCCAAATATGCAAATTTGGTAATTGTTGGTTGTGGTGATTTATTAGAAAGGTCTGTGCATAGGGATTAGTCATATTGGGAATTCTGTGCAGGTGTACACTGAACTATTCATGAGACCACAGTCTGCAACATTGATTACACCCAGGCAGACACAGCACCAATATAAGTCCCATCCAAATAACTTCAATATCCTTATTTTATTCATCATTCAACCTGCACACAGGTTTCACAATAATGGCTCTGCACCTTGCTACTCTTCAGGGAGATAACTTGAAATTACTGCTTTGCTTGTCAAATATGTAGAAGCCTTGACATCCACTATTTGATATTTAATAAAAATGAAAAGCATATTGAAAAATACACCCCGGACCAAAAATGGCATCCTATATTAAAAATGTGATAACTTGATCGTTACTATTACTAGCAAAGTGGCTGTACAATTGCAATTACATTTTGTAGGGCTTAAAATTTAGATTCATTTATATGTTTGTAATAAATACATTATAAATGTTTCTGATTACAAGTAGTGATCGGCAGACTCACAGATAACTGGGACCAGTGGGTCTAACTGAATTAAAAAAAAACCCTGGGTCTGGCCTGGAATTTACCCCAGATATCTGGCCAGACCTAGGTCCCCCCATAAGTCTATGTGGACCAGAATCCGGTGCTTAAAGATGTTGGTAGAAGGGATAGGGGGATTGTAGCAAGCGCGCTGTACTTACCAAGTCCCTGACTCAGCTGTAACTGTTTCCAAGGCCGCTCCCTCTTCTTCTGGGGCCGCTCATTATTGCTCATCCATATTCACTGCTTCCCCCGCCCACCGTCAGGCCCCTTGTCTGTGATTGGTTGCATAAACAAATAACCATGAACTCCATATGAACTTGATTTTTTTTAATTATTACAAATATAATGCAATCCAGTGGATGAAGACGTTTTAGTTGGTTTCCTTCCTTGGTTCACGTGCTGGAAGTTTGCAAATCTTGTGGGATGCTGGCAATAACATATAGAGCTTTCACCGCTTTCACGGAGTGCGCCCTTTATTTTTTTTTTATTTCCCGAGTTGCCAGATTCAGATCATTAGTCCCCATTTTCCCTCCCCACCCCCAATTTTTTGGGCCATACTAAACATAAAGTGCTCAAAAAACCCACATCATTTGTTTAGAAAAATGACTAGCTCTTCAACTGTTCAGGCTTTTGTGCATCTTTAAAAGCTTCAGGCTTTCAAAAACACCTAATGTTTGAAAGAACAAAAATATACGTTCTTCAGTCATTTTCCAATAAGAAGACAATCAATGCATTACACTTCAATGAGAAAGGTAACAAAATGATACCTGATGGTGCCACGGCATCTTTTGTAGCCTTTTTTTAGGCATTAATGCCTGAAAAAATGCTAACGTGTTTGCCATTGCTGTATGGATTTAAAAAAGTCCGTAAAAGTAAAAAGACTCCGAAAAGGTATGTGCACACTGCATTTTTTTCAGGCAGTTTTCGACCAGAATCTACTTGGAAAAGTGCCACAAAATTGACCCATAAAATGAACTTAATGCACAGCAATATTATAACGACATTGTAATGTGCATGTTTCAACTTTTTTCACTTCTTACCAGTTCAATTTTCAGGAAATCTTTAAGCAGTTAAAGGAAGAAATTACATGGTCATAGAAGCCACCCACACGTTATACTTAACAGTATATAGTGAAAGCCAGCCAGTATAAGCCGTAGTTCCAAGATGTAGGGCATTTGCACATAGACTGAAGGTTGTGGTGTTGCAACAGTTCGGTTGAGATTTTTTTTTTCACTTAATTTTTACAAAATCCAATAAAAAAAATAAACAGTGTAGGCTCCAAGCATTTCTATGAGTTCCTTATTGTGTTTTCTACAAAAAAAGGCTTCATACATCAGTGTGAATAAGGCTAATCTGGATTCTAAACCAATAAATAAAAAAGAAAAAAAAGAATAAATGTGCATTAAAATGGCACATTAAAATATTTCAATATGCATGCCTCTTCTAAATGCAGAACTAATATCTTTGGTATTCTGTTTTCGTGATAAAGTTTCTGAATACAGTCATGTGTATGAGATCTATGGAGAGTTATAAAATATGACTCTTTGCATCTTTAACGACATTGTAAATATCAATGAGAACCTGTTTATGATATATGTTACCATTCTCTGATCAAAAACAGAAAAACTCTACAACAACAGCCTCATATATGCCTATAAGGCTAAGTTAACACAGGACATCTTCTGCTGCATTTTAGTGCGTTTTTAAGGTCACAAAGATGCACCTAAATGCATTAATTTCCTTCTCCCAGCAAACTCTATGAGATTTCGATTTTGCTGTCCACACTGGGCATCTTTTGTTGGCTGCATCTTGGCTGCTTTTTTCAAAATGCAACATGTCTTTTTTTTTTGCGTTTTTACTGAGTTTTTGAGCCCTCCAGTCAATAGATTTCACTTACAAAAGGCATTGAGCAAAACGCAGTAAAAACATGTCAAAACGCGGTAAAAACGAATCAAAAAGGCATGTGTGGCGCCCCTGAGGCTTCAGTCGCCACAGGGTATTGTACCTTACTTAAGGTGCGGTACTCATCCAGTATCCAGAGGAGGACGGTACCGGTTCCATCACACACCAATTCATACACACAACTAGGTTGGCCTCCCCACTGGGGACCGGCTAGGGTTGGGTCTTAAAGCAGTCACCAAACATGGGGGGCTGACACCCACTAGCGATAGGGAACTGGGGGAAGAACAGCCACCAGGGGTAGTTAGGAGCAACACAACAGTTAGAGAGTTCTCCAGCAGGAGAGGAAGAGAGCAGTTGAGTTTTACCAGTGGCTTTGGTGGGATGCAGGAGTCAATTCGGTCACCAAAGGGAGAGCTTGATTGCTCCCTCGGGACCGGCGCAGTGCAGGGTGCAGAATCCTAAGGTGGATTATACTTTAGGTTGTGCATCAAAATCTGAAGGCCAGGGGGATTGCACATCCCTCTGGCCCCCACAGTTCCCGGAGCACAGTGCTATATAGGGGTTGTGTTTCAAGGCAGACTCCCCAATGGACCCACGGCACCTGCATACAGGATGGGAGTTAAACACTTTTCAAGAACCGGGGTCCCCAAGAGCTTCAGGCCATGGGGATCCACCTCAAGAAGCGCAAGAAGGAAGGGCCCACCGTCCACTGTACCGGTTCTGACCTCCAATGGATCTGGGATCGACTGGGACCCATCACGGCGGTGACCGTCATCTTCTGGGTAAAACCAGGACTGTGAGTAAAGTGACCTTGAACCTGCAGAGACTGTGCCCGCCTGTCCATGCTGGCGCCCTGCGCTTCGGCACCCGCCATTACTACTCCCCTCATCATCTTCCCCGGGGTCCGCTCCACCTGTGCAGAAGCATCTTAGCTACTACTACCATTTGCCCCGGAGGACAGCGACAGCAGCGGCGGATAATTTCCTGGCCACATACCGCAGGTGTGATCACGAAAACAATCTTCCACCATTGTCACCCCAAACCCTTTCTTTTATTGTACACCTCGGGGCCACGAAACCGGGTAGAAGGGCCACCCGTGACATCCCCAGACCCAACTTCACCAGGCCCAGTGACAAGTAATTTAACCCTTGGCCTGTGGGTGCATCACTGCCCACATACAGCCAGCCGTCAACAGATCAATTCGAAGGAAGGGAGAGCAGGTGTATTTTTTTGTACACACTACATTCAAAAATGTTTTCAAATCCAGTTCAGAGACTGCAAGCGGCATTGGTCTGAGCACCGAGCGTACCCAAGCACAGCACTGCTCAACCGAGTCATTAGCATACGTACAGTATCCAAACTTCGAACTCGGACACTGATTTCCACATAACAAAATACCAACTTAAGAAATGGCAAATATTTTGCGCTGAGGACCAGAATCCTTTAGTTATGTAGTGTGAATATATCCTAATTAGCATTGTATAAAATATATTCTGAAGAAGAAAAAAAATTGAATTTTTTGTTTTGCACAGTCCATACCATGCTTAGCAGCCAATTGCAGTATATACTTAATTTGCATTAGACATTTTTTGACACTATGGAAACCTTACCTGTAATTCCCATGTTATTTTCTCACCATCTAACACAAATATATGTTTTCTTGTTTGTGCATATTTTTGTTCTGGAAAAGGCAGATCTCTTTTACATGTTTGCATTTTAATGAATAAGTTCCCGGATTCACACACAGCAAGCTGTTCAAGCTGTTTTTACACTCAATAACGCAGAGACAGACCTAAATAACTTGCCAAAAGAAATGTCTTTATTGCTGAGTATGCCTCACAAATGTTTGCATGTCATTCATACACAGGATAAAGAATCTCAATGTGCATTACCTTAAAGCTATGAGCTGTGCAAGCATGAATGAGAAGCAAAATTCAGTTAATTCTACCTATTGTCATTTCTCCATTAAAAAAAAAAACAAAACAAAACCTCACATGCAGTTCTCTCTTTAAAGCAGATCTATCACCAGATTTGATATACAAACAGCATGCATTAGTAAATATGATTTAGATCTGATAAGAAGGATGTATACACTTTCAAAAATACTATATAATCCTTTATGAAAATGTGATTCATTCTCCACCCACCTAGCCTGATTGACAGCTCCTCAGTGTCCCTCCTGCTGTTGAAATGTCACACTGCCCTGTACAAGCTGCAGTTGTCTGTCAGGCTGGGTGGATGGAGATTACGGTTGGGTACGAGGATGATGCAGGGGAAATCATGCACACTGCCAACCATAATCTCGCTCATGCGCAAACACCGCAGAGGCTCGCGCGAGGGCAATCTGCGCCTGCGCAAGCTTGGGGAATAACTGCACAGACGCGAGATTTGGCCGAGCAGCAAGCATAATGATGGTGGCGTCATCACGTCAATCATGAAAGGAGGATGGTGAAGAAAGCCACAAGGAGGTACAGGAGATGAAAATGAGCATGCCCATCTGAGCCCCACTGGTCATTAGCATACCTAACATTCAAGTTTTATAAAATCATATTTGGGGTCTGCAAGGGGAGTCAGAGCACAAGGTGTACATTCATAGAATGCAGTCCAGGAGCTGCAGAAGGTAACACTTTTGGTTTCATAGTGAAAAAACTGGTAACAGGTTCCCTTTAAATACGCTAGAAATTATAAAGTTATTTTACACCATACATGGACTATAATACACATCTTAAAAAGAGATGAGCCACCCCCCTGGTGTTTGAGTTCGGTTCGGTTCGTCGAACAGAGGCCCCGTTCGACGAACATTCGACGAACCGTTCAACGAACCACTCGAACCCCATTGAAAACAATGGGAGGCAAACACAAACACATATAAACACATTATACATGTACACATACAGTTAATAAACATTGCCATAACACTTACAGATCCCCGCGACGCGTCCTGCACTCTGTCTCCCACTGCTTTTCCTTCCGATAATTACTGTGTCCTCCCGGTAACCAACACTGATGATAGGACCTATCGTGACGTCAAAATAGCATGTGACCAGTCACATGTCTATTATCTCATTGGCTACAGACTGGTCACATGGCTAGACATCATGCTAGGTCCTGTCAGTGCATCTCTCCGGTACGCGGTGATCGTTCCAGTATCTCCCTGTACCGGCGAAATGCTCTGGCACATGGTCGGCTTCCCCGTCCGTGCATGTGGGCACTCTTTACAGAGTCAGCCCACATGCAAGGACTAGATGCTACAGCCGGTGAATTGCGGCACCGGATATTACGTGATCGGAGCACCATTGCTATGGTAACCCGCCTGACAGCGGTGACGACACCGCTTACAGCATGCGGCTTCTGGTCACTCACTGAGTGAATAGACTGCACGGGAGCAGCAGCGTTCTTCCTCCCATGCAGTGCTGTCTGATGTAGCAGAGCTGCATGGGTTGAAGGAGAAAGAAGACAGAAGACCAGGATCGTGGAGGGCTGACAGTGAGTAATACACATGGAGTCTCTAATGTGTCTGTGTATTTATTTCTATTAAAGTATTTTTTCTCTCTGTGGTGTCTTTTTTTTAACCCTTTATTGGAGATTCTTAATGGCCAGGTCAAACTTGCCTGATATTAAGAATCTATGGCTTAATACTAGCTAGTAAAACAAAGCTAGTATTAACTCATTATTACCCAGCGAGCCACCCGGCTTTAGCGCTGCTGGAAGAGTTGGATACAGCGCCAGATGATGGCGCTTCTATGAAAGTGCCATTTCCTGGGGTGGCTGCGGACTGCAATTCACAGCAGAGGCGCCCAGAAAGCTCGGGCCAACCTGTGCTGCGGATTCCAATCCACAGCTGCCTAGTTGTACCTGGCTGGACACAAAAATGGGGCGAAGCCTATGTCGATTTTTTTTTTAATTATTTCATGAAATTCATGAAATAATTAAAAAAAAGGTCTTCCCTATTTTTTTAGTTCCCAGCCGGGTACACATAGGCAGCTGGGGGTTGGGGGCAGCCGTACCTGCCTGCTGTACCTGGCTAGCATACAAAAATACGGCGAAGCCCATGTAATTTTTTTCGGGGGCAAAAAACTCCTGCATTCAGTCCTGGAAGGAGTATGCTGAGCCTTGTAGTTCTGCAGCTGCTGTCTGCTCTCCTGCATACACTAGTGAATGGAGCATGCTGAGCCTTGTCGTTCTGCAGCTGCTGTCTGCTCTCCTGCATACACTAGTGAATGGAGCATGCTGAGCCTTGTAGTTCTGCAGCTGCTGTCTGCTCTCCTCCTTACAGCATACTCCATCCAGGACTGTATGCAGGAGTTTTTTGCCCCGCAAAAAAATTACATGGGCTTCGCCCCCAGCTGCCTATTTATACCCGGCTGTGAACCAAAAATATAGGGAAGCCCTTTTGTTTTAATTATTTCATGAATTTCATGAAATAATTTTAAAAAAAGAATGACGTGAGCTTCGCCCAATTTTTGTGTCCAGCCAGGTGCAACTAGGCAGCTGGGGATTGGAATCCGCAGCTCAGGGTGCCCAAGCTTTCTGGGCACCCCTGCTGCAAATTGCAGTCCGCAGCCTCCCCAGAAAATGGCGCTTTCATAGAAACGCCATCTTCTGGCGCTGTATCCATCTCTTCCAGCTGCCCTGGTGACGGGTTGCTCGCTGGGTAATAATGGAGTTAGGGCTAGCTGTATATTATCAACTGGCCCTAAGCCCGAAATTCATGGTGTCACTCCAATATTAGGCCACCATAAATTTCTAGTACAGATAAAAAAAACACAACACACAGAAAAATATTTTTATTAGAAATAAAACACAACACAATTAGTGACTCCATCTTTATTGAAATAAAGAACCCCCCTCCGCAGTAATCCTGGGTCAAGGGTCCTGCGCCGTCTAATCCAGATCCAATATCATCTGATCGGTTTGCTGGAAGGCATAGCGATCAGATGATGTGTCAGGTTCAAGGGCCTGAATCACATGACACAGCAGCTGATTGTATAAACGGCTTTTATACAATCAGCTGATGCATCAGTGCAAAAAACCCCCCAAAAAACTCTACACTTCTGTGTAGACTCCTGTCCGACAGCATCAGCTGATAGTTTAGCCGGCCGGGTGGTAAAAAGCCGGCCTCACCGCTCGACTTATAGTGTCAGCTGATTCCGTCAGGTGACTGCATCAGCTGATCATCACCAGGTCTGAGAGAGAGAGAGAGGAGAGAGAGAGAAGAGAGAGAAAAAAAGAGAGAAAAGAGAGACAGAAAAGAGAAAGAGAAAAGAGAGAGAAAAGAGAAGAGAGAGGGAGAGAGAGAAGAGAGAGAGGAGAGAGAAGAGAGAGAGAAGAGAGAGAAGAGAGAGAAGAGAGAGGAAAGAGAGAGGAGAGAGAGGAGAGAGAGAAGAGAGAGAAGAAAGAGAGAGAGAGGGAAAAAGAGAAAAAGAGAGACTGAGAAAAAGAGAAAGAGAGAAAAAGCGGGAGATAGAAAGAGAGAGAGAGAAAGAGGGAGAGAGAAAATGGGAGATAGAAAGATAGAAAGAGAGAGAGAGAGGAGAGAGAGAGAGAAATGCAGCCTCATTCCGTGAACTGCTCCGATTTTAGAGGTGTGTCCCTTGGCTCACAGCTGATGTTCGGCTCCTCCCCTCAGTGCATAATTAAATTAAATTATAATTATAAACAAATAATAATTATAATTTAAAATTAAAAATAAATTAAATTTTTTAACCGACGGCCGGGACTTGAACCCGTGAACTACTTCTTAGAAGGGAGCTCTATCCATTGAGCCACTGGCTCTAATGAGAAACATAGGCAGATTTGGTAATCTTGACATCTACATTGCAGAGTGAAGTCTGGTGACAGCGCGGCTCACTTCAGGTGCTACGTGGAGAGGACACAGAGCACTCCCTGTCATCTTTATGTAGCAGAGCTGACAGTGTCGTGTGGATTACTTCGGACCTGGATTATTGTTTGGGGATTTTAATAAAAAGGTAAATTAGGTGTTTTTTTGTCTTTTATTCCAAATAAAGGATTTTTCGTTGTGTGTTTCTTTACTTTCACTTACAGTTTAATCATGGAAGGTATCTCGGGGAGGCGCCTGGCATGATTAACCCCTTATTACCCCGATTGCCACCACACCAGGGCAATTCGGGATGAGCTGGGTAGAGTCCCGGGACTGTCGCATCTAATGGATGCGGCAATTCTGGGCGGCTGCCTGCTGATATTGTTAGGGTGGTGGGCTCCTCATAATGTGGTGCTCTCCATCCTGACAATACCAGCGTCCAGCGGTGTGGCTTTATCCTAGCTGGCATCAAATATGGGGTAAACCACATTTTTTTTTTTACTGCACGATATAGAGCTGTCACTCATCGTGGGGGCATGTCTGACTGCAACCAATCATGGGCGCCGGTGGGTGGGGAAAGCCCAGAATAACTAATTGAATAATGAAGCGGCAGCCATTTTCAAAAGAGGAAATGCCAATGGAGATTTGTGACAGCCGTGCAGCGAGACGCCTGTGATCGGTGAGTAGGAAAGAGAGAGGGATTGTGCTTGGGACGCAGGACGCATGCAGATACGAAAGGTGCGCACATACTTACTGTGAAAAGAAACACTTTTGGTGCTTGAACAGTTCTCGAATGTAACTCGAACTGCCGAACTTTTAGCAAATTGTTCGAGTTCGTCGAACGACTCGAACTCCCCCCAAAATCACTCGAACATGAAATTGGCGAACCTCGAACATTGCTCATCTTTAATCTTAAACTAAGGGAACAGAGGTTTGAAAAAGTATTTGCTCCCTCCCTGATTTCTTATTCTTTTGCATGGTTGTCACACTTAAATGTTTCAGGTCACCAACAATTTTAAATATTAGCCAAAGATAACACAAGTTAACACAAAATGCAGCTAATAAATGAAAGCCTTTATTATTTACGGGAAAAAGAAATCTAAACTTACAGGGCACTGTGTGAAAAAATGATTCTACCCAACCCCTTAAAACATAAATTAACAATCAAGAAATCACTTAAATAGGACTTGCCTAACAAAGTGAAGTAGACCAAATGATGCTCAAAATCTAGACATCATGCCACGATCCAAAGAAATTCAAGAACAAATGAGAAACAAATTCAGCTCTATCAACCTGGAAGAGGTTATAAAGCCATTCTAAAGCTCTGGGACTCCAGTGAACCACAGTGAAAGACATTATCCACAGAAGGTAAAAACATATAACAGTGGTGACCCTTCCCCAGGAGTAGCTGGCTGACCAAAATTACCCCAAGAGCGAAGCAACAACTCATCAAAGAGGTCACAAAAGGCCCGACAAAAACATCCAAAGAACTGCAGGCCTCACTTACCTCAGTTACGATCAGTGTTCATAATTCCACCTTAAGAAGTAGACTGGGCAAAAATGGTCTACATGGCAAAGTTCCAAGACGAAAATCACTGCTGAGCAAAAAGAACATAAAAGTTTGTCTCTGTTTTGCCAGAAAACATCTTGATGATCCCCAATAATTTTGGGAGAATATTCTGTGGATTGACGAGACAAAAGCTGAAATTTTTGGAAGGTGTATGCTCTATTACATCAGATGTAGAAGTAACACAGCATTTCATAAAAGGAACATCATATCAACAATAAAATATGCTGACTGTAATGTGATGGTCTGAGGCTGTTTTGTTGCTTCAGGACCTGAAAGACTTGATGTGGTAAATGGAACCATGAATTCTGCTGGTACCAAAAAATCCTGAAGGAGAATATCCAGCCATCTGTTCTTGACCTCAAGCTGAAGCACACTTGGGTTATGCAGCAGAACCATGATCAAAAACACATCAAGTCCACCTCTGAATGGCTTAAGAAAAACAAAATTAAGACTTTGAAATGGTCTATTCACAGTCCTGATCTTAATCTGATTGAGATGTTGTGGCAGGCTCAGAGTCAATTCAATGTGGCTACATTACAACAATTCTGCAAAGATGAGTAGGCCAAAATTCCTTAAGAGCGTTGTAAAAGATTCATTGCCAGTTATCACAAACACTAGATTGCAATTGTTGCTGCTAAGGGTGGCCCAACCAGTTATTAGGTTTAGCGGACAATCACTTTTCTACATAGAGCCCTGTAGGTTTTGATTACTCTTCCCTTAATAAGAAAGACCTTCATTTATAAACTGCATTTTGTGGTTACTTGTGTAATCTGTTGTTTAATATTTAAATTTATTTGGTGATCTGAATCATTTAAGTGTGACAAATATGCAAAACAATAAGAAATCAGCAATGAGGTAAACACGTTTTCATATCACTGTATGTAGCCATTCTGAGAAATACAGGAGAAAAAAATGGAGTAACAGAAAAAAATACCAATGAAAATAATGTATCATAAAATCAGAAAGTCTTTTTTTATTAATACTATCATCATATCAAAATGGTAAGGTGAATTTAAATCACATTACAAGAAAAGACAAGAATAAAGAGAAGAAAATCCCAAAAGAGGAGAAACAGTCACAGCATATGAGCATAGCAATATCAGTACAAGTCAAAGTAGCCATACATACAAAGATAAATCATATAAAGTATAGGGAGCTGGACAACCCAAGTATGAATACTAGATGTTTCTATAATCCAAGTACAGATATAAGGCAAGAAATCAATGTGCATAAAGTTTGCAGCTTACCCATGGTGATGTCCATCAGGTGCACGTTTCGCTGATGCTTTATCATGGAGAGGTGCCAGTCAATGACTGTCCTGACGAGGTTTTAAATACACAAGGGGGAGGGGGCCAATTAAGAGTACTCAATGCACTTTAAGTAGTTACCTATATAAAGTTAAAGGGGATGTCTCAGCTATACCATGGAGCTTGGTGTTCACCTTCATGACCAGGCCATTTTTTTGCAATTTTGACTAGTGTCACTTTGACAGATTATAACTCTGGAACAGTTCAATGGATTCCAGTGCTTCTGAGATTGTTTTTTTGTGACATATTGTACTTCATAAATTTAAGACATATTTTCTGCTTTTATTTGTGAAACTATCGAAAATGTAATGAAATTTTGAAAATTATGCAATTATTAAACCAGAGAGTTATGTCACACAAAATAGTTAATAAATAACATTTCCCACAACTCTACTTTACATCAGCGCAATTTTTTAAACATCATTTTTTTGTTAGGAAGTTAGTTAGGTTCAAAGTTTATCAGCAATTTCTCATTTTTCCATCAAAATTTACAAAACCATTTTTTTAAGGACCTCATCACATTTATAGTGACTTTGAGAAGCCTATCTGACAAAAAAATACCTAAAAGTGACACCATTCTAAAAACTGCACCCCTCAAGCAGCTCAAAACCACATTCAAAAAGTGTATTAACCCTTTGGGTGCTTCACAGGAATTAAAGCAATATGGAAGGAAAAAAATGAACATTTTACTTTTTTCCCACAATAATGTTACTTTAGCCCCAAATTTTGCATTTTCACCAGGGTAGCAAAAGAAAATGCACTGTACTATTTGAGTATACCGATACCCCATAGGTGGTGGATATCTAAGGTTTTGCGCATGGCAGAGCTCGGAAGTCTGGAATAAATAGCAAATGCCATGTTGCATATGAAAAGCCGCTGAGATGCCTAAACAGTTGAGCTCCCCCACAAGTGAACCTCATTCTAGAAACTAGACCCCTCAAGGAATGTATCTAGATGTTTGGTGAGCACCTTTAAACCCCAAATGCTTTACAGAATTTTATAAAAATGAGCTATGAAAATGAGAACATACATTTTTACCACAAAAATGTTGTTTTAACCCAAAATCTTTCATTTTTACAAGGGTAACAGGAGAAAATGCACCATAAAATTTGTTGGGAAATTTCTCCTGAGTACACCAATACCTCATATGTGGTGGAAATCTACTGTTTGGGCACACATCAGAGATCAGAAGGGAAAGAGTGCCCTTTGACTTTTTGAATGCCTAAGTAGTAGAGTCCCCCACAAGTTACCCCATTTTGGAGAGTAGACCGCTCAAGGAATTTATCTAGATGTTTGTTGAGCACCTTGAACTCTAAGGTGCTTCACAGAATTATATAACATTGAGCAGTATAAATGAAAAAAAAATGTATTTTTACCACAAAAATGTTGCTGTAACCCCATACTTTTCATTTTCCCTAGAGTAAAAAGAGATAATGGGCACTGCAATTTGTTAAGCCATTTCTCATGACTATGCCAATACATTATATGTGGTAATGAAAACTACTTTGAGGCACAATGCAAAGTGAGGAAAAGAAGAAGCGCCATAGTTGAATTCAGATTTGGTTGGAATGGTTTGCGAGTGCCATGTCACATTGGCAAAGCTCCTGAGGTATTTAAACAGTGGCTCTTTCCCACAAGTGACCCCATTTTAGAAAGTAGACCCCTCAAGGAATTTCCCTAGAAGTTTGGTGAGCACCTTGAGCTGTGAGAATAAAAAAAAATAAATTTTCACCACAAAAATGTTAATTTAATCCCAAACTTTTTAATTTCACTAGGGTAAAAGGAGATAATGGGCATTGCAGTTTGTTGAGCCATTTCTCATGAGTATGCCAATAGCCCATATGCCCATATGTGGTTGAACTACTTTTGAGGCACAGTACAAAGTGAAAAAGGGAACAAGCACCATTTTGAGTTCAGAATTAGTTGGCAAGTTTTGGGGGTGCCATGTCACATTGGCTGAGCCCCTGAGGTGCCAGAACAACAGAAATCCCATTATACAAATTGCATCCCTCCATGCATTTATCTATGCGGAAATGAGCATATTGACACTACAAGTGTGTTACAAAAAATAATTATATTTTTACCACTTGCCCAGTACATTTTGGTGCCCAGTAATTTTTAGTGCCCATACTTTGTGCTGTTCTTCTAAAAACTTGCACCTGTAAATTAACCCCTTCACCTCGATCGCTTGATCATCTCTGTTGATCAGAGCAGCATTGCTCTGATCACAGAAATGTTGCTTTCCTGTGACTGCCGACACTCTGTCAGCTCTCACAGGAAGTAATGGTAGCGTCAGGGGTCATCAGCTTACCCACAACTAGATTTTCAAAACATTGGCACCCTATGATCATGTCACAGGGCCACCAATGGCAGAGGGGAACAACATAATCCCCGCTGTGGACATTTAAACCGTCCTTTTAGTATTTGCCAGTGCGATCTAAGTTAAAAAGTGCAGGTGGATCTATGATGCACCTGCACCTGTTAGCCACACATGTCTGCTGATCAGATCAAAAGATATGTGCTGGGATTACCATGGGCTCACCGCCGGAGCCTATGGTAACCGCAAGGATACGACTAATGACGTACTAGTACGTCTTTGGTCGTAAAGGGGTTAAGTGGGATATTCCCAGTACAACAATGGCAAACGTGGAAGTTAAATTTGCTAGAACAGATTTTGACGGTTTTCAATTTTTGTGGGAAGGGGAGGCATACCATTTTTCCAGAGAATTTGTGCTACCACTAACATGGAACACCCTTATATTTCCATTAACAGATGATGGACTTGAGTGGGGACTTGTTTTTGTGGGTTGAGTTGAATGCTATTTAGTAGCAATTTGAGTACAAGACATTTTGGATCAGTTCACATTTATCCTGTGCTCTATGTTGAACAGGTACATTAGGGATTCCATCTACATCTATATAAATCAGCCACTGATATGGTATTTAGAAATGTAGAGATCCAAAAATACAGCAAAAATACCTAAAATATAACTTTTAATAAATCCATTTAAAAAGGAAGCAAGGATCACCTTGCCTCTATTAAAAATATATAATTGCCGCCAGACAAAGCTGCCTTGTCACCTGTCCCTTATTTGGTTCTTAGGGACTAGTGTACCTTGTCAAATGGCACAATCCAAATCACAGATAGCAATGGTAACAATACTGAATCTTATACATCACAGTTGACTCAGAATAAATTCAGAAAAAAATCCTGTAGTGCTCAGAGAAATCCCTGCTTAATCCATAGGCTAGTATCTCTGCTTCAGCACAATTTTTAGAATAAGGAATGATCTCACCCAAATTCTGGTGTATTCATTTCCCTCTAGACAGTTAATCAATAGGCGTCTCCACAGTTCCTCATAGTCTGGATCCGGGATCCCTTAAGCCAGATTTACTGTCTGTTCCAGATTCCAGGGGAGCTTAGATAGGAGATACCGGTTTCTATCATGAAACCAAAATGGTATGCATTTGGCAACAGCGCGACTTCTCTGGGCTGCACCGATATTGCTCCCCTGATGAATATGGGATATAGGAAAGGCATCGGGAGAAGGAGAATCTGGAACAGACAGTAAATCTGACTTAAGGGATCCTGGATCCAGACAAAGGGGTACTTTGCACGCTGCGACATCGCAAGCTGCAATAGTCCCCGCCCCCGTCACAGCTGCGATATCCTTGTGATAGCTGCCGTAGCAAACATTATCGCTATGGCAGCTTCACATGGACTCACCCGCCCTGCGACGTCGCTCTGGCCAGCGACCCGCCTCCTTATTAAGGGGGCGGGTCATGCGGTGTCACTGCGACGTCACACGGCAGGCGGGCAATAGGAGCGGAGTGGCGGAGATGAGCAGGATGTAAACATCCTCCCCACCTCCTTCCTTCCACATATCCTACGGAAGCCGCGGTGACGCCGGTAGGAGATGTTCCTCGCTCCTGCGACTTCACACACAGCGATGTGTGCTGCCGCAGTAACGAGGAACAACATCGGACCGTCGCGTCAGCGTAATTATGGATTACGCCGACGCTGCATCGATGATACGATTACGACGCTTTTACGCTCGTTAATCGTATCATCGAACCTTTACACACTACGTTGTCACATGTGATGCCGGAAGTACGTCATTTTCAATTTGACCCCACCGACATCGCACCTGCGATGTCGTAGTGTGCGAAGCCCGCCTAAGAGGAACTGTGGAGACGCATATTGATTAACTGACTAGAGGTCAATTAATACACCAGAATTTGGGTGAGATCATTCCTTATTCTAAAAATTGTGCTGAAGCAGAGACACTAGCCCATGGATTAGGTAGGGATTTCTCTGAGCACTACTGTGATGTATAAGATTCAGTATTGTTACCATTGCTATCTGTGATTTGGATTGTGCCATTTGATAAGGTACACTAGTCCCTAAGAACCAAATAAGGGACAGGTGACAAGGTAGCTTTGTCTGGCGGCCATTATATATTTTTAACAGAGGCAAGGTGATCCTTGCTTACTTTTTAAAGGGATTTATTAAAAGTTATATTTTAGGTATTTTTGCTGTATTTTTGGATCTCTACATAAGGTATTTTTGGATTTCCATCTACATCTCCATAAAAAGTAATTAAGGTGAAACCCCCGACGGATCAATTCACCTTAATGAGGCAACAAAGTTACTCCGGACTCCGTTTGGCCTCTGTTCTGTCCATCTTTCAAAGGTGAACAAAACTGTTGATGACCACAGTTTTATGCACGCCTAAAAAGAGGCATAAAAAAATGGACACTGCCGGACCACAGGCCAGAGAGGAGTTCGAAGTGACTCTCTCTGCCGCATTACAGTAAATTTGCCATTGGGAATTTTGTCTGAATTACATTTTTAAAGATTTAAACGTAATCCCTGGTGTAAGCACTCAGCATAGAGTGCATTATAAATTGGCGTTGCGATGTATTGCAATCTTTGGGAGGCAGAATGAACAATTCAAGAAAATTAGCTTTTTTGTTACGATGTACACCATGCGGTATAAGTGATTAGGCTACTTTATTTCTCTGGTCAGTATGATTACAGCTATATCAGATTTATTTAGTTTTTTAGGTTTGGCTATTATCACAGTAAAAACACTTTTTTTTTTTACAAAATAAAGGTTTTTTGCATCATTCAATTTTGAAGGCTATATTTTTTTAATTTGTTTTCTTCTAACTGAGTCATGTCAGGGCTTGTTTTTTGCCGGATGACTTGGCGTTTTTATTGGTACCATTTTGGATCATCCTTGGCTGGGAGAGTTGGGGCTCGACTGTCAGATAAGCCGAGCTCCTGGCGTCAATCACTGGGGCACAGTGCCTATGAACCGGCAAACGCCAGGGCATACTGGCTATGTCTTTAGTCATTATGGCGCTGACAGCCAGGACATCTAATGTCTGTAAGGGGTTAAAATATACAATTGCAAATTGCTTATAAAAACAAGTGAATTTACAGTTTACCTGTTAATAAAAATCTCACCCTTCTCAAGTACAGTGGGATTTTTTATTCTGCTGTGTACAGATCATTGCAAAGCTTATAAGTCACCTTAGAGGGTAGCCAGTCTCCTAAATAAGAATCGTGCACTTACAGACTTTTTGCTATATAAGTTGCTAGTGGACTGTGAAACTTGCTGGTTTGTTGAAACTAGCCAGTCTCTGTGTTCCTGTACATCCCATATGCTGCATAGGACATACTGAGTAGGTCCCCACAACCTTTTTTGAAAGTGAAAGATCTCATTCTTTGAATTACCCAGTACTGCAGCATCCTTTACAAAGCAGTTATCAAAGAGTAACATCATTTTGAGCTGTAACCACCTGAAAACCTCTTAATAAAGGTTGGGGCAGTGCTGGTTAAGTGTGAAGAGCTAGATCTCGTACTTTTGTATGATAGTCTTTGAGCCTTGCAATGTAAAGTGTATGGTTATGTAGAGTGTCATGTGTTACGCTTATTTCTAAATGTGTATGTTGATATTTTATGCCGCTAGCTGGATGCAGGTTCCAGATACAGTAGAGCAGGACTGATACCAAAGGTGCCCTCTAGTGGTTGGGCTGAGATAGCGGCAGGATTGAAGAGATAGGGTTAAAGGGGGTAAAGACAGATTTGGAAAGAGGACGGTTAGGAGATCTTGAGAGGAGCCAGTCTAGAATAGGGTTTGAGTGTGGGAAGATGTGGCCCAAGTGCTAGGCCAGTCAGGGAACCCTGAGATAATGTGAAGAGGCCTGGTGCCTATGACTCACCTTGATGGGCTTAGAGAGTCATCCAGCTACAGAGCTGCTTGGGCCCAGAATCAGATGAAGGTGAATGGAGTCAGGAGGAAGGAGACACAGACCCTGGACCTTGATGACAAGATCAAAAATAGCACAGGGGGACAGGTCGAAAGGTAGTATCCCCCATTAAGAGCGAGAAAGCAAAGGAAAGCCATGTCTGCCATAATGATGTGAAGAATAAGGTAAACTTTCTGGTTGGCTAAGTGAGCTCTGATATTGTGTATGTTACTGACTGTCTTCGAAGAGGACTGCCAGAGGGCTGAAGGACAGCCTGAAGGAACTAATAAGTGTTGTGCACCCCAACTGAAGTCCCATGAGTACCAAGAGTCTCCTTAGCAAAGGAGTGCAGTGTGGCCCGGTGCTGGCACCTTATTTACTTTCACAGGAAGAACAGCCATGGATAATTACAGGGTCCTGCTCTGCAAGTCGACATCCCACTACCCCGAGGTTTGGACTCAACTTTTTCTAGCAAGTCAAGCACTTTATGGGTACATTGATGACCCCTCTGATGACTTTTGCTAAACAGTTTTATTTAGTAAAATCAAAAGTCTGAAACTGCCAATTCTTTTAGTAAAAAAAAAATAAAATGGGCATGTTATAGGTACTCTTTAATAATTTAGGTATTCTTCAATAATTTAATAAACAGTTGTGCCATTCAAACAATTCCTTGTCAAATAATAAATGCATTAGTATACTGGTTCCTTTACTCAATGCAAAGAGGAAATTTTATACTTAGATTAAAAAAAGTTTGTAACATAGCTTGTAAAAAAATACACCTCATAAAATCCTACACAAGTCCAAGCAATTTGAGTCCCAAATTATATACTTACTACAGCAACGACCTCCAACCTCTTATAATACAAGGGTTGCAATAGCTCTAAGAGATCAAGCCATACAGAAAAAGCATTCTCTTAAAATGGCAGATGACATTTCATGAGATTGATAGATGTAACTGCCCCAGGAAATAATCCACTAATAACATACTTGATGCAACCACTTCTAGGCTCTTTAAAGGTATGTCAATACTTTCTATATAGCTATCATGCTGGTATTAAAATGTTTAAAAGAATAAAAGTGAGAATGAATATTCAAGAGTAGGGAACTATATTTTCTGTAATATCTAGGCGGAAAACAATGCATTTTGAGCATTTTAAAAATTATTGATAGACCTACAAAGAAAGTCATGAAATCCAAGGATACAAAGCTTACTGCTATATTGAAAATCTCAAGCCAAATTGATCCTTATTTCCCAAACAAGAGTTAAGATACATTTTCTGATGTATTAATATATTTTATATTATGATAGATCAAACTTTTCTTAACTCGGCAATACCACATACAGTATGTTTTTTTTTTTTAATTATCTTTATTTTTAATTGCGCAAAAGGGGGTAATTTGAATTGATATGTTGATATCTTTATATGTTTTAATCATTTTCTTTTACTTTTCACTTTTTAATAGTACTCTTAGGGGACAATACCCTGCGATTGTCTGATTGCTTGTACTATACATAGCAATACCATAGCATTGAAGTATATAGCAGAGATCACAGTCTCATTTGAAGCCAGGCCACATGTAGGTTTCAAAGGATCGCTGCTGTCACAAGCATGAAGGTCTTCAGCAGACCCCTTGCTGTTAAAGCAACCGATCAGCGACCCACGAGTCACGGGTGCACCAACTGGTGCTTAAAATGAAGCGCCCCTATGCCAGCACGTGTGAAAAGCAACTGTAAGAGTTTGACAGCGGGATTTAACAGGTAATCTGTCAGGACCGGGAGGACTGATGGGCCCAGGAGGTGGATCCACTGGACCGAGTATCCCACCGGAGGGCAGGGTACACGGCAGCCGGAGCACTGGCGTGGCCGGGACAGGTATAACCAGGTCAGCAGAGTCACAAAGTTCTTCAGGACGGTAAGGAAGACAGGCACAGGTACCAGGGAGCAAAGACAAGAAGTCTACAGGACACGGCACCAGGGGGCCTGAGCACCTAGCACAAAAGACAAAGCTTCTAGACACGTTGATCAGGCAACGCCCCTATGGAAAGGCCAGTCTTATATATCCAGCACAGCCGTATGTCACATCCTGCTTCAGGTGTGCTGGGTCCATAAAACCAGGAGAGTGGGCGCGGCCTGGTCCTATACAGAGGCATGAGGCTAATACTCAGAGTCAGACTCATGAGACCAGGAGCAGGACACAGGAGAGCACGAGCGGCAGCCATGACCGGTGGACACGTGGAGTGGATCAGTGGGTAAGGAGCAGTGCAATGACGGTGAGGCCGGATCGGTGGGTACGGAGCGGTGGTGCGATGCAGGTGCGACTGGATTAGTGGGTACAGAGCGGTGGTGCAATGCAGGTACGACTGGATCAGTGGGTATGGAGCGGTGGTGCGATGCAGGTGCGACTGGATCAGTGGGTACAGAGCGGTGGTGCAATGCAGGTACGACTGGATCAGTGGGTATGGAGCAGTGGTGCGATGCAGGAACCGGCTCAGTGGGTAAGGAGGGCTTCTGGGACACCGGGAGCGTGACATAATCACGAGCTCCCTTCTGCTTCACCCACAATTGATAGTGGCAGGTTCAGTAACACACAGCCAATAGCTGGTGGGTATGGAGTAAGCTCATCCCGTAAGACCCCTCCATACACCTGTTTCAGACATGCTTCATATATGTGCAGCGGATGTCATGATGGGATTAAAGGGAATCTGTCATCAGGACCACATCTGGGAGCAGCATGATGTAGGGGCAGAGACCCTTATTCAAGGGATCTACCACATACTTTACTGGTTGCTGCAGTTTTGATTAAAAAAAATGTTTAATCTGCTGCAAATCTACCAGTTCTCTGAATACTGAGCTCTCTATAACCCCGCCCACACCACTGATTGCCATATTTTGTATACTGTGCATAGGCAGAAAGCTGCCAATCAGTAGTGGGGGTGTGTTTGAGTAGTTGGCAGCAGGAATATTATAGGAATTGAGATTCATAAATGCATAATTATGTGATATATTGCTGCAATTTCCATGTTAAAGAGTTGTCTTCTCAAGACAATCTCTATCTATATGTCCTACTAGGGCATAAGGAAATCAAAGAAGCGATCCCATAGCTAGAGCAGAGAACTGCAAAAAAAGTGTTGCTTCCTCTTACTGATCATACTTACACATGTGTTACATAATAGATATGTCATTGTCTACATTGCATAAAAGACGTATAGTGACCTACTCCTATCCTGATAACAGGTCATTGAGGGAATTCTGATGGCAGATCCATAAAGATAAGCTGACTACCTACAATTTTAATATGGTTTTTCTGGGTGAGTGATCCAAATATCATATAATAAATATATTATTACATTCTGGTTCCATACTTGTTCAATTCAAAAGGTATAATTAATACTAATATAATTAATTCTTATATCAAAAAGGTTAGAAGCTTGGAGAATAGGATGTTGTATTATCATACAATGGACTTGTGTAGCAAAAAGTATGTTTGACCTTTCCATTTATTAAATCGGTATTTTGACTTATGGCTAGAATCTATTTGTACAAATGTTATATAGGAAGCCAGGTTAAAGCTTCTTGTACAAGTTCTATGTATTTCAGAGTTATTATGGAAGGTATCTCTGGATATCAGACTGATCACACAGGTATGTAAAATTTGGGCTAATGAAAATGTTTTCAAAACTAATGACTGATTCTTATGTTTTCTTATGCCCTGGTTTTAAAAAACACTTTTACTTTTAGTCATGCATGGATTTTGTACAAAACGCTCATAAAATTACATAGAAGCAAGATGAAGAAGAAAAATATTTGTGTCCAAAAGTGTACACAATATTATACCATATATAAAGATTTATTGATGATTCATTCTGCAACTTTATTGGACATTAATTCTTGCTTCTTTTCCTTTTCTCTCCAAAGCTTTTCTTGATACCTTTTCTTTTATAGGAGGCCTGTGGATCATCTATGTGAAGCATCCAGCAGTTGTCCCCAATCATGTTCAGGCTCCATCTACCTTTGGTATCATTATTTTATCTTCTTTATATTTTGATGAAAACTTTTTCCTTGCTCTTCACTAACTGCGCCAAGGTTTTCAGGAAGGTAGTCCAAATGGAAATGTAACAAATGCAACTTCAGATTCATCAGGCAACCCTAGGCTGTGAAATGTTTCAGCATGTTCTCCCAATTGGACTTACATTTTTAATCTTTTTTTGTTACCTAGAAAAACTTTTTCACAACTTATTTAAAAGAATTCCAAGCTCTTTTTTCAACAGCTTTTATTTTTGTTAAGAACTTGTTGTCCTTCATGAATTTCCTAATATCCAGACCCAAAAAATGACTTCCCTCAGTTTGCTTTGGAGAGTCCCTGAAACTTGGTGCACAAGGACTCTTCTTCTTTCACAATCTGCTTCATCAGTCCAAGCTTAATGTGGAATGGTAGCAGAAGAACTTCAGTGTAATCAACTAAACTTTCTGCAAGCACCGTACTTTTCATTTTATAAGACGCACCAGATTATAAGATGCACCCCAAATTAAGAGGAAAAAAAAAGGGGGAAAAAAATGGGGTTTGTCTTATAATCCGGTGCTGTTTTACCAGCGGTGGTCGAGTGGGATCACAGGAGTCAGGGGCGGTGGTGGATTAGAGCAATGCTGCGGATGATGCAGAAGGTGTCCAAGATGCTCACTGCAAGCACTGTGAGGCAGGTGGAGCATCCAAAAACTGTCAGCGGTGCGGAATTCAAAGAAATGGCACCCGAAATTGGTAAGTGCGCAGATGGGCACCAGTTCCTTAAGTCCACTGCAGGGAATCAATGAGCCAGAGGCGGTGCATGTGCAGATGAAATCTTGAGCCGAGTGCTCCATCTGTGCACTCGCCGACTCCGGGTACCATTATTTGAAGCACACACTAGTAACATTTTCAGAATGGTGGCCCCTGCCTCACTGCCTGCAGCACAATGCCTAGCACCTCCCGCAGCATTACCCACCACCCACACCACAGTGCCCACAGCCCGCATCATCTCACCTGCCACCTGTGACCCTTCTCCACCACCCCATGTAAGCTACATTTGGATTATAAGACGCACCCCTCATTTTTCCCAGATTTTTGGGAGGAAAAGTGTGTCTTATAATATGAAAAATATTTTATGTTCTTAGGTCCAGTATCTTCTTGTTGACAAACGTTTTTGGCTCTAGTGATGAGTCCTATCTCGGTTATTTTCCTTGCTGCCCTAGGAGCAAAGAGAGAACTTTTAGATTACCACATTTACCATGCTTGATCATCTTAGTCAAGTTTCTTGAGAATAAAGTCTAAATTCTCATAGCTTTACTTCAAGTGCACAGAATGCCCTATGTGCACTGATGCATACTTGCTGCCATTGGGCAGTAGCACAGCTTTCTGACTTTTTTGGATTAATAAATAAAGAGTCTCCACTCGCTTATATTATACTTATTGTAAATTTTTTCCATCAGCCCAGGAACATCACTGCAATACACTAGAGCACCGTCTTGTTACAAGGATTGAAGGAATTCCATATCTGTATTTTGGTACTATGAAATCTGTATCTGTAGCTCACAGAGTCTCTCATCGCATCACATGGTACAGCCGCACGCTCTCTGGACAGGAGCGTCTCAGCTGCATAGAAATACAGAGTGTGCGGCCGTGCCGGGTGATGTGATGCGAGACTCACGCGAGTCTCTCGCAAGTGTGACTGCAGCCTTCTGCAGAATATTTAGGAAAGCCTAAGTCCCTGAATAAATCATTTAATTCAAGCTGTAAAAAAGCTGTTTCTTGTTGGATCTATGAAGTCAGTGTTTAAACTGTACTTGATGGAATTTTTAAAATATTTTTACTAAGTTCAGTCAGCAAAAGTACAGTATATGAAAATCACTTAATTTTCAAACAATTTTACCCTTAAAGACCTGTGTCATCATTATGTTGCAGAGTTTGACATTAGGATTTCATTTTTATATATTATATGTTGGAAATACCAAAGTATATTGTTTTATGTCAACAGACATGCAATAAAGTCAATGATGGAGACTGAAGTGCTCCTGACAGATCAGCCATGTATTTATGACTATAAGGGTATAACCGCACTTTGCTTTTTACCTGCTTTTTACCTGCTTTTTTGCTGCTTTTTCAACTGCAGCGTTTAATGCCAAAATGGATGTGTTCTGCTTTTCAAGCTTAGTCTATGGGAATTTGGGTTTCTTGTTCACACTATGCTGTTCAAAATGCTGCCTTTTTGTGGCAGAAATTTGGGCAAAAACTCTGCTTTTTAAAGAAGCAACATGTCAATTGTTTTTGCCATTTGTGTTTTGAACTGCAAAGCAGAGTTTTTGGCCAAATTTCTGCCACAAAAAGGCAGCATTTTGAACAGCATAGTGTGAACAAGAAACCCAAATTCCCATAGACTAAGCTTGAAAAGCAGAACACATCCATTTTGGCATTAAACGCTACAGTTGAAAAAGCAGGTAAAAAGCAAAGTGGGGTCTTAGCCTTAGGCCCTATTATGCCATTTATCAGCACCAGTCATAATACTTTGCAGTACAAACATATTGCAATGTGTTATAGGCACAATTACTTTGATAAAAAAGGAAAATACACACATTACATTATATGTCCTCCAAAATGGCACCACAAAAAAAGCTATCTGTGAATAAAGTATATAAAGTTACAGTCTGGCTTTAAAAATGCAGAAATTAAAAAAAAAAAACAAAAAAAAACCAACTATTATAAAATCTGTGCTTCCTTTAAATACGAAACTAAGCTAAATCCTTATAAGTAATCTGAGAGGTGATTCATGCTGCCCAAACCACGGGACACATGAATCTGGGACCAGCTCCATTATTGCAGCTGTGTATGTATTAGGCAACGAGCGCACATTGAGCATTTGTTCAGTTTTCACCTCAGTATTTGTAAGGCCATGTGCACACATTGAGTATTGGGTGAGTTTTTTACCTCAGTATTTGTAAGGCCATGTGCACACATTGAGTATTTGGTGAGGTTTTTTTACCTCAGTATTTGTAAGCCAAAACCAGGGCTCAGTGAAAAACGCAGAAGTGGTGCTCGTGTTTCTATTATACTTTTTCTCTGATTGTTACACTTCTGGTTTTGGCTACAAATACTGAGGTAAAAAACTCAACAAATACTCAACGTATGCACTTGGCCTTACAAATACTGAGGCAAGGAAACTCACCAAATACTCAACATGTGCATGTGGTCTTACAAATACTGAGGTAAATAAATGACCAAATACTGAATATGTGCACGTGGTGTGGCAAATACTGAGGTAAAAAACTCACCAAATACTCAATGTATGCATGTGGTCTTATTTTGAAACAGAGTTTTACAAGCTGTCTGGGGTCAATGTGACTTGAACAACTAGACAGAGGTTACTGTCCTTCTCTGTTTCTCCCTATCCTTCTTTTGACTAGTCAGTCAAGAGAAGCAGGTTGAGTTGAAGATGCTTGGGATCTAAGTTTTTGAAAAGTCATCCTAGTTGATTACACATTCTTGTCTTTAACAGTCTACGTAATTCTGTATTGTGAAAAACATGTCTTGAACTCATGGGTTAATGAGTTTTTTTTTATTAATAATGAGGAAATGAAGATTTTTGTTCAGTTCTTCTTTACTTCTTCAGACATAGATACTTTCTGGACTTGGCACAAAGCGTAATAAATAATATTGCTATCAGTAGCCCTTATCTGAAGAGTTAATTACTCCTAATGCTCTTATTCCCATAATGGAGGCAGGAGTGCTGTCCTCTTCTGGGAAAGCTGCAGGTCCAAACTAACATCTACAGTATTTTATAAAATCCTAATATTGAATTCAGCTATATTTCTATATAACCTATATAACTATCTAATGGCAAAGAAATAGTAACTAAATTCAGGAAATAAAACATACGACAGTTAGTTGAAAGTGTCTTGGACACAGCTTTTTTTTAGAACTGATAATATGAGGCATTTTTACCAAATCTCTGTAAATTTCATTGAAATTAGATGAAATAATGCACTGTTTTACATTATTTGTAAAAAAAAAGCTTGTTCTTTTAAAAGCTTGTTCTGCATATTATGATAATAATTATCATTATTTGCAGGTCATAATAAAATGCTGCTAATGTATTTATATTGTTATTCTGAGCTATAAACGTATATTTATCATTTATACTTTTTATGATTAATTATGGGCTTTCATGATTATCCATTAAAATGTTGGCTGTATTTGACTTTCGGATAACTTCTGAAGGCAAAATAGAAAGTGGCAACCTGGGAATTAATGACAAACAATGCCCATTGAACCCCCTGTTATTCTAAATTGTTACTGAGGCTCTTAACTAGATATTTTCTTGGGACATAATGGGTTTTTTAACGATTCAATTTGGGTTGTTCCCCAATGCAATGTCTTTTTTGTCAAAATTTTCAGCACAAGTTCATGAAGACAATTGCTGCTCATATGCCATAGTAGGGTTATATTAAGGCTATGTGCCCACGCTGCGGAGAATGCGCGGATTTTGCCGCGGATTTCTCGCGGAAAAGCCGCGGATTTTCCAGAAATCTGCAGCACAGCTACTCCCCAGCCATTTTTATGGCATTTGGGAAATGCTGTGCCCACGCTGCGGATTTTTCCGCAGTGGAAATCGTGCGGATTTTCGTGCGGAAAAATCTGCAGCATGTCAATTATTGTTGCGGATTTTCATGCGGATTTTTCCTATTCAATTGAATTAAAAAAAATCGCAAAATCCACAACAAAATCCGCGTCAAATCCGCATCAAATTCGCAAATCCGCACCTATGAAAAGGTGCGGATTCCGGGGGGAAAGCTGTGGATTGTGATGCAGAAAAATCTGCAGATACAGAGTCCCGTGGGCACATAGCCTAAGGCTGCGACCGCACTTTGTGTTCACCTTCTTGCAGTTCTAAAAGCACGTTTTGTGCTTAATTGATTTGACTAAAGTTGCCTTTTTTAGAATTTTAGCGCTGAAAACGCATGCAAATTTACCGCGTTTTTGATGCGTTTTCAGCGCTTTTTTACCTGCTTTTTCACCTGCGTTTTGACAAATGCGTTTTGTAAATCAAGACACTGCTAAATAAAGGTTAAACATTCAAATATACTGAAAAAAGATTAAAAAAAGAATTAAATACATAAGTGCAGAAATTAAAAAGAAAATAGAAATATATAATGGAGTTATAGCGGTAATATAGTATTTATTAGAAAAATGGCACTAAATTTAACATTTTCTTTAATTTAATTGTCGGATTATGTGTGTGTGTAAAGGGACATATGAAATCATTAATTTAATGTGCAAAAAGCACATTAAAAGTTTTCTGCATAGAAAAAGCAGGTAAAACGCAGGAATTTGTAGGAAACTTGACTTTTGCCATTTCTCATTGACTTCAATGTTAGCAAAAAGCACCCAAAATGGCAAAAACAATTGACATGCTGCTTCTTTGAACACATGTTTTTTGCCACAAAATATGGAAATTAAACGCAGCGTTTAGAAACGCAAAGTGCGGTCTAGAAATCCCCATTTTCCATAGACTTTGCTGTGAAATCAAAACGCATGCCTTTTGGCATGAAAAAAGGTGTTTCTCAAAACGCACTTAAAACGCACCCAAAACGCAGGTGGAAATGCAAAGTGCAGTCGCAGCCTAAAGGTAAGAACGCACTTTGCTTTTTACCTGCTTTTAACCTGCTTTTTCAACTGCAGCGTTTAATACCAAAATGGATGTGTTCTGCTTTTCAAGCAAAGTCTATGGGAATTTGGTTTTCTAAACTGCACTATGCAGTTCAAACTGCAGCCTTTTTGTGGCAGAACTTTGGGCAAAAACTCAACTTTGCAGTTCAAAAGACAAAAATCGAAAAAAACAATTGACATGTCCAAAAGGCAACATTTTGAACTGCATAGTGGGCACAAGAAACCCAAATTCCCATAGACTATGCATGAAAAGCAGAACACATCCATTTTAGCATTAAACGCTGCAGTTGAAAAAGCAGCAAAAAAGCAGGTAAAAAGCAAATAAAAAGCAACGTGGACACATAGCCTAAAAGTCCTGATCTGGGCAGTTTCCAATGTATCCGGGTGCCGACACTCAGGGAATTCCAGCTAATGATATGGGTCCAGCACTTGGGTAATACAAGAAAAAAGAAAAATAAAGAAAAAAAAATAATAAAGCAAATACTTACTGAGCCTCCGGTGAAGCTGTAACTGCTCTCGAGACTGCCCATTCACTTCTGGGGCCACTCATTAGGCTCATGCATATCCACTGCTTTCCCCACCCATTGGCATCTGTGATTAGTTGCAGTCAGAAGCGCCCCCACCCTGAGTGACAGTCTGACACTTCCAATCACAGACTCGGTCTGCTAGTCTATATCATACAGTAAGAATAGCTAAATATAAAAATTAGTGTATGGTCCCCCCATATTATGATACCAGCACAGAAAAAAATAACGGCTACAGGCTGCAGCCCCCAGCCATGTGCTTGTATTGGCTGTGCATCAAAATAAGAGGAACCGCATGCGGCTTTTTTAAAATTATTTAAATAAATAATTTTAAAAAAATAGCATGCGGTCACCCAAATTTTGATACCCTGCCATGTTATACAGCCCAACAGCTGGGGGCTGGTATTCTCAGGTTAGTAAGACCCATGGTTATTAGGATCCCACCAGCCTAAAAATAGCAGCCTGCAGCCACCCAGGATTGCCACATTCATTAGATGTGACAATCCCAGCACTTTACCTGACTCTTCCCGATTGCCTTGGTGCAGGGACAATCAAGGTAATACGGGGTTAATCACAGCTCCAAGCTGCCACTAAGCCCTAGATTAGTAATGGCAGGTGTCTATGAGGCCCCCCATTACTAATCTGTAAGTGAACGTAAATAAACACAATCACCAAAACAATCCTTTATTTGAAATAAAAGACAAAAAAACACCCTCTTTAAGCACTTTATTAACCCAACAAAACCCTGCAGGTCTTATTCACACGAGGTCCCACAACAATTCCAGCTTTGCTACATTAATGAAGGCACAGCCCACATTCAGGGAATACATATATACATATGGGAGAGACCTGTCAATCAACTGGAGCAGGACTGGGAGAATCCAGCTAGTCACCATGCTGACTTAGTCAAACCTCTCCCTATAGTTCCCGTCTGGCATTTCTCGGAAACATAGCCTCTCAGAGAAAGACATACCTGGCTGCACTCTTGCAGCCGGGCTCTGATTCATGCTGTCCATGGTTTTGACAGCAGAAATCTAACGAGAGGTGTCTTTTAAAGTAGAACATGGAAATAAAAAACATTTAGAGGTAAATGTAATATGAGGATTTTTTATGTTATTTTTACAACAGTGGCCTTTTACTTTTCCTGTAAGGATTAGATTAAAGTTGGCGGTTACCCTTCCCCACATTCCCATTCAGAAACCAAGAAACCATCTGACACCATATTGATTGCAATTATAAAAACAAATGACCATGTGGATTCTCCCCTAACTTCTCTGGAAGTGACAATAATTAAAAGAAAAAAGCCACTTCCATGGGTGGACACCCCTCCACATATTTCAGGCTTGGTAGGATAGTCAAATGGCCACCATGGAGTGTGGTGGTGCTAGAGGCCTAAAGGCCCAGTCACACACAACAACTTACCAGCGATCCCGACAATGATACATCCTGATAAGGATCGCTGGTAAGTCACTGGGAGGTCGCTGGTGAGATGTCACACAGTCAGGCCTTACCAACGACACAGTAACGATACAGGTCGCAGTAGCGACCTATATAAGGATCTCGGCAGTCATTGGGACCCTGTCACACAGCGTCAAACACAGCGATGTGTCCTGCCCAGCAGGACATCAACTTTGAAGTTTTGCAACGACTAGTGATCTCACAGCAGGGGCATGATCGCTAGTAGGTGTCCCACATAACGAGATCTCTGGCGAGATCGCTGCTGCGTCACAGAAGCTGTGACTCAGCAACTATCTCGAAGGCGATCTCGTTGTGTGTGACAGGGCCTTTAAGGGTACTTTACATGCTGCGACATCGCTAGCAATTGCTAGCGATGTCGAGCGCGATAGCACCCGACCCCGTCGTTCGTGCGACATTTGGTGCTCGCTGCCGTAGCGGACATTATTGCTACGGCAGCGTCACACGCACATACCTTGTCAGCGACGTCGCTGTGACCGCCGAACAATCCCTCCTTCAAGGGAGATGTGCGTTCGGCGTCATAGCGACGTCACTGCGGCCTCACTAAGCGGCTGGCCAATAGAAGCGGAGGGGCGGAGATGAGCGGGATGTAACATCCCGCCCAGCTCCTTCCTTCCGCATTGCCGGTGGACGCAGGTAAGGAGATGTTCGTCGTTCCCGCGGTGTCACACACAGCGATGTGTGGTGCCGCAGGAGCGACAAACAACATCGTACCTGTGGCAGCAACGATACTAAGGAAAGGTGCGACGTGTCAACGATCATCGTTTTTGAATGATTTTTCGATCATTGATCGTCGCTCCTTGGTGTCACACGCTGCGATGTCGCTACCGGCGCCGGATGTGCGTCACTAACGACGTGACCTCAATGATATATCGGTAGCGATGTTGCAGCCTGTAAAGCACCCTTTAGAGTATGAGCCCTATATGACTTTCCTATAATTCAGCCCATGTATTGTCATGGAGAAGACACAGCAAAATTGGGCACTGCATCATAAACCTGTTACTGAATATTCTTTCTCTTTTTGTCAACAATTTAACAACAGTCAGACTCCAGGCTGCTCTGAGCCGCTGCATTGCAAAAAGCAACAGAATAAATACATCTGGTTACTGAACAATGTAGTGTCATTACCTTAGCAATTGCATTTAGATTGTCATCGTAGAAGTACCTTTTGACCTTTTAAATCACAATTTAGCTAATATATTTCTCCTTCACATTATGTACAAGTATAAGTACAAGTGTATAAAGTGCAGTGTGAGATCAGGTGTCCTTGACTTGCATACCCTAAGAAATCCACTATTATGCCATAAGAAGATAAAGTAATAGGCAAGTAATTTGGGCTCTTACAGATCTCTTAAATGTAATATTAAAGTTTTTTGAGTTCACAATTCCCTTCGATGTAAATAACAGATGATTGTACTCCAATTTTTTACTAATTGCATTTGCTTCTAAGATGGTGTTTTAAATCTGCTTTTAAAATATAGAATTGTGTAAATATCTTAATATTTCTGAATTCGCAGACTCTAATTATTCCCGCTATTATGATTCCATAATAATCCTAAACATTACGTATTTAAGGCTGTAAGCCTGGAGACTATAAAATGGCACAAAGTCCCAGAGAAGGACTGTATTATGGAGTCAACGGCACTGTATATGCTACTGATATCGTATCTCCATATTCTCTCCTACAGTGCCTTGAAAAATTATTTGTACTTCATGAACTTTTGTACATTTTTTTAAGTTACACCCACAAACCTAAATGTATTTTATTGTGATTTTATGTGATATTTCAACACTAAGTAGCAAGTATTTGAGAAGTGTAAAGGAAATGATACACGGTTTTATAAAATTGTATAAAATTCTGAAAATTCTGATGTGCATTTGTATTCAGCCCCCCAGAGTCAATACTTTGTAGGACAACCTTTCGCTGAAATTACTGCTGCAAGTCTTTTGGGGTTTGTCTCTATCAGCTTTTCACATCTAAAGGCTGACATTTTTGACCATTACTCTTTGTACAATAGCTGTAGCTCAGTGAGATTGGATGGAGGCCGCAGTGTTCAGCATTTCTCAAGTCTTTCCACAGATTCTCAAGAGGAGAATTTAGGTCTGAACTGTGACTGGGTCATTCAAACACATGAATATGCTTTAATCTAAACCATTTCATTGCAGCTCTGGAGGTATATTTAAGGTCATTGTCTTGCTGAAAGGTGAACCTACACTTCAGTCTCAAGACTTCTGCTGCCTCTAGCAGATATTCCTCCAGGACTGCCCATATTTAGCTCTATCCATCTTCCCATCAACCCTGACCAGCTTCTCAGTCACTGTTGAAGAAAAGCCTTCCCACAGCTTGATGCTGCCACCACCATGTTTGACTGTGGGGATGGTATTTTCAGGGTGATGTACACACATACAGTGCCTACAAGTAGTATTCAACCCCCTGCAGATTTAGCAGGTTTGATAAGATGCAAATAAGTTAGAGCCTGCAAACTTCAAACAAGAGCAGGATTTATTAACAGATGCATAAATCAAACAAACCAACAAGTTATGTTGCTCAGTTAAATTTTAATAAATGTTCAACATAAAAGTGTGGGTCAATTATTATTCAACCACTAGGTTTAATATTTTGTGGAATAACCCTTGTTTGCAATTACAGCTAATAATCGTCTTTTATAAGACCTGATCAGGCCGGCACAGGTCTCTGGAGTTATCTTGGCCCACTCCTCCATGCAGATCTTCTCCAAGTTATCTAGGTTCTTTGGGTGTCTCATGTGGACTTTAATCTTGAGCTCCTTCCACAAGTTTTCAATTGGGTTAAGGTCAGGAGACTGACTAGGCCACTGCAACACCTTGATTTTTTCCCTCTTGAACCAGGCCTTGGTTCTCTTGGCTGTGTGCTTTGGGTCGTTGTCTTGTTGGAAGATGAAATGACGACCCATCTTAAGATCCTTGATGGAGGAGCGGAGGTTCTTGGCCAAAATCTCCAGGTAGGCCGTGCTATCCATCTTCTTATGGATGCGGACCAGATGGCCAGGCCCCTTAGCTGAGAAACAGCCCCACAGCATGATGCTGCCACCACCATGCTTGACTGTAGGGATGGTATTCTTGGGGTCGTATGCAGTGCCATCCAGTCTCCAAACGTCACGTGTGTGGTTGGCACCAAAGATCTCGAACCTTGAACCAGTCTGTCTCAGAGTCATCCAAGTGATCATGAGCAAACTGTAGACGAGCCTTGACATGACGCTTTGAAAGTAAACGTACCTTACGGGCTCGTCTGGAACGGAGACCATTGCGGTGGAGTACGTTACTTATGGTATTGACTGAAACCAATGTCCCCACTGCCATGAGATCTTCCCGGAGCTCCTTTCTTGTTGTCCTTGGGTTAGCCTTGACTCTTCGGACAAGCCTGGCCTCGGCACGGGTGGAAACTTTCAAAGGCTGTCCAGGCCGTGGAAGGCTAACAGTAGTTTCATAAGCCTTCCACTTTCAGATGATGCTTCCAACAGTGGAGACAGGTAGGCCCAACTCCTTGGAAAGGGTTTTGTACCCCTTGCCAGCCTTGTGACCCTCCACGATCTTGTCTCTGATGGCCTTGGAATGCTCCTTTATCTTTCCCATGTTGACCAAGTATGAGTGCTGTTCACAAGTTTGGGGAGGGTCTTAATTAGTCAGAAAAGGCTGGAAAAAGAGATATTTAATCCAAACATGTGAAGCTCATTGTTCTTTGTGCCTGAAATACTTCTTAATACTTTAGGGGAACCAAACAGAATTCTTGTGGTTTGAGGGGTTGAATAATAAATGACCCTCTGAATAAACTTTTCACAATTTAAAAAAAAAATAAAAAAAGAAATAACATTCTTTTTTGCTGCATTGCATTTCACACTTCCAGGCTGATCTACAGTCCAAATGTCACAATGCCAAGTTAATTCCGAATGTGTAAACCTGCTAAATCTGCAGGGGGTTGAATACTACTTGTAGGCACTGTAGCCTTTAAATTTAGCCCAAAAAGTTCCACTTTGGTCTTATTTGACCAGATCAACTTCTTTCACATGTCAGTAGGGAACACAGTTAGCACGTGAATACTTTTTCATCGTGCTGTAAAGTAAATGCTTGTAAGGTTGAATATCATAATATGGGTTATGATGGGCTAGGCAATTTTTTTTATTATTCCAAATCCATAACTCTTCCATTATATATTCTCATTTAAGATTTGCTCCTTGTTCCAAGATTTTACTGGTTCATAACATACAGTAAAATGGGTGATGAAGATTATATTGAAACAATGCAAATTCTTTGAAAACTCAGAAAACAGCATTTATATTTACAACTAGCGGTAGTACCCGGCGTTGCCTGGGATAGTAACTGTTTCTCTGTCGCTCTCTCAGTCTCGGTCAGTCCCTCTATCTCTCTGTCTGTTTATCTCTCTGTCTCTATCTGTCTGTCTGTCCATCTCTTGGCCTGTCAGTCTCTGTCTGTCTGTCTCTGTCTGTCTTTCTCTATGTCTTTCTATTTGTCTGTCTCTCTCTCTGTTTGTCTCTTTCCCTGTTGGTCTCTCTGTCTGTCTCTTTCTCTGTCTGTCTCTATATCTCTTTGTCTCTTTCTCTCCGTCTCTCTCTATCTGTCTGTCTGTCTTACTATGTTTCTGTCTGTCTCTCTCTCTCTATTTGTCTGTCTCTTTCTGTCTATTTGTCTGTCTATCTCTCTCTGCCTGTCTGTCTCTTTCCCTGTCTGTCTCTGTATGTCTATCTGTGTGTCTGTCTGTGACTGTCTCTGTCTGTCTCACTCTGTGTGTTTGTCTGTCTCTGTCTCTATGTGTGTGTCTGTCTCTGTGTGTCTCTCTGTCTGAATGTGTATAAGTCTTTCTGTCTGTCTCTGTATCAGTCTGTCTGTCTGACACTATCTATCTCTCTGTCTGTCTCTGTGTGTCTGTCTCTGTGTGTCTGTCTGTCTCTTTCCCTGTCTGTCTGTCTATTTCTCTATCTCTCTGTTTGTCTCTCTATCTGTCTCTCTCTGTTTACTTCGTTGTCTGTCTCTTTGCCTGTCTGTCTCTGTCTGTTTGTCTCTGTCTCTTTCCCTGTCTGCCTGTCTATATCTGCCTGTCTCTTTCCCTCTCTGTTTGTCTCTGTCTCTTTCCCTGTCTGTCTCTTTCCCTGTCACTCTGTCTGTCTCCTTCCCTGTCTGTCTCTCTGTCTGTCTGTCTCTGTCTGTCTCTTTCCCTGTCTGCCTCTTTCCCTGTCTGTCTCTTTCACTGTCTGTCTCTTTCACTGTCTGCCTCTTTCACTGTCTGTCTCTTTCCCTTTCTCTTTCCCTGTCTGCCTCTGCCTTTGTCTGTTTCTTTCCCTGTCTCTCTGTCTGTCTTTTTCCCTGTCTGCCTCTGCCTTTGTCTGTCTCTTTCCTGGTCTCTCTTTCCCGGTCTGTCTCTTTCCCGGTCTGCCTCTTTACCGGTCTGTCTCTTTCCCGGTCTGGCCATCTCTTTCCCTGTCTGTCTGTCTCTCAGTCTTTCTCAGTCTGTGTTTGTCTCTCCACCGGCATTATATTACCTCACACATAAGCTTCTTACACTAATAATTTCCTTTGTTCCTATAGCAACCAATCACAGTTTCTATTAATAACCTGTAGCTCCCAACTCCATTCACTTTAATGGAGGCAGTTTTTTGGAGATAATCATTAGAAGGAAAAACAGGGAGGGAAACAAATCCAGCACCGCTGTCTTTAAAAATCTTGAAGTTTATTAGGTCACATTAAAAAAATGTTAATGGTTTAACAAAATCTCTCCATATGCCTTTCCACGCCTTACGCGTTTCAGAGAAAAAACTCGTTAACATAGGCATACAAAAGAGTAGTAAAAAATACAGTCAGTTAATGAGGACCTAAGTGAGCAGGGCAGAGTCAGAAATATTGTCCTTCTTAATAAATTCTAATTTATATAGTTTGGCAAGCAAGCATTGATCACAGAGTAGAAATGTGATATAACCTACTGAGATGGCCCCAGAGAATCTCTTAAAAGGGTCTAAATCTCTGGAGCCATATGGAAAATATAAAGAAAAGACAAACAAACAGAATACTCAGAAGTAGAGATGAGCAAACCCGAACACTATAGTTTGGTGTTCGTACCAAACATGGACTTTACAAAAATATTAGTGTTCAAGCTCAGAGTTCAGGTACATTACATATGCAAACCCCTCGAGCAAGCATCAGTGTGCTTGGGTAAACATGGTGTTCAGCCCAGTGTGAGCCACTTGCAGTTATTGAACGGTTTATATTAGGGGCAACAACAGCGTTACTGGATGTAGTGTGTACAAAACAAGAAAAATGAAAAAACTCCACCCTCCCTTCCCTTGGAGTTGCTCTGTTTATGGCTGACTGCATGTGGGCAGAGACCCGAACTGCCCAATCAGTGACTTCTAATGGCATTCCGAGCTGAACTTTCTCTAAAATCTGGTTGAACCCACCGAACCGGAACTTCCACGGGTCCGCTCATCTCTACTCAGAAAAGCAATGCGAATAAAATAATAGCAAAAACTGTCCACTTTTGACCTAATGACTGGTTCACTTTAACTCTTTGACTGCATAGAATATCTTGGTTACTCCTGTGTTGCAATAGTTGATATGTGGTTCAAAATAACAAAGGTTAGTTCTAGAGTAGTATAAAAAAAATGTATGGTAAAAGAAAAAGCCGTGGTAGCATTAAAAAAATAAGAACAAAAATAAGAACAAGAATAAGAACAAGTAGCAGCAGCATCTCTACCACGGACACCAGCTGTCAGGGAATTAGTACTACCAAAAGCAGGTCACAATCAGTTTCTTTTGACTTTGGCAGGGGCATTAGAGGGGAGGAAGCGTAGGACATTGCAGACTATATGGCACATTACTTTGCTCAGTCACAGCAGGACGATGTTACCTCTGAAAGTGACACTGTTAGTTTGAGTAACTGCAAAGCAAGAGAACTGACAATCATGTCCAGCAGCGCTAAGAAAAAGCTGTCTTAGAGAAAATGCCGAAGTATTTCAGAAAAAAATATATCTTGCTGCAGTAGTGCTGCCAGGCTCTAACTCATGCTGCCCATGATTTAGCAGCATGAATCAGGTGACAGGCTCTCTTTTAATATGTTGATATGCTGTTTGATATCACCATAGTTTTATATTTTGAGGACACTTATTCTGATGTTATTTAACCTAGACACACATGACATTTGTGGCCATTTGGGGTTGCATAAAGATTTGCCCATTGTCAGGATGAATACTGAAGCATTCATCCACCATAGGGATCCATTGTAAAGAAATTTATACTGTGTCGTATTTGTTTTTTTTGTTTTTTTTTTCAGGAAAACTCTTTATAGGAGAGTGCAGGTTGCCGCTGCATATTCCTACACAGTTAAAGAAGGGAATTGCAAGCACACATCTGTCAGAAGGAGGCCGATGCTTTTGGTCTCTGTCTGTTGAATGGTTGCCTAAGGCACATTTACAGTATGCATCAGAAATGCTACCGACATATACTGTAGACTAAGGGCACAAACGTAATGTGTACTAAGACTAAGACTGGATTCATACAAATGTATAGCATCCGATGCAAAATGCTAATGATCCTTGGCTGCCAACGTGAGCCGAGTGGCATGCGACTGTTATTTGATCCTACAACTGCGGAGCAGAGGAAGGGATTAATCTCCCCATCTCCTCCATTGTCAGTTCATGGGATTATCACACTGCACTCGGGCAGTCCGATGTTTCACTCATACCCAGACTTATATGGGTTTGTGGGATACAGCTCTCGCAGACAATTGCAGCATGCTGCGACTTTTCTCTCATCCAGAATCTGAATGAGAAAAAATCTGCTCACCCTCATTGACTAACATTGGGCGGAGTGCAATGCGAGATTTTCTTGCATTGTACTCGTCCGATTCATACGCTCGTGTGAGCGTTCACTAAGACTGGCTCTGTTTGAAGGATTTTGGAAGGGGTTGGGTCCTACAAGACCACAGAGTGACATATGTGACACCCTGGACCAGCCAGGCAGTCACAGATAGCGCCCCGCACAACACCTGTCCCCTATAAAGGTGTCATCAGCCAACCATTAAAACCTAGTCACCTCTCTCAGGGCTTGATGTTCACACCAGGGGGCGGAGCCAGGTAGTTGGCCACACCCACCGAGGAGTTCAGAGGGCCTGAGGTGGGAAAAATGTTGGATTAGTTGACAGGAATGAAGGAGAGTGGAAGCAGGCCTGTGCCCAGGTCTGCAGAAATATGACAGGTGCCAGGGTTGGAGCCCGAGCACCTTTCGCTAGGAGGCAAGCGGTGGCCTCAGCCTGCAGGAGTTGGGAAGACGGCTCGGTGGAATCGTGGTGGGCCGGGACACTGTAGTGGCCCGCCGGTACCGACCCGGGGAACCGACTCGGAAACTGGAGCACAAAGGGGGGTACTCAGCCCCTTAAACGAGGTCCAGAAGCCACCGGACCGAGTTAATTAACTGATTGCGGTCTGGACTATAGGTCCTTTCCCACCCAAAGTCCCGACTGAAGACAACAGCCCAACGAGGAGGATAGAAAGCCACCGCACAGGCAGAGAGATCCCACGGGCCAGCGTCTGCGGGCAAAAGGGCTCTCCTGACATTCACAAGGCCGGGGAGCGGACTCCCATCGCTGAACAGCAGGCAGTCCACAGATACACAACACAGTGTAGGAAAAAGGCAAAGACCACAAACCAGGTGGGGGACCCAATGCAGCCGACTGCGGGCACCGACCACCGTCAACTTGTTTTACCAGAGACTTGTGTGTGTTACTAATCGTGAGTACAACAGTGCCCTCCGGCCGCGCACCTCCCTGCACCACCCAACCACACAACACCCAAAGGGTCCCGGGGCCATCATCCCTGCCCATGGAGGGGTTAACATCTTGCTGCGCAACATCTCCCCCGGGTGCCCAGTAAACACAGCGGGGGTGTCCACCTTCACCACAACCCGTGGGTGGCGTCACAAACTCAAACACAGCTCCGGCCGTACACCTACGTCCCCCTAAAAGCGCCAGCCCCCCTTTCAGATCGAAGTGGACCACGGGGCCCCCAGGTCTGGAGACACTCGAGCCACCACCTGGCGAGTCCGGATCCGAGCGGCTCGGTTGCTGCCGAGCACGGGGCGGTACACATACACATCATTTTCAGAACAATTGGAGGCTTTAAAGTACTTTTGATTTGCAGTGACACAATTTGATGCAAATCAAATTTCCTGGCCAAATTCCAGCAAAACGCCAAATTTTAATTTCTGGAAATTCACTCATCTCTACTATTGTATCTTTCAATACTTTTCACAACTCAAACGCTCATATTTATTTTTAACCTAAGGATATTTTTGAAGTGTGAGAGAAACAAGATGATGGCATATAGTATTTTGTGCAGATGTTGCCTTACTCAGATAAGGGGCTAAAAGATATTCATTCATTAAAGCACATTGATTGACATCACAGTGGATTATTCTGAATTCCAATTATTTATGATTTCCCAGCTGTACTCCCATATCATTTAAGCTGATGTGGGTTTAAAGTTCAGTCACTGATTATAAGCCTGTGTGAAAATGATAGATTTGTCAATAATCTGCTCTCTTTGTCATTTCTCAACACATATTTTGGCTCATCGGAAATAATCCCTTAAGATCGGGGATAATATTCTAAATACCTACAGTTAATATATTTGCTAGTCCTGAAAAACATCCACATCTGGTAAGTCACTACCAACTGTGAGAGTGCCACCTGTTATCAGGCAAAATGCTCTTTAGAAGTCCAAGTCTGTAGAAACAATGCAGCAGCTGGTCAAGGAAAATCCACCTTAATTGACTTTTATGCTATCAATTAAACTGACTTAGATGGATGAGGATAATACAGATGGTTTGTTTGGGATATTGGGATGGAATTGTGAATGGATCGTGAGTTGAACGCGGATCGATATACAAACAGAATTTAACACTAGACAGGATCCAGTGGACAATAAGCATAAACCATGTTACATCTGCAAACACTGAAGAGTGAGGCTGTAATTAGTACAGCAAATAATGGAGTCCAAATTAGACTTCTGCAATCATTAACTTCATGGTAACGTGCACTTGTCATCATTACTGTGTGATACGACCACATTTATTAGCAAGTACAACACCTGGGAGAATAGAGAGATTAGCTGTAGGTACACAAATCTTTTATAATTGCTTAACAATAGGAAATAAGAGCAGATGAGTGTTTAGTAAATGACAGTATACGAGATCATCAGCCTAGATTAGTATGGGTTAAATTTAAGGTACCTTGTTGCACCTATTTGAGGGCAGTATGTAAATATATATACACACACACACTCACACACACATACACACACACACACACACACACACACACACACATACACATATACAAAAAAGTTATATATACAGTACAGACCAAAAGTTTGGAAACACCTCATTCAAAGAGTTTTCTTTATTTTCATGACTCTGAAAATTGTAGATTCACATTGAAGGCATCAAAACTATGAATTACCACATGTGGAAAGAAATACTTAACAAAAAATTGGGAAACAACTGAAAATATGTCTTATATTCTAGGTTCTTCAAAGTAGCCACCATTTGCTTTGATTACTGCTTTGCACACTCTTGGCATTCTCTTGATGAGCTTCAAGAGGTAGTCACCGGAAATGGTTTTCACTTCACAGGTGTGTCCTGTTAGGTTTAATAAGTGAGATTTCTTGCCTTATAAATGGGGTTGGAACCATCAGTTGTATTGTGCAGAGGTCTGGTGGATACACAGCTGATAGTCCTACTGAATAGACTGTTAGAATTTATATTATGGCAAGAAAAAAGCAGCTAAGTAAAGAAAAACGAGAGGCCATCATGACTTTAAGAAAGGTGTGTCCAAACATTTGGTCTGTACTATATATATATATATATATATATATATATATATACAGTCAGGGCCAGAAATATTTGGACAGTGACACAAGTTTTGTTATTTTAGCTGTTTACAAAAACATGTTCAGAAATACAATTATATATATAATATGGGCTGAAAGTGCACACTCCCAGCTGCAATATGAGAGTTTTCACATCCAAATCGGAGAAAGGGTTTAGGAATCATAGCTCTGTAATGCATAGCCTCCTCTTTTTCAAGGGACAAAAAGTAATTGGACAAGAGACTCTAAGGGCTGCAATTAACTCTGAAGGCGTCTCCCTCGTTAACCTGTATTCAATTAAGTAGTTAAAAGGTCTGGGGTTGATTACAGGTGTGTGGTTTTGCATTTGGAAGCTGTTGCTGTGACCAGACAACATGCGGTCTAAGGAACTCTCAATTGAGGTGAAGCAGAACATCCTGAGGCTGAAAAAAAAGAAAAAATCCATCAGAGAGATAGCAGACATGCTTGGAGTAGCAAAATCAATAGTCGGGTACATTCTGAGAAAAAAGGAATTGACTGGTGAGCTTGGGAACTCAAAAAGGCCTGGGCGTCCACGGATGACAACAGTGGTGGATGATCGCCGCATACTACTTTCTTTGGTGAAGAAGAACCCGTTCACAACATCAACTGAAGTCCAGAACACTCTCAGTGAAGTAGGTGTATCTGTCTCTAAGTCAACAGTAAAGAGAAGACTCCATGAAAGTAAATACAAAGGGTTCACATCTAGATGCAAACCATTCATCAATTCTAAAAATAGACAGGCCAGAGTTAAATTTGCTGAAAAACACCTCATGAAGCCAGCTCAGTTCTGGAAAAGTATTCTATGGACAGATGAGACAAAGATCAACCTGTACCAGAATGATGGGAAGAAAAAAGTTTGGAGAAGAAAGGGAACGGCACATGATCCAAGGCACACCACATCCTCTGTAAAACATGGTGGAGGCAACGTGATGGCATGGGCATGCATGGCTTTCAATGGCACTGGGTCACTTGTGTTTATTGATGACATAACAGCAGACAAGAGTAGCCGGATGAATTCTGAAGTGTACCGGGATATACTTTCAGCCCAGATTCAGCCAAATGCCGCAAAGTTGATCGGACGGCGCTCCATAGTATAGATGGACAATGACCCCAAGCATACAGCCAAAGCTACCCAGAAGTTCATGAGTGCAAAAAAGTGGAACATTCTGCAATGGCCAAGTCAATCACCAGATCTTAACCCAATTGAGCATGCTTTTCACTTGCTCAAATCCAGACTTAAGACGGAAAGACCCACAAACAAGCAAGACCTGAAGGCTGCGGCTGTAAAGGCCTGTCAAAGCATTAAGAAGGAGGAAACCCAGCGTTTGGTGATGTCCATGGGTTCCAGACTTAAGGCAGTGATTGCCTCCTAAGGATTCGCAACAAAATATTGAAAATAAAAATATTTTGTTTGGGTTTGGTTTATTTGTCCAATTACTTTTGACCTCCTAAAATGTGGAGTGTTTGTAAAGAAATGTGTACAATTCCTACAATTTCTATCAGATATTTTTGTTCAAACCTTCAAATTAAACGTTACAATCTGCGCTTGAATTCTGTTGTAGAGGTTTCATTTCAAATCCAATGTGGTGGCATGCAGAGCCCAACTCGCGAAAATTGTGTCACTGTCCAAATATTTCTGGACCTAACTGTATATATAGAGTATATGTTTGTTTAATTTTTCGGAACATTGATGCCTTGGGGGGTCTCCCTCTCTGACGGACTGGAAGAACCCACGTAATACAATACATGGATGATTATGGCCATTAATCAGTTATTTGCATGGGGTGCCAAGAGAAAGACATATTTGCTACTTTATTGAATCGCCTCCAGTATCAGTAGTGTTAATTATAAATCATTGAGAAAAATGTACTTGTGTTGTTTTCTGAAGAGTTTCTTTTCCTACAATGAACTGGATCATCCATTTTGGAAATTCAGTTTATCGGCTCATGGGGATGGTTATACCCATTTACCCTGAGATTGATAAATATGGTAATCTGTCTTTTTTCTGTTATTTTTAAAGCTAAGCATGTATGCCGAGTTTTTCATATATTGAAATCAGTGGGTGTTAGAAGAAGATGCAAGTGCTTTGATCATTGCTACTTCTTGGACTCACAATGTACTTTGTGCATAATGGCAACATGAGACTCCAGCACCAGGCAGGTATATGGAAAATAATAGGGGAAAGTTACAATGAAGTGAATTTTTAAACTCAGTTTTACTTGTGGTTGTGTTGATGTTATTCGTTCCAAACGTAACAAATCTTGAACAGAGTGACGCTTCATTCAGTGTGTAGTGGCCACTGTCAGGTACTGCAGAACAGCTTTTATTCTAACAGTGGAGCAATGAGTGTCAGGTGTCAGCTACACACTGATTTGATATGTATAACGTACCCTCAGTATATTATTTGACTGGACAAACTCTATGAGAATTAGTACCTTAGTGCCTATATTATGACTTGTATATGTTGCAGACAAAAGTCACAATAGAGAAATAAGTCAACAATTTTATTAGTGACATATTTTTCTATCTTAACTTTCAAAGCACAGGTCGTAAATGATCTGCTTTATAGCATACGTTCAGATTTATAGATACATTAAATCTATTTTATAAAATCGATATAATTTACACTACTCATCTAAAATTGATCCAGAATTACAGCCTGTATTAAAGTCTAGAGATGCATTTACAATTCACAACTCACATTGTGTTTTTCATATTTACTGTATATATCGGAAAGATTTCCGATGTGCACAACTAAACATATCCAGGGACTTTTTTTGTCAAATGGCGGCTACAAGTTTCATATCTCTTCTGGATTCTAATACATTAATATAACACATTAATAGGTATAGTAGAGTGTAGTAGGCTATGCTATTCCATACAGCTGTAGCCACAGAAAAAAAAGGATACATTTAACATGCTACTGTACCAATATAGTAGAGGACGAATATGGATCTTTAATGGTACTGTCATCAAAAGTCATCAAGCAGAGTTTACATATAAAATATTTCTTTTAGTTATGTTAATTAAAATACATTTTGAACTCAAACGGAGTTCTTAATTGAAAAACAGTGTAATCTAATTTGCAAACATTGGTTCTTACTATTGCTGTTAGATGGTGTTATTCCTGCTACAGTTTGAATTGGGACCCTTCTAAAAAATAAAAACATTTTCGGCTGAGTAGTTGGGGTCATAACTCATAACTTCAAACTTTTATAAATAGAGACATGACTTGAGGAACATACCCAGTCATTATGCTCCTATTGAAACCCCTTACTCTTCTCCCAAAAAAAAACCTTTTATGGCCATTATTGAGCTTGATGCTATAAAAATGCACACACATACAGAGTATCATACTCCACACCTGTCAATATGATAGCCTTCACTTAGTATCATGCTCCTAGAGTCATCACTTAGCAAGATAACCACACACAATATGATGACCCCTCAGAATGATGCGCCCACAAAGCAATACCTCACACATTATTGTGGTCCACACAAACCCATACAAAGTATGCTTGCCCCTAAGGATGATATTCTAATCGTCCCTTTATATGATGCTTCCACAGCCCCTTAGTATGATGGTCCCCATGCAGTATGATGCCCTCAAAACCTTCACATAATATGACTTTCAGACAGGATCATTGCACCACAAGCCCCTACACAATATGATGGCCCCTGAGTATGGTGCTCCCACAGCTTCCTCTTAGTTTCATACCGCTCATACCACACAGTATCATGGTCTCTACAGTGCCCTGCACAGCATGATTGCCACTCAGTATGATACTCCTGTTACTCTGTATAATGGCACTCACAGCCCAACCCCCACTCAGTATTATGGCCCCCAATGTCAGCCACCACTCAGTTTGATGGCCCTCAATGACATTCCTCCTATATGATAGCCTCCAATGCCAGCCCCCAACTCAGTAGGAAGGCCCCAAATAATAGCCTTTACTCAGCATAATAGGTCTCAAAGTCCTCCCTCAGTATGATGGCCCCACAGGCACCCACTCAGTAAGTTGTCTAGACAACCCCCACTCAGCATCATGTCCCCCACAGTCCACCCCACCCCACTCAGTAACATGCTTACTCCCCCACTCAATATGATGTTCACCACTGCCCCCCACTCAGCATGATGTCCCCTAAACTCCACCTCCCACTCAGTGTGAAGTATGCTGATGTAAAAAAAAATAAAAAAAAAAAAAAAATATATATATATATATATATATATATATATATACATACATAACCCACCTCGCCCTGTTTTTCTGGCACACTGCTCCAGTTTGTGAAGTGCAAGATCTGAGGCAGGCGCAATGTAGTGACATTATTAGGCAAGCAGTACAAGGAGTCCCAGACTCACAGGCACATTTTGAATGGTGGATCATGGAACGTTTGGTTCCGTAATCCAACATTCTATTTGGCAAATGCAGATGTCACTGAAATCAAAATGATGTGCAGGAAGAGTGTTTTGTGGTGAGAAACTTATGGGCCCGATAGCGGCAGAATGGTCTACTGCTATGGGTGGTATGCCTCTTGCTGCAAGATAAAAAACAATGCTGCTACTGTAGGTGAACAGGTTGATGGCTTTACACCATTATAGTATATTTTGTGGTTGTGGTGATAGCAGCATGCAGTGCTTTAATTGATGTGGAAAACAAAATCATCCTGTCCTAGAAAGGCTGGCATAGTATGGCACATTGGCAGTGCAGGAGTGTGCCCAGGAACGTAGCGCAAGATGATCACACTTCCTATAATAAAAAAAGTCAGAGCCAGCTCTGCCCTGACATTGAGTCACAAGAATTTCCGGGAGAGTTTGTTTCTAAGGCCACGTGCACACATTCAGTATTTAGTGATTTCCCCCCCCCCCACACCAATATTTGGAAGGCCACGTGCACACACTGAGTATGTGTTGAGCTTTTTCCTCAGTATATATAAGGCTACATGCGCCTGTTCAGTATTCAGTGAGTTTTTTACCTCCAGTTTTTGTAAGGCCATGTGCACTTGTTCAATATTTAGTGATTTTTTTTACTTCAATATTTGTAAGGCCACATGCACATGTTCAGTATTCAGTGAATTTTTTACCTCAGTATTTGTAATGCCACTTGCACACGTTAAGTATTTGGTGAGGTTTTTTTTACCTCAGTATTTGTACGGCCACGTGCACATTTTCATTATGTGGTCAGTTTTTTACCTCAGTATTTGTCAGCCAAAATCAAGAGTGGAACAGTCAGAGAAAATTTATAATAGAAACGCTTGTATCATTTCTGTATTTTTTTTACCCACTCCTGGTTTTGGCTTTACAAATTCCAAGGAAAAAAACTCACCAACTACTCAACGTGTGCACATAGCCTTACAAATACTGAGGTAAAAAAAACTCTCCAAATACTCAACGTGTGCACGTGGCCTTACAAATACTGAGGTAAAAAAACCTCACCAAATACTCAACGTGTGCACGTGGTCCTTCAAATACTGAGGTAAAACACTCACCAGATACTCAACGTGTGCACGTGGCCTTACAAATACTGAGGTAAAACACTCACCAGATAGTGAATGTGTGATCATGCAAAGACTACTAAATTATGAATATAACTCAGGTATTTTTGAAGACTGAAGTTCAGATTCAGTGCAGTGGTTTTATCTAGAATACATCTATAAATTGAAAAATGTGTTTAATATTGTCCAACAATAAAATATATAATAAAACATTTTAACCATAGTTTATGTCAATATATATTGTTTTTTTTAACTAGAGAACAGCTTGGATCCTATCACTTCACCAGTTTATATGAGACCTGGTTAGGCACATAGAGAGGCAAGTCACTAGGGTCCATCGATAGGTTGTCTGGCCTTGTCTGTGTATTAATTCCCATAACAGTAAACTATTGAAAGTAAGCATTGGATGTTGTTCCACAAAAATACAAAGAGCTAGCTATGAAGGCTGATGAAACACTCAGTACACATTTTAAAGAAGGATTGATATGCTGTTTAAAACTGTGTTTTTCATTAATTCAGAAAACAGCCTTGGGGCATGAGATAAATGACCAGTACAAAGCTCACATCTTTCTGTTTCAATTTAAGCCATAGCAATGATAACACTATTTTAATTACCTTACAGTAGCAGTATGTAATTTATCTAGTATTTCCTTATTTTCTACCTGAAAATTCATAGATATGTCTTCAGTCGTGTGATCACATGGTAATCTTGTGCTCCATAGGAGTTACATGGCTTTATGATCTCTATAGAGGATCACCAAATGTATGAAAATATCCATAAACTGGAATATAATGAGAAGAAAGCACTCCTCCCAGACCTATATACTAGTAATGCAACAGAGTGCACAAACTTCCATTAAATCCAGCCTCCTCTTTTCTTCTCTTCATATTTTTTTGCCAGATTTTACCCTGAATTTAGTTGGTTTATACTTTATTATCAATCCTGTGATGCATTAGCACAGTATCACATGGGCAGCTAGCACCAGTACTATTTTATGATAATTATGATCATCATGTTTTGGGCAAAATAAAGGTTTTATGTTGCTAAACTTTGGATCTTTTGAAAACACTGTTCTAGTGGCATGGTGTATCCTGTACAAAAAACCTTCACATGTTGATTAATGTAGATTACATTATTTCTGAAAAAAGCAGGTGATCATATTGTTCTCTAATTTTGATCTCTAGTATATATTTAATATTGCTTATCTTTGTGTGTTAAATTTTGTTTGGACAATATAATTCAGACTAACGTTGCTGTTAGTGTTCTAGAAATCCATAAACTCTATTACATATTTTCTCCATAGGAGGGGCAGAAACTTCTATCATGATTACTGATTATCAATATACAGCTCCCGTCACACATTTATATGAAGATGGTGACCATTCAGCATCATGGACTATATACTTACAATTTATTAGCTTATTTATAAGAATATGGAGGGAAAGATAATCATAGGGTTACCACACCCCTCAGAAATGGTACTGGCTGTAGCTGTGCATGTGATACTGTTAATGCATCACAGGATTGATCCTAGGTCCATCTAGTTCAACCTTTCTCCACCAGTTATACATTTTGTCACTGTCATTTATAACCAACAATGTTGTGTGTACTGAGGAAATCATCCAGCCCTTTTTTAAAAGCAGTTATAGTATCTGCCCTTACTACTTCTTGTGGTAGGGCATTCCACAGTCTGACTGCTCTAACTGTAAAGAACCCTTTCCTATTTAGCTGCCGGAATCACCTTTCTTCCACTCGCAGTGAATGCCTCTGGTTCTTAGCATTGTCTTTGGAAGAAATAAGTCATGTGCCAGTCCTTTATATTGACCACACATGTATTTATACATATAAATGAGATCTCCTCTGAGATGTCTTTTTTCCAAGCTAAACATATCTAACTTGTTCAACCTCTCCTCTTTATGTAGAGTAAATTACATGCATTTTTTAAAAAAATTACAGGAATATCAGAAGTATCCTACATTTATTAGACATTAGTGAACTGTGTAAACACATAAATTATTATTATTATTATTATTATTATTATTATTATTATTATTATTTGGCCAATTGTATACATATGTATTCAGTGTATACATTCAGCTTCAGTAAAATGAGGGCATAGCTCAAAAGTGAAACATGAAAAATCAATACTCATGTAAATCTGTGTAAGCGGTCAATTGATTTAACAGCAATCTGTCTATTTTACCAGAAGGTGTAACTGTTCTTCATTTTGTATCTATAGATTTTGTAGCGATGACTTTTTGTCATCCTATTATTTCTTTACCAGTTTCACAGAAATCTTATGGGGCTGTTGAGGATCATCTTTCTTCCATTTAAAAGGCCTGTCTCATCTCAGCAATTACTTTTAATATCTACAATATATAAGCCAGAGCAGAGAGCTGTGATGAAGCAGAAACACACTCTGTAGACCTGATCTAGTCATGTACAGTATGCCAATGTTGTTGTTTATTTTTTAAGAATAACAAATAATCATTTGTCTCGGCTTTTCATATGATAGGGAGTTGGGGGGAAATATCCCCTTAAAGTGTTTTTCAAAATTTAATTTAAATTAAAAAAAAAAGAGTTAAATACAAATATTTGCTAATGTATTTTCTCTATGCACAGTATCTACAGCATTTGACTCTGTTACTTTATTCACCCATTATTTTTTGCTGCGATTTATGTAAATTTAAAAGTGCTTTTTACAGTACGAGCAAAAGCAATGAGATTTCAGAAATCTCCTGCACCCACAGCTTTATTTTTCCTGACAGAATTGGAAAACTGCTTTGTTTTGGAAACTGCAGCATGTCAATTCTGTCAGCTTTTTTGCAGCATTTTTTCACCCATAGAAAGCAATGAGTAGTGCAAAAATGAGACAAAAAAGTTTTTAGTGAAACATTGGAGGCACAGAAGGATGTGATACCCATTTATTTTTGTGATTTACCAAAGTATAAACCATAAAGTCTTCTGACTGCAAGAACAGTTTAATTCAATTAGTGTTGTGTTAAAGTAAACAATGCCTGACCAACTCAATGCCCTATCAATGTTGGACAGTAAACAATGCCCTACCAACGTGTTAGATGTTCAATGTCCTAGCCAAAGACAAACGTAGGTTTTCCAGCACCTGGGGCAAGAATTTGGCGTGCCCGCTCCTCCCCCCCACCACATGCTGTTTGAGTAGTCATCATGTCATGGCTTCATAATTCTCTGAATGTTCAGTTTAAAATGACAACTGCTGCTTCATTGAAAGATGCAGAAAGAAAAGCTAGATGTGATGTGACTTTAAGGCTGGAGTCACACTTGCGATTAACTCGCACGAGTGCAATGCGAGAAAATCTCGCATTGCACTCAGACCAATGTTAATCAATGATGCAGCTCTGATCTGCTATTTTTTTCTCAGTCCCAATCGGACTGAGAAAAAATCGCAGCATCCTGCGTTTTGGTGAGTTTCACGTGCGAGTCATTCCAATGAAAGTCTAGGGGTGCGTGAAAAAAAACGGATGTCAAACGAACGGCACACACACCATCCTAGTGACATGCGTTTTTATAAACACATAATACATGTTGCAGAAAACACTGGAAATGAGTGAGGTCTGTCGATGTCGGTCAATCTCTATCTCTGTCAGTTGGTCTCTCTCTCTCTGTCGGTCTCTCTCTCTCTGTCTGTCCCTCTCTCTGTCGGTCTATCCCTCTCCCCCCCTCTCTCATACTCACCGATCCCCGATCACCAGTGAGGCGCTGCATGGCTGTCACAAAGCTTCTGCTTTTCCTCTTTTGAAAAAGCCGGCCGCTCATTATGCCATCATGTATTCACTGCTTTCCCTGCCCAGCGGCGCCTATGATTGGTTGCAGTCAGACACGCCCCCACGTTGAGTGACAGCTGTCTCACTGCAACCAATCACAGCTGCCGGTGGGCGGGTCTATATCGTGCAGTAAATTAAATAATTAAATTATTAAAAAAAAACGGTGTGCGGTTCCCCCCAAAATTCATACCAGCCAAGGTAAAGCCACACGGCTGAACACTGGTATTGTCAGGATGGGGAGCACCACATTATAAGGAGCCTCCCACCCTAACAATATCAGCCAGCAGCCGCCCGGAATTGCCGCATCCATTAGATGCGACAGTCCCGGGACTGTACCCGGCTCATCCCGAATTGCCCTGGTGCGGTGGCAATCGGTGGAAATCGAGGTAATAAGGAGTTAATGGCAGCCCATAGCTGCCACTAAGTCCTAGGTTAATCATGGCAGGCGTCTCCCCGAGATACCTTCCATGATTAACCTGTAAGATTACGAAAATAAAGACATACACCAATAAATCCTTTATTTGAAATAAATGACAAAAAAAACACCCTCTTTCACCACTTTATTAAAGCCCCAAATACCCCTCCAGGTCCGACGTAATCCACAGAGGTCCTACGACGCTTTCAGCCCTGCTACATCAGAAGCGGCCAGGAGCGGTCACAGACCACGACTGCTCTCTGTGAGCTCCCTGCAGCGATTGAAGTGAGTTGCGCTATCAGCGATGATGTCACTCAGGTTACCCGTGGCCACAGATCTCAGTGGGAGGACTTCAGCTGTGGCTGTGGATAACCTCAGTGACGGCACCGCTGATAGCGCAGATCACTTAAGTCACTCAGGGGATTTGTGGTCACCGATGAGACTTTCACCCGTGACCGAAAATCAGGCCATGATACACAGACAGAGCCGCGGGATGACAATGAAGTTGGGTGAAGTTCATCCGATTTCATTCTTATCCCGCGGCTCTGTCTGTGTCTGCTGTCAGCGGCCATGTAGCAGAGCTGAATGGCAGATGACATAGCTGCTGAGAATAAAAACGGATCCCATATGGATCACACACAGATTGCACATGGACTACAATCATGAGAAAAATCACAGAATCGCATTGCTGTTGCATTGCACACAGATCAACACTCGGACAGAGCTCATGCTACTTTCTAGCATGAGACTCGGTCCGATTTTACACTCGCAAGTGTGATTCCAGCCTAAGTGTGAAAATTGCATCTGACATATGATGATTGCTGGAACCCACAAGTGGAGCTCAATCCTGACAGTGAGTATATTACACTCTGTTAGGATTGTCATGCTACAATTAACAATGGCATGGAAATAGCGGGAGTTGATGTTATCAGTCATCATCAGATTGTGGGCCATACAGGAACCACAATACTAATGAGAATTTGTCAGTATCACAAATAACCATTTACATCCAGGTACCTTATAGATGACATCTCTGAATGGAGTAATTCCCTTTCATCTTGTCCAGATGCCATAGTGACGTTTCACATACACAGCTGGCCTCTGTAGACTTCCATCTCCAGTCTTCTGCAGCACATTTCAACATAGTGCCCTTAAAAATAGCGCAATAATCATTATGCTCTTGAATAAAAAATATCTGCCCTACACAGTACCCCTGAAAAAATAATTACCCCTCACTGTATTCCCTGCACAAAATAATTACCCCTCACTGTATTCCCTGCACAAAATATGACCCACATAATGTTCCTTTTATGGTGCATGGCCTCCACACTGCCCTCTGCTTTCCATACTGAGCCCCCCTGTATGCTACACTGTGTCCACATATACTACCCAGTCTGTTCCCCCTCATCAATCTCCCACTCCTTAGCATACTGTCCCTTCCTGGCTGTGCACATGCACTGTCCTCCCCATGCTATTTCCTCTCTATACCGCCTCTCCCACACATCCTAATCAGTTTCTGCTCTGTGCCTCGTACACTTTTCTCCCCTCATACTGTCTCCTCACGCTACTTCCCTCAAAAGACCCTCACACATGCCACCTGCTCTGATACTGTGTCCACACCCATCCCACTAACCTAGGTCCCCATACTGTGTATGCATACATCCCCATCTCAGTGTTTTCTCATACATGCCCCTGCCCACTTTCCAAGATGGGTGTTTGCCCATTTCATCCTCCTCGCTCCCCATACTGTGTATGCATTAATCCCCACTCTCATACTATTTACTTATAAATGCCCCCCTTGCTCCCCATAAAGCATCCACACCAATCCCCCTTAGCATTTCATCGTACATCTCCACCTTTTGCTCCTCATACTGTGTCCTCAAATTTCTCCAACCACGCTCACTATACTGTGTCCACACCCATCCCCCCACTCCCTATACTGTGTCTGCACCATCTCTTACTTACTCATCATACTGTGTCTGCATCCATCCCTCCTCACTCTCCATACTGTGTCCTCAAATTTCTCCCCCTCACTCACCATACTGTGTCCACATATATTTTCCCTTCACTCCCCACACTCTGTCTGCATCCTTCCACCATGCTCCAAAAATGTGTCTGCAACCATCCACTCCCTGCTCACCCTACTGTGTCCACACCCATCCCCCCTCACTCCCCAAAGTGTGTCCTCATACTTTCCCCCTTGCTCCCCATACTGTTTGCACCCATCCCCTTCTTTTGCTTCCCAAACTGTGTTCTTGAACTCCACCCCTCCTTATTCTGCATTGGCAACCATTTTCCCCTCACTCCTCATTCTGTGTCAGCTCCCATCCCTCCCCTCTTGCTCTGCAAACTGTGTCCTCAAATAACTCCGCCCAATTACAATAAAACTACGGTGTCTTGAGCTACACTGGAGCATTCATCACCAACTCTGTGTGCACCTCTGTGACACCAGGAAGTGACGTCAGCAGCATGATCAGATGACCTGATCATGTTATTGACGTTGCGGAAGTGCCGGCAGTCAGGGCTTCAATTGTACTCATGCCTGAAAGACACGAGAGCAATTGATCACTAGGAACCGCTGTGCTGCACCTTCTCTGAGCCTGATGTCAGCTTAACAGCTGGCTCAGAGAACAGTCGGCTCCCACTACGAGAGGTGGGGGGGAAAATGCAGCTACTGGGGAGACACCTCAGACTGTCGTAACAGGCAGCACAATGGCTTTCCCCTGCCAACTGCACCCAGGTGTGAACATGGCCTTAGGCACTTTGAGACAGCTAACTTACCCCATTGTATAAACCTCCCCTTTGTGTTTTTGGTAATAATGGACACGACCTAAAGTTTTGTACCATTTCATTTAATAATTAGTGATGAGCGAGCATGCTTGTCACTACTCGGTACTCGCACGAGTATCACTGTACTCGGGCTGCTCGGCGGGGACCGAGTAATCTCGCGATACTCGTGCTTTACTCGTGGTCTTCATTTCTGCATGTTGGCGCTCTTTTGAGAGCCAGCCCTCATGCAGGGATTGGCTGGCAGACCACTGCAATGCCACAGCCCTGTTAGTTGTGGAATTGCAGTGATTGGCCGGCCTGCACAGCGTCACCGAGCCTTTATATCGGCCGGCGCGCTGTGCTCTGCTCACAGCTATTCTGACAGTGAGTGTAGGGAGAGTGTCGCTGATTCAGGGAAAGCTTTGCGGCCCTTTATAGCTTTTTCAGTTGCAGGGCTGCAAACAGTGTGACCAAAAGTCCTTCTCAGGACTATTCTAGTTGTATACAGGCAGGCAGGGTATAGCCAGGTCGGAGTACAGTAGCAGAGTCCTTCTCAGGACTATTGTTGCTATATACAGGCAGGGTATAGCCAGGTCTGAATACAGGCTAGTGACCAAAAGAGTCCTTGTCAGGACTATTGTAGCAGTATACAGGCAGGCAGGCAGGCAGGGTAGTGGTGACCGTATACCAGCCTTCATATCTGGGGCTGGTGTACACAGTGTAAAACAGTCCAGATAGTGTCTGACTTGTCTGTACTGTAATTGTCGCTCCCCAAAAAAACCTGTTAGTAGGTTATTATTGCGTCCGTGCTTGGTTTTTAAAACCGCACGTGTGTGCCTGTTGGTGGCAGCGTACAGGTGCACTGGTGTGCATTTACCAAACTATTATATAACGCACAAGTGTAGTGTATAATACACGTCAGTCAGCAGTGGCTGATAGTGTCAGAGTTCTTAATTTTTGCTCCTAAAACCTGTGTTAGGTTATTATTGCGTCCGTGCTTGGTTTTTAAAACCGCACGTGTGTGCCTGTTGGTGGCAGCGTACAGGTGCACTGGTGTGCGTTTACCAAACTATTATATAACGCACAAGTGTAGTGTATAATACACGTCAGTCAGCAGTGGCTGATAGTGTCAGAGTTCTTAATTTTTGCTCCTAAAACCTGTGTTAGGTTATTATTGCGTCCGTGCTTGGTTTTTAAAACCGCACGTGTGTGCCTGTTGGTGGCAGCGTACAGGTGCACTGGTGTGCGTTTACCAAACTATTATATAACGCACAAGTGTAGTGTATAATACACGTCAGTCAGCAGTGGCTGATAGTGTCAGAGTTCTTAATTTTTGCTCCTAAAACCTGTGTTAGGTTATTATTGCGTCCGTGCTTGGTTTTTAAAACCGCACGTGTGTGCCTGTTGGTGGCAGCGTACAGGTGCACTGGTGTGCGTTTACCAAACTATTATATAACGCACAAGTGTAGTGTATAATACACGTCAGTCAGCAGTGGCTGATAGTGTCAGAGTTCTTAATTTTTGCTCCTAAAACCTGTGTTAGGTTATTATTGCGTCCGTGCTTGGTTTTTAAAACCGCACGTGTGTGCCTGTTGGTGGCAGCGTACAGGTGCACTGGTGTGCAATTTCCAGAAACTTTGATATAACGCACAAGTAGTGAATATACACGTCAGCAGTGCACAGCATTGCAAAATGCGCAAGGGCATTGGCAAGGAACAAGGAAGTGGACGTGATGGTGGTGCAGGCAGAGGCCGAGGTCGTGGGCAAGCTCTAATTTCGCCACAACAAAGGGCCACATCTAGTCGCTCGCACGTCCTGTCCCAAATTCTTGGGGACCGCAGCAGTACACCGCTCTTGAACCAAGACCAGTGTCAACAGGTTGTTAGTTGGATAGCGGATAATGCTTCCAGTCAGATTGGCACCACCACAAACACTCTGTCTTCCACACGGTCAAGTGTCAGTAGCCGTGATACTGCACCGCACATTTCTGAACCTGATCCTCCTTCCTACCACCAGGCTGAGTACACGTCCTCCTCGGACATTAATGATCCCACACTTGGACACTCAGAAGAGCTGTTCACGTTTCCATTCACACATTCTGGCCTCTCGCCAGCTCATATTGAAGTGGGTCATGAGGAGATCGTCTGTACAGATAGCCAAATATTTGAGCAGCCACGTTCTCACGAAGTTGGCAACGTGTCTCAACAAGTGGTGGACGATGATGAGACACAATTGTCAGCAAGTCAGGAGGAGGAGCAGGGTGCGGAAGAGGAAGACGACGTGGTGGATGATCCAGTAACTGACCCAACCTGGCAGGAGGATATGCAGAGCGAGGACAGTAGTGCACAGGGGGAGGGAGGCGTAGCATCACAACAGGCAGTAAGAAGCAGGGTGGTGGTCCCAGGCAGAAGTCAGGCAACCGTTCCCCGTAACAACACGACGACACAAGGTGCCTGTACAAATGTTAGGTCTTCACGAGTCTGGCAGTTTTTTAAGTTGGATCCAGATGATTCAAAAAAGGCCATTTGCAACACCTGCCGTGCCAGCATCAGCAGGGGTACCAAAACTAGCAGCCTGACCACCACCAGCATGATCAGGCACATGTCAGCCAAGCACCCGACTTTGTGGGAAGTACAACAGAGTCGAGGAGCAGTGCTTGCTGATGTCACTGCTACGTCTTCGCTGGTTGTGCATGCGAGCCAATCCTCTGTCCATGCTGCCTGCGAACAAGCCTCCTCCACTCCTGCACCTGCAGTTGCCTACGCAGAAAGAACACCATCATCAAGCACGTCCTTGTCCCAGCGCAGCGTTCAGTTATCCATTCAGCAAACCTTTGAACGCAGGCGCAAATACACTGCCAACACCCCACATGCCACAGTTCTAAATGCTAACATTTCGCGACTGCTTGCGCTGGAAATGTTGCCTTTTAGGCTGGTGGAGACAGAAGCATTCCGTGACCTGATGGCGGCAGCTGTCCCACGTTACTCGGTCCCCAGCCGCCACTATTTCTCCCGGTGTGCCGTCCCCGCGTTGCATAACCACGTGTCACAAAACATCACACGTGCCCTGAACAACGCTGTTTCACCCAAAGTCCACCTAACCACAGACACGTGGACAAGTGCTTGTGGGCAAGGCCGCTACATCTCGTTGACGGCACACTGGGTTAATATTGTGGAAGCTGGGACCCAGTCTGAGCGAGGGACGGAACACGTCCTTCCCACACCAAGGTTTGCAGGCCCTACCTCAGTCAGTGTTTCACCCACACTCTACAGCTCCGGAATGTCATGCTCTTCAGCCTCCTCCTCCTCCTGCGCATCCTCATCCACTGTGCCCTCCACACCAGTCACAAGCTGGAAGCACTGCAGCACTGCCTCGGCGAAGCGGCAACAGGCTGTGCTGAAGCTAATCTGCATAGGTGACAAACCCCACAATGCAGAAGAGCTGTGGACAGCTCTGAAACAGCAGGCAGATCACTGGCTCACACCTCTGAACCTAAAGCCAGGAAAGGTCGTTTGTGACAATGGCCGGAACCTGGTGGCGGCTTTGAGGCGAGGCCAGCTGACACATGTTCCATGCGTGGCCCATGTGCTCAACCTCGTGGTTCAGCGGTTTATAAAGTCATACCCAGAGCTGTCTGATCTGCTGGTAAAAGTTCGCCGCCTGTCTGCACATTTTCGAAAGTCACCTACTGCTTCAGCCGGCCTTGCCGGCTTTCAGCGCCGCTTGCATCTTCCGGCTCACAGACTGGTGTGTGATGTCCCCACGCGTTGGAATTCAACTCTGCACATGTTGGTCAGGATATGTGAGCAGAAGAGGGCAGTTGTTGAGTACCTGCATCACCTAAGCCGTCGGGAAATGGGTCAAACTCCACACATAACACCTGAGGAGTGGAGATGGATGTCAGACCTATGTACCATCCTCCAAAACTTTGAGGACTCCACCAAGATGGTGAGTGGTGATGACGCCATTATTAGCGTCACCATACCGCTACTCTGCCTTCTAAAACGGTCCCTTTTGAAAAACAAACATGATGCATTGCAGGCGGAGCGCGATGAGTTGCAGCAAGAAACAGTAGTGGGTGTGGGTGATAACACACAGCCCAGCCTCGTCTCATCACAACGTGCAGTGGAGGACTATGACGAGGAGGAGGATGAAGACATGGAGCAACTCTCCGGCCAAATTGAGGATATGACATGCACACCAGTCATATCCTCGATTCAGCGTGGCTGGCCAGAGGACAGGGTAGATGAGGAGGAGGAGGAGGAGGAGGAGGAGGAGGACAGCATGTTCAGTCATCTTGTTGGTCAGGCTACTGAAGTCCTGGCTGTTAAGAGTCTGGCGCACATGGCTGACTTTATGGTAAGCTGCCTGTCTCGTGACCCTCGCGTTAAGAACATCTTGGCCGACAATCATTACTGGTTGGTAACACTGTTAGACCCACGCTACAAGGAGAACTTTTTGTCTCTTATTCCCGTGGATGAGAGGTCAACCAAAATGCAGCAGTTTCGGAAGGCCATACTCACGGAAGTAGGCAAAGCATTCCCCTCACAAAACGCTAGCGGCATAGGTCAGGAATCAGTGGACAACCGAGGCGTACAGCCGAGAGAGGCACAAGTCCAATCCGCCAGAGGTAGGGGAACAGTCTTTAAGATGTGGGACAGTTTTCTCAGCCCCTCACGTACCACAGCCCCTGAGGTGCGGGGTAGTGCCACAAGAAATCCTAAGTTTGCCCAGATGCTGAAGGAGTACCTTGCAGATCGAACAACTGTACTCCGACATTCCTCTGTGCCTTACAATTATTGGGTATCCAAGCTGGACACGTGGCATGAATTGGCTCTCTACGCCTTGGAAGTCCTGGCCTGCCCTGCTGCTAGCGTTTTGTCAGAGCGTGTTTTTAGTGCCGCAGGTGGAATCATTACAGATAAACGCACCCGCCTGTCAACTGAAAATGCTGACAGGCTGACTCTGATAAAGATGAACAAGGGTTGGATTGGGCCAGACTTCACCACACCACCAGCAAATGAGAGCGGAATTTAAAGTTTGCCATGTACCTCCACTCACCCATGGGTACACTTCTCGACTTTGGATAATCGCTGGACTGCTCCTCCTTCTCCTCATGCGCCATCATGATGACCGTTACAATAGTTAGGTCTTTGTTTCAGGTATACCCCCAGTGGTAAATTTTTTCGCCCATTCTTTGCAGAATGGACATTACAACGACAGGAGACCCGCTCCTTTGCAATGGGAACAATGTTTTGAGGCCCTCATGCACGTCTCTACCCAGGGACAACGTGTAGCCTCCCAATTTTTGGCTGCCCTGCCTAAGGGCTATACTGAAATACACCCACTTCCTTAAAATGGACACTTAATGTTTTGAGGCCCTCATGCACGTCTCTACCCAGGGACAATGTGGAGCCTCCCAATTTTTGGCTGCCCTGGCAAAGGGCTATACTGAAATAGACCCACTTCCTTACAATGGGCACTTCAGGTTTAAAGGCCATCATGCACGTCTCTACCCAGGGACAATGTGGAGCCTCCCAATTTTTGGCTGCCCTGCCTAAGGGCTATACTGAAATACACCCACTTCCTTAAAATGGACACTTAATGTTTTGAGGCCCTCATGCACGTCTCTACCCAGGGACAACGTGTAGCCTCCCAATTTTTGGCTGCCCTGCCTAAGGGCTATACTGAAATACACCCACTTCCTTAAAATGGACACTTAATGTTTTGAGGCCCTCATGCACGTCTCTACCCAGGGACAATGTGGAGCCTCCCAATTTTTGGCTGCCCTGGCAAAGGGCTATACTGAAATAGACCCACTTCCTTACAATGGGCACTTCAGGTTTAAAGGCCATCATGCACGTCTCTACCCAGGGACAATGTGGAGCCTCCCAATTTTTGGCTGCCCTGCCTAAGGGCTATACTATAATACACCCACTTCCTGACAATGGACACTTAATGTTTTGAGGCCCTCATGCACGTCTCTACCCAGGGACAATGTGGAGCCTCCCAATTTTTGGCTGCCCTGGCAAAGGGCTATACTGAAATAGACCCACTTCCTTACAATGGGCACTTCAGGTTTAAAGGCCATCATGCACGTCTCTATCCAGGGACAATGTGGAGCCTCCCAATTTTTGGCTGCCCTGCCTAAGGGCTATACTGAAATACACCCACTTCCTTAAAATGGACACTTAATGTTTTGAGGCCCTCATGCACGTCTCTACCCAGGGACAATGTGGAGCCTCCCAATTTTTGGCTGCCCTGCCTAAGGGCTATACTGAAATACACCCACTTCCTTAAAATGGACACTTAATGTTTTGAGGCCCTCATGCACGTCTCTACCCAGGGACAATGTGGAGCCTCCCAATTTTTGGCTGCCCTGGCAAAGGGCTATACTGAAATAGACCCACTTCCTTACAATGGGCACTTCAGGTTTAAAGGCCATCATGCACGTCTCTACCCAGGGACAATGTGGAGCCTCCCAATTTTTGGCTGCCCTGCCTAAGGGCTATACTGAAATACACCCACTTCCTTAAAATGGACACTTAATGTTTTGAGGCCCTCATGCACGTCTCTACCCAGGGACAATGTGGAGCCTCCCAATTTTTGGCTGCCCTGCCTAAGGGCTATACTGAAATACACCCACTTCCTTAAAATGGACACTTAATGTTTTGAGGCCCTCATGCACGTCTCTACCCAGGGACAATGTGGAGCCTCCCAATTTTTGGCTGCCCTGGCAAAGGGCTATACTGAAATAGACCCACTTCCTTACAATGGGCACTTCAGGTTTAAAGGCCATCATGCACGTCTCTACCCAGGGACAATGTGGAGCCTCCCAATTTTTGGCTGCCCTGGCAAAGGGCTATACTGAAATAGACCCACTTCCTTACAATGGGCACTTCAGGTTTAAAGGCCATCATGCACGTCTCTACCCAGGGACAATGTGGAGCCTCCCAATTTTTGGCTGCCCTGCCTAAGGGCTATACTATAATACACCCACTTCCTGACAATGGACACTTAATGTTTTGAGGCCCTCATGCACGTCTGTATGCAGGGGCATTGGTGAACCTCACAATTTAGGACTGCCCTGGCAAAGGAAAATACTACAAAGACTCACTTCCTCAAAATGGGCACATTAGACTCAAGAGGCCTTCATGTACGTCTCTTCTCAGGGACATCGGAGTGCCACACAATGTTTTCACGTAAAATCTTTCATGTATTGATCTCAAAAAGTAACATACACCAGATCTATCTCACTATTGGGTATGTGCCCTTAACATTTCCGCCATGAAAAATCATTTTGGGGTCATTTTGGAAGGTTTTCTGGTGAGTCCGTAAAAATGGCGTAAAACGCGGACAAAATTGTTCACAGCTGTGACTTTTGAGTGATAAATGCTTCAAGGGGTCTTCCCCATGCTGTTGCCATGTCATTTGAGCACTCTTCTGAGACTTTTGTGACATTTTTAGGGTTTCTCCATGCTGCCGGGAGGTCATTTCACAAAAATACTCGGGTCTCCCATAGGATAACATTGGGCTCGTTGCTCGGGCCGAGTACACGAGTATCTTGGGAGGCTCGGCCCGAGCTTCGAGCACCCGAGCTTTTTAGTACTCGCTCATCACTATTAATAATATATTTTTACTTTTCATTTTTATATCCTCTGTTTACAATTCCACAGAGTTAGAAGTAAATAATGAAATTCTTCTAGCCTGCAGCTGTCACTAGAGGGAAGCTTGATGAATACAGTATTATGATACAATATAATATATCCATTTCCCTTAAGCTTCTTACAACAAATTCTTTTGTGAAAATATTATTATTTAACTATATTTCTGTGTGATGGGAAGCAGGATCTTTGTAGAAATCTTATATCTGCCCCTTTTACTACTTTCTACAGTTAGCAAGAGCAAAGGTCAGATGGAAGTTAAGTTATCATGGAACAAATGAGACATAGAATATTTGCAGAGATGCATCTAAGCAATTGCAAGTTGTGACATAGGTGGACAAATTGTTTTAGATAGTGTGACATCTTGATTGCCTGCTCTCCTATACTGTCACCAAGTGAAGCGCACTTATCTCATGATGTTAGGGACACACTAGTGACCATATGGATAATAAGCAGTCTCTGAACAATTTGTTTCAAAGCTTAATGTCATCGGGAATTGTCAGGATTTGTTGTCTATCATACTGTTACCTATTTCAACAAAGAAAATAAAAATATTGTCCTTAGTTTTATTTCCTATTATTTTCTACTAATACAGTAATTGATAGGAAAATATTAATCTAATATTTAAAATTCAAGGAACTGATTTGCCAAAATCTGCCCCAGGGTACGGAAAGTTACTGCTCCCCTACTCAGGGTTCCCCTCTGTTAGCCAAGTGACATCAGTAATAGTGATCGCAATTTAGTCACTTAATCGATGGTCAATCGTTACGTTCACGCTTGAAGTACTATAGTAGAAATTTAAATTACTGATCAAACAATTTATGTCTTCATCTGCTATCAAGATCAATCACTATCTCTACCTCTGCACAAATGATTTGTCAAGTGATGACTGAGCGTTCTCTCACCAACTGTTCTGTCATTTTGCATAAAAGTGGTTATCGTGCTCCCGCTCTCACTCTTGCTGCACCCGACTGCACTTGCCAAATACTCCTCCCCCACAATGGCAAATTTCTACATTATTTTTCTTCACAACCGACAAGGGTGGGCAAAGCTTTGGTAGAGATCATGATATTATACCACCCCCGTGCCATCTGCTTACACCCTTAAAGGGAACCTGTCAAGTGCAATATCCATGCAGAACCACGAGCAGTTCTGGGTGCATATTGCTAATCCCTGCCTAACCGACCCAGTATCTAGTAGCATAGATAAAGGGATCTTTAGAAAAAGTATTCCATATGATATGCTAATGAGGCCAGCGAGCAGTCGCAAGGGCGTTAGTTCCTTTGGCTAGTCGGCCACCTTAGCATGTAAGCACGCTCCTGTGTGCATGCTAACATGCTAATGAATGCGCAGAGGATGGTCATGTTCACCTCTCTGCTGCCATTGCATCCAAGTCCTGGACTTCGGCTCAGTGAGCATGATGCCCTACTTTCAGTCATGCGCACCACATGGGTTTGAAGACATGACGTGTACACCTGGCTTTATAGCACGCATGACCAAAATTCTGGGATCGTGCACACTTAGCCGAAATCCAGGAGTCGGACGTGATGGCAGCAGAGAGGTGAGCGCAACCATCCTCTGACGCTGCGCATTCATTTTCCTGTTAGCACGCACACAGGGGCATACTTACATGCTAAGGGGGCCAACTAGTCAAGGGAACTAATGCCCTTGCGACTAGTCCCCGCGCTCATTTGCATATGATAAAAGATCTTTAGAAATGCTTTTTGTAAAGATCTCTTTATGTATGCTACTAGATACAGGGATGCTTAGGCAGGGATTAGCAATATGCACCCAGAACTACTCATGGTTCTGGGTGCATATTGCACCTGACAGGTTTACTTTAACTGCTCATGTTAAGAGGCCCTTAAGGCCGCTTTACACGCTGCGATCTCGCTAGCAAGATCGCTAGCATGCGTTCCCACCCCCATCGTTTGTGCGTCACGGGAAAATCGCTGCCCATGTTGCACAAAATCACGCGGAACCGTGACATTACTTACCTGCCTAGCGACGTCGCTATGACCGGCGAACCGCCTCCTTTCTACGGGGGCGGTTCGTTCAGCGTCACAGCAACGTCACTAAGCAGCCACCCAATCGAAGCGGAGGGGCGGAGATGAGCGGGACGAACATTCCGCCCACCTCCTTACTTCCTCATTTGCCGGCGGCCGCAGGTAAGGTGAGGTTCCTCGTTTCTGTGGTGTCACACATAGCGATGTGTGCTGCCGCAAGAACGACGAACAACATTGTACCTGCAGCAGCAACGATAATTGGGAATAGGGGAGCATGTCAACGATTAGCGATTTTGCCCGTGTTTGCGACGATTTTCGATTGCACGTAGGTGTCACATGCAACGACATCGCTAACGCGGCCGGATGTGCGTCACGAATTCCGTGACCCCAACGACATCACTTTAGCGATGTCGCAGCATGTAACGCGGCCTTTAGAGGAACTCTTCCATAGTCATCATACAAATCTGTATTTTTTCCCACAATTACATAAGTGTGATTAGTAGTGTTGAGCGAGTATGCTTGTCACTACTCGGTACTCGCACGAGTATCACTGTACTCGGGCTACTCGGCGGGGACCGAGTAATCTCGCGATACTCGTGCTGTACTCGTGGTCTTCAACCCAGCATGTTGGCGCTCTTTTGAGAGCCAGCCCTCATGCAGGGATTGGCTGGCAGACCACTGCAATGCCACAGCCCTGTTAGTTGTGGAATTGCAGTTATTGGCCGGCCTGCACAGCGTGACCGAGCCTTTATACCGGCGGGCGCGCTGTGCTCTGCACACAGCCATCCAGACAGTCAGTGCAGGGAGAGTGTTGCTGCTTCAGGGAAAGGTTTGCGGCCCTTTATAGTTATTTCCGTAGCAGGGCTGCAAACAGTGTGACCAGAAGTCCTTCTCAGGACTATTGTAGTTGTATACAGGCAGGCAGGGTATAGCCAGGTCGGAGTACAGGAGCAGAGTCCTTCTCAGGACTATTGTAGCTGTATACAGGCAGGCAGGCAGGGTATATAGCCATTCCTAGTGGTGACCGTATACCAGCCTTCATCACCATATCTGGGGCTGGTGTACACAGTCTAAAACAGTCCTGATAGTGTCAGACTTCTCAGTAATTGTCGCTCCTAAAAACCTGTTAGGTTCTTAGTGCGTCCGTGCTTGCATTTAAAAACCGCACGTGTGTGCCTGTCGGTGGCAGCGTACAGGTGCACTTGTGTGCGTTTTGCACAAACTTGGATATAACGCACAAGTCTAGTGAATACACGTCAGCACAGCATTGCAAAATGCGCAAGGGTGTTGGCAACGAACAAGGAAGTGGACGTGATGGTGGTGCAGGCAGAGGCCGAGGTCGTGGGCAAGCTCTAATTTCGCCACAACAAAGGGCCACATCTACTCGCTCGCACGTCCTGTCCCAAATTCTTGGGGACCACAGCAGTACACCGCTCTTGAACCAAGACCAGTGTCAACAGGTTGTTAGTTGGATAGCGGATAATGCTTCCAGTCAGATTGGCACCACCACAAACACTCTGTCTTCCACACGGTCAAGTGTCAGTAGCTGTGATACTGCACCGCACATTTCAGAACCTGATCCTCCTTCCTACCACAAGGCTGAGTACACGTCCACGGACATTACTGATCCCACACTTGGACACTCAGAAGAGCTGTTCACGTTTCCATTCGCACATTCTGGCCTCTCGCCAGCTCCTGTTGAAGTGGGTCATGAGGAGATCATATGTACAGATGCCCAAATATTTGAGCAGCCATGTTCTCACGAAGTTGGCAATGTGTCTCAACAAGGGGTGGACGATGATGAGACACAATTGTCAGGAAGTCAGGAGGAGGAGCAGGGTGCGGAAGAGGAAGACGACGTGGTGGATGATCCAGTAACTGACCCAACCTGGCAGGAGGATATGCAGAGCGAGGACAGCAGTGCACAGGGGGAGGGAGGCGTAGCATCCCAACAGGCAGTAAGAAGCAGGGTGGTGGCCCCAGGCAGAAGTCGGGCAACCGTTCCCCGGAACAACAACACGACACAAGGTGCCTGTACAAATGTTAGGTCTTCCCGAGTCTGGCAGTTTTTTAAGTTGGCTCCAGATGATTCTAAAAAGGCCATTTGCAACACCTGCCGTGCCAGCGTCAGCAGGGGTACCAAAACTAGCAGCCTGACCACCACTAGCAAGATCAGGCACATGTCAGCCAAGCACCCGACTTTGTGGGAGGTACAACAGAGTCGAGGAGCAGTGCTTGCTGATGTCACTGCTACGTCTTCGCTTGTTGTGCATGCAAGCCAATCCCCTGTCCATGCTGCCTGCGAACAAGCCTCCTCCGGCCCTGCACCTGCAGTTGCCTACGCAGAAATAACACCATCATCAAGCACGTCCTTGTCCCAGCGTAGTGTTCAGTTATCCATTCAGCAAATACACTGCCAACGCCCCACATGCCACAGTTCTAAATGCTAACATTTCGCGACTGCTTGCGCTGGAAATGTTGCCTTTTAGGCTGGTGGAGACAGAAGCATTCCGCGACCTGATGGCGGCAGCTGTCCCACGTTACTCGGTCCCCAGCCGCCACTATTTCTCCCGGTGTGCCGTCCCCGCATTGCATAACCACGTGTCACAAAACATCACACGTGCCCTGAACAACGCTGTTTCAGCCAAAGTCCACCTAACCACAGACACGTGGACAAGTGCTTGTGGGCAAGGCCGCTACATCTCGTTGACGGCACACTGGGTTAATATTGTGGAAGCTGGGACCCAGTCTGAGTGAGGGACGGAACACGTCCTTCCCACACCAAGGTTTGCAGGCCCTACCTCAGTCAGGGTTTCACCCACACTCTACAGCTCCGGAATGTTATGCTCCTCAGCCTCATCCTCCTCCTGCGCATCCTCATCCACTTTACCCTCCACACCAGTCCCAAGCTGGAAGCACTGCAGCACTGCCTCGGCGAAGCGGCAACAGGCTGTGCTGAAGCTAACCTGCATAGGTGACAAACCCCACAATGCAGAAGAGGTGTGGACAGCTCTGAAACAGCAGGCAGATCACTGGCTCACACCTCTGAACCTAAAGCCAGGAAAGGTCGTGTGTGACAATGGCCGGAACCTGGTGGCGGCTTTGAGGCGAGGCCAGCTGACACATGTTCCATGCGTGGCCCATGTGCTCAACCTCGTGGTTCAGCGGTTTCTAAAGTCATACCCAGAGCTGTCTGATCTGCTGGTAAAAGTTCGCCGCCTGTCTGCACATTTTTGAAAGTCACCTACTGCTTCAGCCGGCCTTGCCGGCTTTCAGCGCCGTTTGCATCTTCCGGCTCACAGACTGGTGTGTGATGTCCCCACGCGTTGGAATTCAACTCTGCACATGTTGGTCAGGATATGTGAGCAGAAGAGGGCAGTTGTTGAGTACCTGCATCTCCTAAGCCGTCGGGAAATGGGTCAAACTCCACACATAACACCTGAGGAGTGGAGATGGATGTCCGACCTATGTACCATCTTCCAAAACTTTGAGGACTCCACCAAGATGGTGAGTGGGGATGACACCATTATTAGTGTCACCATACCGCTTCTCTGCCTTCTAAAATGGTCTCTGCTCAAAAACAAACATGATGCATTGCAGGCGGAGCGCGATGAGTTGGAGCAAGAAACAGTAGTGGGTGTGGGTGATAACACACAGCCGAGCCTCGTCTCATCACAACGTGCAGTGGAGGACTATGACGAGGAGGAGGATGAAGACATGGAGCAACTCTCCGGCCAAATTGAGGATATGACATGCACACCAGTCATATCCTCGGTTCAGCGTGGCTGGCCAGAGGACAGGGTAGATGAGGAGGAGGAGGAGGAGGAGGACAGCATGTTCAGTCATCGTGTTGGTCAGGATACTGAAGTACTGGCTGTTAAGAGTCTGGCGCACATGGCTGACTTTATGGTAAGCTGCCTGTCTTGTGACCCTCGCGTTAAGAACATCTTGGCCGACAATCATTACTGGTTGGTAACACTGTTAGACCCACGCTACAAGGAGAACTTTATGTCTCTTATTCCCGAGGCGGAGAGGTCAGCCAAAATGCAGCAGTTCCGGAAGGCCATAGTCACGGAAGTAGGCAAAGCATTCCCCTCACAAAACGCTAGCGGCATAGGTCAGGAATCAGTGGACAACTAAGGCGTACAGCCGAGAGGGACACAAGTCCAATCCGCCAGAGGTAGGGGAACAGTCTTTAAGATGTGGGACAGTTTTCTCAGCCCATCACGTACCACAGCCCCTGAGGTGCGGGGTAGTGCCACAAGAAATCCTAAGTTTGCCCAGATGCTCAAGGAGTACCTTGCAGATCAAACAACTGTACTCCGACATTCCTCTGTGCCTTACAATTATTGGGTATCCAAGGTGGACACGTGGCATGAATTGGCTCTCTACGCCTTGGAAGTCCTGGCCTGCCCTGCCGCTAGCGTTTTGTCAGAGCGTGTTTTTAGTGCCGCAGGTGGAATCATTACAGATAAACGCACCCGTCTGTCAACTGAAAATGCTGACAGGCTGACTCTGATCAAGATGAACAAGGGTTGGATTGGGCCAGACTTCACCACACCACCAGCAAATGAGAGCGGAATTTAAAGTTTGTAACGGGAATTTGCCATGTACCTCCACTCACCCATGGGTACACACTTCTGGACTTTGGATAATTGCTGGACTGCTGCTCCTTCTCCTCATGCGCCACCATGATGACCATTACAATAGTTAGGCCGTTGTTTCAGGTATACCACCAGTGGTAAATTTTTTCGCCCATTCTTTCAGAATGGACATTACAACGACAGGAGACCCGCTCCTTTGCAATGGGAACAATGTTTTGAGGCCCTTATGCACATCTCTATCCAGGGACAATGTGGAGCCTCCCAATTTTTGTCTGCCCTGCCAAAGGGCTATACTACAATAGACCCACTTCCTTACAATGGTAAAAACATTTAAAAAAACATGTAGGACAGCACATTGCTGGTGTGCATAAAAGCCTGTTGTTCTTGATGACTTTAGATCAGGCTGTATTGTCCCTTATTTGATCATCAGTCTGGTTGATTTCTACCCCTTCGTGATACCATCATGTTCTAATTAGTCTCTAACCAGCATGCCCCTCTTTTTTCCATCATATTTTGGTCTGTGTGCCTCCTATGTGATTTTCTTTTTGTGAAATCTCATATTTTGTACCATGGCAGCCTCTCTGTTCACCTTCCCTTTTAATCTGTCCATTCTCTTGTAGATCCTTTTTCAGCTTTGTATAGATCTAATAGTCCCAACAGGGGTCCGTTTATTTATTGGTGATGTAATCCATGGAACCTTGTTTTTGACTGTTGCTCTCTTTGTGCAATCTGCGAACACTGTATATATGATATCTGCACTATGCACGATTGCAATTTTAACAACATGTGATGGGGTGCTTGGAATATTACACTTCTTTAATAAAGCAATATAGTCCTCTGATATATTTTCTCTTTTTATAATTGCTCTTTTTGAGATATGCCCATCATGTACCTGCTTCTCGCCTTGTACCTTGGTATTTTTTCATGTTGGTGCTGAGCATATACTTATATGTACTTATATATATGTGTTTATACTACCAATATGTTGCTCGTTCATATGTCCAGCACCGGACTTTACCTGCTTTATAAATATATTTATATATATATATAAATCGACGTTAATATCAGTATTTCTATAATAATATTATATATTTGTGGCCTCCATCCAGCGCATATGCATGGGTTTCTTTCTATATATGGTAGCGCTGCAGGGGAGACCTTCCTTGATGCGTATTCTCCCTGTACGAGCTCTGCAGAGCTCCGCGCATGCACACAAGGGACGCCTTGTGCTCAGCCGCTTTTTGATCTCTGCAAGCCTCCGTCGTCCTTACTGCGCGTGCGCATACATGGCGCTTTGTATTGCTAGCCGGGCGGTGTTACCAGCACCACAGGTGGGTGTATTTGTTGTCCCTATTTGTAATATATATAGGCGTCTCTCTCCACACCCTAGCACTTTTCCCTGATGAAGCCACTTTAGGTGGCGATACGCGTGAGGTCACCCACTCTGAGCCATTTACGCTTACCACATGGTAATTATTTTCTATGGACCCTGTGTTCCTTCCATCAGCCATCCTGTGCTTCTTGTTCCCATGCCTAATGGCAGCCTCATGGCTCCCTAGTGCTTGAGATCTAACATGATATTCTGTCCATGTGAACTCTATTAGATGGACGCCCTGCACTGCGGGACACTTGTTTCCCTTTCAGCATTTGATTATTCTCTATCTATGTGTGGGCAGTACTATTATGTTGCTAAAAAACTTTTTCGCCGGATGTAATGCTATTGTTCCACCTTTTATTTTGCATTATTGGTACGACTAAGTATCATATCACTATGGGATTCCTCTCCACTATACATGTTGGTCGTGTCATCTGTGGTTAGTTTGAGAGGTGTTACAAGTGTTTCATACTGACTGCGGCGTTAGCAGATAGGCTACCTAGCTCTTTATTTTCAGCTCTCTGCACACCAGCATGGTTATACTGTTTTTTTAACATACTGGCTACTTTTTTGTACTTTCTACAATTCAGTACATGTCCATGTTTTGTTACTACGGTTATTGCTGTCTCCTTCATAATATTGGTTCTATAGAACCAGCTGCCACTGATAGGGCTTGTGTATATTCCATCCCCAGTTTTGGGCCTTCCAGCACTGCCTTCTGGTACTCCTCTTGCAATATTCATATAATAGCACAGGTGACGGATTGACTCCTTTGTATGGTACATTGTGCCTATTTTCTTCATGGCATCAGACTCATAGGTACACATGGTGTCATATTATGTACTTCTGATTGTATATACAGGTGCATTTGTATTTAAATATATATATATATATATATATATATATATCCTATCTTATTTTTGTACATGTATGATCTTCTATTGCCATGTATATTTGGTTTAAGCTTTGCTCAGAGTGTGCTGTCCTACATGTTTTTTTAAATGTTTTTACCCTTGTGTGTTTTGAATAAAGCCTATTTACAACCTCCATTATTGTTGTAGGTGTGCCCCTGGTCTGTATGTGGTATCTGTTCTCCTTCCTTCTTGCTTGTCTCCACACCGCATCAGGGAGCACCCACCTTGATTATTTTTTAGATTAGTGGTGCGCACCAATCCAACCCCCTTTCCCTTGACCACTATCTTGTCTCCTTTGTGACATATTCTTGGTGCAGTACACCGTTATATATGTACGTGATTGATTACATTTTGCTTATATACAGTTCTTACCCCTTTACAACTTTTGCATCCACCCTGGTTAGTCATCTTGCGTGGTTTTTTGATCATGGATTGGGACACTCGTGAGGCCGCCTGGCGGGAACGCTCTGGCAATATATTCTCTTCAGGGGTCACTCCAACCATTTCCGATGAATTTTCTCTTCTTACCTCCGATCTGACATCCGCCCACAAAACGGGCATACGTCTATGGTGGAACATACGCAGTCTTGAGGAGTACCTCAGGGCTGGTATTGTTCCACGAGGTCTACGTGTGAATATTTTTCCCGCATGGGAACCCTCTGCTGCGTTCCAAGACACGTGGGAACAGGGCCTGCTCAGGTGTTCGAATATTTTGATCAATATGTTGTTAGAACATGATAGGGTCCTACTCGCCACCACTAAAACTAATATCAAAGATTTAGAGGCCAAGCTGGCAAGGGTTGAGGATCGCCAATTGGTTACATCCTTTCAAACTAAACTTAAAGATCAAATGGATAGGTATGAGAAGGAGATCGTTGATAAAAAATGCGGCAAGTTTCAGAGAGACAAAAATGATTTTGATAACAGGATGGCTTTCAAATGGAGACACAAAGGCAATCCAAGGGGTCTTAATCCAACTAGATCTCACAGACAGACCATAGAGAATTCCTCCGTAGCACACCATAGTGGGTCGAGTGATTTTTTATCCACCAGCAGCGACCCCGACGGAGGGTCAGAAGAGGGGGCCGCAAAAGGCAAGCCCAGAAGAAGGAAAGCGGGCCATGCCAACCGGACATTACCCTTCCGACACTCGAAGTACAGATTCTAAACACCGACAGTGACCCTATGGATATGAATCATCCCCAGGTAAGGGATTCCTTGCAAATTATTAACTTGTCTTCACATCCTCTATCTGCACTGGAAATTTCAGTGCTGGAGAGAGGTCTCACCTTCTCACCTACTCATGGGTGTGACAAGTTTGTGCTCATTAAGGATCTCTACCTGTTTTGTCGGAACCTCATCTTCCAGGTTATGTACAGAAGGCCGCAACTTATGGATGAACTGGAACACAACGAACGACAAACCTTTCAAGACCTCCTCGACTTGCTGGAGGAGAGCTCAGAGGCACCCACCAGATGCCCCTTTCCCCTTCGGAACAAATCTGCGGCTACCCCTTCATTCTCCTTGGTACCGGCTATCAAAATTTTCTTTGAACTGGTAAGAAACGATTTTACCAAGCTTACTTCCAGCACCCCTAGGGCTCCAAATTTGTCTGTCTCTGAAAATAGGGCCATTCGTCAGCTTCAGAACAACAACAGCTTCCTTATTAAGGAAGCAGATAAAGGGGGTAACGTAGTTCTCTGGCCCACCCACATGTACTTAGAGGAAGCTCATAGACAACTTAACAATACATCATTCTATATTAAGTTGCCTTCTGATCCAACAAAGGTGTTTCTGTCTAAGCTGCACCATCTCCTGTCATCTGCCCATCGTTTGGGCATCATCACAGACAAGGAAAAACAGTACATTTGGGTCAGTGATCCCGTTACCCCCACTTTTTCATGTTGCCAAAGGTCCACAAGTCCACAACTAGACCTCCTGATAGACCCATTGTGGCCAGTATAGGGAGTTTGTGCGAAAAGTCCAGCACTTATGTTGACTTCTTTTTACAATCATTGGTCAACAAACTCCTGTCATTTATCCAGGACACCACCCACATGGTCAAAGTGTGTCAAGGGATTCTTCTACCTCCGGGTGCCCTTTTGGTCACCTGTGACGTCGAATCCCTATATACTAACATCCGACACACGGATGGCATGCAGGCCGTTTCTTATTTTTTGGATCTACAGACCCAGTCGGACCGCATGCATGACTCTTTTTTGGTGGATCTCCTGGATTTCATACTGTGCCACAACTATTTTCTGTTTGACCGTACTTATTATAGACAAATCTCTGGAGTGGCCATGGGTCCGCGTTGCGCACCTTCTTTCGCCAATCTCTTCTTGGGGTGGTGGGAATCCACTATTGTTTTTCCATCTTGCGACTTTAAGGAGCGGGTACTGGCCTGGCACCGCTACATAGACGATGTGCTGTTCATTTGGAAGGGTACTGAGGAAGAGTGTCTTGCTTTCATCTCAGATCTTAATGCTAACACCCTCAACATCTTCCTCACCCACAGCATCTCGTCTACAGCTGTCACGTTCCTCGATTTGGAGATTTCAATTAAGGATGACATACTTTCAACCAATCTTTATAGGAAATCCACCGCCACGAATAGTCTCCTTCATTTCACGAGCTTCCATCCATCACACATCAAATCAGGTATACCCACTGGTCAATTCCTACGGGTCAGACGGAATTGTAGCCAGGACAGCGATTTCTTTCAACAGGCCTCCAATCTCACCCGCAGGTTTGCAGATCGCGGCTACCCTAAAAGGGTGATCTCGCAGGCCTACCAAAGAGCCAAGTCCGAGACTCAAGTTTCTTTGACCAGAACATCTTCCAGACCAAAGGATGGCTTTGTGAGATTCATCACTACTTATAACAATGAGTGGAGGAAGGTAAGAGAGATTCTACAAAGGAACTGGCCGATATTAACTACTGACACGCAAACGTCTTTGGTGACCGCTCCACATCCCCTCCTCACTGCCCGTCGAGCCCCAAACTTGAAGGATCTTCTAACACGTAGCCACTTTACTAGACCCACGCACAAACTCCAGCGTGGTATTACCTTGAAGGGCTCTTTTCCATGCGGGGACTGTAATATATGTGGATATATGCAATCTACTCATCACATGTTTCATAATCCTCAGGACTCTTCGGATCATTCCATCCACTCTTACATCAACTGTAAGAGTAAAAATGTCATCTACTGCATGGTATGCCCCTGTGACAAGATATACGTTGGACAAACCACGCAGGAATTGCGTAAACGGATCCAGAAGCACTTCTCCACCATTAATCTTGCAGCATCTGATTCTAGACAAGGTAAACCACTGACTCCGGTAGCCGCTCACTTTCTTACCTATCATCGCGGCCACCCACGTGGTACCCGGGTCTATGGTCTTCAGAAGCATACAAGTAATGCTAGAGGTGGTACATGTACGAAATGGCTCCTCCAGAATGAGGCTCGTTGGATCTTTAAGTTAAACTCAGTGGCTCCTCGGGGTCTGAATGAAGAGTTACTCTTCACTGGTTTCTTGGGCTGATGTCTTATTTATCGATCAATTGATTCTCTCTTTACCTTCATATAGGTCCTTCTTCTACTCCACTCAACATCAAGTGCCTGGACTTTCCTCCCTGTATATGGTACAGCCTCCTCTTCACCTTGGTATATCTATCTGAATTTCAAAAAAACTTTTTTAGATCAACATCTGTCTGTGAACCTTTTGGATCCACATTCTTGGATTTGGCCTTCCCTTACGTCCAATAGCCTTATGGACTTGTGATCTACCAAGCCTCATATAAGCAAGTGTGTGGTGTATGTCCTTTTGGCGGTGTACACATCATTCAAGTTCTAGCTATTTTGTTAGTTGCTGGTGTGCATAAAAGCCTGTTGTTCTTCATGACTTTAGATCAGGCTGTATTGTCCCTTATTTGATCATCAGTCTGGTTGATTTCTACCCCTTTGTGATACCATCATGTTCTAATTAGTCTCTAACCAGCATGCCCCTCTTTTTTCCATCATATTTTGGTCTGTGTGCCTCCTATGTGATTTTCTTTTTGTGAAATCTCATATTTTGTACCATGGCAGCCTCTCTGTTCACCTTCCCTTTTGATCTGTCCATTCTCTTGTAGATCCTTTTTCAGCTTTGTATAGATCTAATAGTCCCAACAGGGGTCCGTTTATTTATTGGTGATGTAATCCATGGAACCTTGTTTTTGACTGTTGCTCTCTTTGCGCAATCTGCGAACACTGTATATATGATATCTGCACTATGCACGATTGCAATTTTAACAACATGTGATGGGGTGCTTGGAATATTACACTTCTTTAATAAAGCAATATAGTCCTCTGATATATTTTCTTTTTTTATAATTGCACTTTTTGAGATATGCCCATCATGTACCTGCTTCTCGCCTTGTACCTTGGTATTTTTTCATGTTGGTGCTGAGCATATACTTATATGTACTTATATATATGTGTTTATACTACCAATCTGTTGCTCGTTCATATGTCCAGCACCGGACTTTACCTGCTTAATAAATATATTTATATATATATATATATATATAAAACAACGTTAATATCAGTATTTCTATAATAATATTATATATTTGTGGCCTCCATCCAGTGCATATGCATGGGTTTCTTTCTATATATGGTAGCGCTGAAGGGGAGACCTTCCTTGATGTGTACTCTCCCTGTACGAGCTCTGCAGAGCTCCGCGCATGCGCACAAGGGACGCCTTGTGCTCAGCCGCTGTTTGATCTCTGCAAGCCTCCGTCGTCCTTACTGCGCGTGCGCATACATGGCGCTTTGTATTGCTAGCCGGGCGGTGTTACCAGCACCACAGGTGGGTGTATTTGTTGTCCCTATTTGTAATATATATAGGCGTCTCTCTCCACACCCTAGCACTTTTCCCTGATGAAGCCACTTTAGGTGGCGATACGCGTGAGGTCACCCACTCTGAGCCATTTACGCTTACCACATGGTAATTATTTTCTATGGACCCTGTGTTCCTTCCATCAGCCATCCTGTGCTTCTTGTTCCCATGCCTAATGGCAGCCTCATGGCTCCCTAGTGCTTGAGATCTAACATGATTTTCTGTCCATGTGAACTCTAATAGATGGACGCCCTGCACTGCGGGACACTTGTTTCCCTTTCAGCATTTGATTATTCTCTATCTATGTGTGGGCAGTACTATTATGTTGCTAAAAAACTTTTTCGCCGGATGTAATGCTATTGTTCCACCTTTTATTTTGCATCATTGGTACGACTAAGTATCATATCACTTTGGGATTTCTCTCCACTATACATGTTGGTCGTGTCATCTGTGGTTAGTTTGAGAGGTGTTACAAGTGTTTCATGCTGACTGCGGCGTTAGCAGATAGGCTACCTAGCTCTTTATTTTCAGCTCTCTGCACACCAGCATGGTTATACTGTTTTTTTAACATACTGGCTACTTTTTTGTACTTTCTACAATTCAGTACATGTCCATGTTTTGTTACTACGGTTATTGCTGTCTCCTTCATGATATTGGTTCTATAGAACCAGCTGCCACTGATAGGGCTTGTGTATATTCCATCCCCAGTTTTGGGCCTTCCAGCACTGCCTTCTGGTACTCCTCTTGCAATATTCATATAATAGCACAGGTGACGGATTGACTCCTTTGTATGGTACATTGTGCCTATTTTCTTCATGGCATCAGACTCATAGGTACACATGGTGTCATATTATGTACTTCTGATTGTATATACAGGTGCATTTGTATTTAAATATATATATATATATATATATATATATATATATATCCTATCTTATTTTTGTACATGTATGATCTTCTATTGCCATGTATATTTGGTTTAAGCTTTGCTCAGAGTGTGCTGTCCTACATGTTTTTTTAAATGTTTTTACCCTTGTGTGTTTTGAATAAAGCCTATTTACAACCTCCATTATTGTTGTAGGTGTGCCCCTGGTCTGTATGTGGTATCTGTTCTCCTTCCTTCTTGCTTGTCTCCACACCGCATCAGGGAGCACCCACCTTGATTATTTTTTAGATTAGTGGTGCGCACCAATCCAACCCCCTTTCCCTTGACCACTTCCTTACAATGGGCACTTCTGGTTTACAAGGCCCTCATGCACGTCTCTATCCAGGAACAATGTGGAGCATCCCAATTTTTGGCTGCCCTGCCAAAGGGCTATACTACAATAGACCCACTTCCTTACAATGGGCACTTCAGGTTTACAGGTCCTCATGCACGTCTCTATCCAGGGACAATGTGGAGCCTCCCAATTTTTGGCTGCCCTGCGAAAGGGCTATACTACAATAGACCCACTTCCTTACAATGGGCACTTCAGGTTTACAGGCCCCCATGCACGTCTCTATCCAGGGACAATGTGGAACCTCCCAATTTTTAGCTGTCCTGCCAAAGGGCTATACTACAATAGACCCACTTCCTTACAATGGGCACTTCAGGTTTACAGGCTCTCATGCACGTCTCTATCCAGGGACAATGTGGAGCCTCCCAATTTTTGGCTGCCCTGCCAAAGGGCTATACTACAATAGACCCACTTCCTTACAATGGGCACTTCTGGTTTACAGGCCCTCATGCACGTCTCTATCCAGGGACAATGTGTATCCTCCCAATTTTTGGCTGTCCTGCCAAAGGGCTATACTACAATAGACCCACTTCCTTACAATGGGCACTTCAGGTTTACAGGCCCTCATGCACGTCTCTATCCAGAGACAATGTGGAGTTTCCCAATTTTTAGCTGCCCTGCAAAAGGGCTATACTACAATAGACCCACTTCCTTACAATGGACACTTCTGGTTTACAGGCCTTCATGCACGTCTCTATCCAGGGACAATGTGGAGTCTCCCAATTTTTGGCTGCCCTGCCAAAGGGCTATACTACAATAGACCCACTTCCTTACAATGGACACTTCTGGTTTACAGGCCCTCATGCACGTCTCTATCCAGGGACAACGTGGAGCCTCCCAATTTTTGGCTGCCCTGCCTAAGGGCTATACTACAATAGACCCACTTCCTTACAATGGGCACTTCAGGTTTACAGGCCCTCATGCACGTCTGTATGCAGGGGCATTGGTGAACCTCACAATTTTGGACTGCTCTGGCAAAGGTAAATACTACAAAGACTCACTTCCTCAAAATGGGCACATTAGACTCAAGAGGCCTTCATGTACGTCTCTTCTCAGGGACATCGGAGTGCCACACAATGTTTTCACGTAAAATCTTTCATGTAATCTCCAAAAGTAACATACACCAGCTCTATCTCACTATTGGGTACGTGCCCTTAACATTTCCGCCATGAAAATTCATTTTGGTGTCATTTCTGAAGGTTTTCAGCTGAGTCCGTAAAAATGGCGTAAAACGCGGACAAAATTGTTCACAGCTGTGACTTTTGAGTTATAAATGCTTCAAGGGGTCTTCCCCATGCTGTTGCCATGTCATTTGAGCACTCTTCTGAGACTTTTGTGACATTTTTAGGGTTTCTACATGCTGCCGGGGGGTCATTTCATAAAAATACTCGGGTCTCCCATAGGATAACATTGAGCTCGGTGCTCGGGCCGAGTACACGAGTATTTTGGGATGCTCGGCCCGAGCCTCGAGCACCCGAGCTTTTTAGTACTCGCTCATCACTAGTGATTAGTAGTGCCATTCGGACTCAGTTCCTTTTTTTTCACTACCAAACACAACATATAGACAAGCAACTTTTTTTTTCCAATCCTGTAAACCCCTTTATTTATTTAGAAAAGGGATTTTTTTTCCCTTGGACATTGAAGTATAATTAGTCAAGCATCGAATTGCTATATTTCTTTACAAAGAGGAGTATAAAGAACATTACTAGCTAGGATACTATATAAACAGAAATCCTTACATGGGGTTAATCTAAGAGAAAGGATAAAATAAAATGTATACTAGTACAGCAAGGCAAATGTTGCTGGAGACTGAGGCTGCAGGCAAAAAAAAAATATACCGGTAACATTTGCACTCTGACATTGTAATAACATATGGCCATGCTCTATTGATTTTATGCCGTACACCTAATAATACACACCAATTCAACAAACCTCAGGAACAATTTAGAATCTTTTCTAATAAAGTAGTGTTCCTCAATTATAAGCAACATTTCATTTTTGTTGATAGTTTAAGATTTATGAGCATGGTTGATGTGATTAAGGAATTGACTCAGTTAAATAATACCAGCTTTGGAAGCTGACTAATGATCTGTAATGATATATGGTCTATTGTTTCATCTAGGTTTGTTAAAGGGACTCTGTCAGGACAAAATGACTATTGAAATCAAGCACAGGCACCCGATGTGCCATGACGGGGCCAAACATTTAATCAGACTATATCATGACAAATTGACTGTTCAAACCAAATACATGTGGTCTGTGTGTCATTGTGGAGATAATCCTTTAATGGGACTCTTAGCACAGAATGACTACTCACACGAAGTACAGGCAAGTGCTCTTGCATTATGGTGGGGTCAATAATTTAAAGGGACTCTATCAGCACAGAATGACATTTCAAGCCAAGTACAGGCAACTGGTGAATCATGGCGGGGCCAATTATTTAAAGGGACTCTGTGAGCACAGAAGGACTGTTCAGGCCAAGTATAGGCACTTGGTATATCAAGGTGGGGCCAAACATTTAAATTCATATTTTCACCTACTTGTTTACCTACTATCTCCACCCTTCTCTGGTTCTATGAAGTCAGAGCTGTCAATAAATTAGGGGGATGATTGAGAGCATACAAGCAGGTGAGATGGTGTATATAAATGTTTGGTCCCGCATGATGCACCTAGCGCTTGTACCTAGTTTGAACAGTCATTCTGTGCTGACAGAGTACCATTAAATGACTAGATCTGCCATGATGCACCGAGAGCCTGTACTTGGTTTAAACAATACCTTCTGAATTAACAGAGTCTCAATTAAATATTTGGCCCTGCTATGACACACCAGCACTTGTATTTGGTTTGAGCAGTACTTCTGCACTGACAGAGTCCTATTAAATGTCTGGCCTCGCTATGACGCATGGGCGCCTACAATTGGTTTGAACAGTCATTCTGTGCCGATAGAGTCGCTTTAAGGACAAATAGTAAGTGAGATCCTTATGGGGCAAAGGCATTTTTGTTCTTAGAAGTGTGGACATCCCTCAGTGCTGGACCAAGTTCTTATTACAGTGTTTCCTACATTGTGGAATAAAAAAAATCTTTACCAAGCAGCATGTCTGAAATAGACCTCAGAAACATAATAACAAGCCTAGCTGTGGTGTGTAATGCACATAGACCTGCAGTGTCTACATTATATGGTGACATGTGTGAAGGCTACAGAGGGCTGAGCAGATGATATAAAGAATAAGAATTTTATTTTAACGGCAGTTGGAAGTTACAAAATCAGCTCTCTAGATTGGCTTAAGTATCATTGTATTTTGTATCCACATTTCAATATTCAAATAATATTGCTTATTACAGTATATTGGCTTTATGTCACAAAACTAAATAGACAATGGGGGATAATGCGAACCTGTCTCCAACTCACTCTGTAGACTGCCTGTCTGCTATTATTGGGGCATGTTCTTTTTTTAATCCAGTGTGATGCTGTCTGCTTATGACTGGTCAGCATTTGAAAGAAGAGAACGTACACACCCCGAGTGAAATCTCTGTGGTAAGGCCTATTTGGATCCCATACTTTGATCCCTAACATCTCTTCAACAGCGAGGCGAAAAATAAAATGTTTTATTCTGCTTTGCAGCACCTATTACATTGTCTGTCAAGTTCCAACTGAAAAATTTGGTGAAAGGTGCCCTTTAAGTTAAGTTCTGTGTAAAATATTCTATTCACTATACTAAATGCCCTGAACTTATGTATGAAGGTATCATGAGATGAGACATACGATTTACTTTAAATCTAATGATGGCAGTTGTTCGCTGCGTAACATATAACTGATGAGCTTTCCATGATATCTTGATACTTAACATTTTGAAAATGTCAGCAGTATCGCACAGATATTGGAATAAGAAGAAGTACTGTGTTTGGCATTCTACAGTATTTACAGTCCAGATCTAATGCATATGCCTTGCCCATTTTTTTCTGTTGACCTTTTAGAGTTTGCTAGTTATACAGCCTTTTCATTTGAGTTGGTTTTATGTTTCTTCCATAGACTTCAATGTTTACAGTGCAATATCACATGACTTAAAGAAACTGAGAAAACTAAGACACAGTTTTATGTAAGTGTGTGACTGGTACCTTATAGAAATATCATTTTGGGCTATAAATTGAAGTTTAAGAGCGTTTTAATTTCTTAGAAAAGTCTTTTTTTTGTTTTGCTTTTATTTTGCTTTTAATTATCAAAATATAGTTCTCCGATCTTAGATACAACAAAGAGAAAACTGGCAGCACTTACAATACTTACAATAGTGTGAACAGGTGCGTGCATATCTGTTCATAATGCATAATATATATATACAGTATATATATATATATATATATATATATATATATATATATATATATATATATAAAGAAAAACAGTCACACACTTTAATGGCAAAAGATTTAAAATAATAATAGCAATCTAGAAAAAGGTTTTTTGAGATGTTAGGCATATTAGAATGGCCATTTCAATACCTGCCCAGCAGCCAGGTCACGACAACCTCATTATTCTGGGTCCTTCATGTAAGGGCGGTGAGTGACTCTCGCCGCCCTTACATGTAGGTTTTTAGGAGCCCAGACAAAGGCAGTATAGAGTAGGACCCATCATAATGAGGTTACCATGATGTGGCTGCTGGGCAGGTATTGAAATGGCCATTCTAATATGCCAAACACCTTGAAAAACTGTTTTTTATTTTCTATCTATCTATCTATCTATCTAGTCCAGTCACAGTTATGTTTCACCACATTGCTATAGGATAATGTGGTCACTGTCTTTTTTAGTACACAGGCACCTTGTGTGAAATACCTAACTGCAAATAGTAGACCAGGCAGATATGTATTGTTGCTTAATCCTTTTGTTATAGGTAATATAGTATAGTTCATGCAAACAATGTGCAAATAAGTATATCACATTTGTTCAGTACACAGGGTGGATGAAGTCACGGGTAACAGTACAGAATACCAAAATGCAGCTATGTAAAAACTCCATTCTTGGTGGCTCTAGTGTATAAAACAGAGAATCGACAGTTCCTTATAATCAGAAGAAGTACGGTACATCATAGGTCGGTAAAGTGTGCAGCTTAAGTGGACAGCCAGAAAGAATCTGTCATTTCAAAATTATAATTTGAGACCTATTCTGGGCACTATTAGAGCCAGGTCACAAAGGCAAACCCAGAAAGTGATAAGTAGCTCTGCATGCAGCAAATTGTTAAGAGCCCCACCTTGGTGATCATCTGTTGAAACTTTGGAGGTAAGGAAAGTCCTGACCTAGAAGATAGATCATGGGCAAATACAGGGTGTAATGCATTGTAGTGTCCAGTAGTGGATGCCCTGAGACCACAGAAGTGTCTCATCTGTAGTGAGATGGATAATAGAGCAATTTTTAGTTGGGCCTGCAATGCTAAATTTAGCTGTGTCTTGCATCAACAGTAACATTAACAGTGGGAAAGCTGTGGCTTGGATTGTGTATTCTCCATGGATTAAGATATTGATGAAGACCATCAAATCAATAATTTGGTACATTCTGCAAAAAAAGTGCATTTTTGAGCTTGGTAAATTAAAAGGCCTGGATATCCATTGAAGACAACAATGATTGTTGACCACAGAATGCTTTTCAATTTGAATAAAATGCCTTCATAACTTCCACCCAAATGAAGAACACTCTCCAGAAAGGTGTTTCAGTATCTAAGTCTACCATAAGGAGAAGAACTCCTGAGTGCAAATACAGAGGGTTCACCCCAAGGAGCAAACCATTAACACTAGAAGTCCCAGAGAGGGGTCATTTAACATTTCTACCTTTGGAACCCAGAGATGGGTCGAATGACCTGAAGGACTTTAGCTAACATCCTATAATCACCGTCTTTTGTTCAGGCCATTACTGTCGCACCACAGGAGGTTGTTGTTTTCCATTGAGTTTAGCCATTTAGTTTCTAGTTAGTTTTATTCAATTTAGACTAAGGGTCATTTGACACTCTTTCGGGACTTCAGGGGGGAGCTCGAAATTTCTGGGACTTCTAGTGTTAATCAGTCTTAAAAATAGAAAGGCCAGATTACACTTTGCCAAAAAAACATCTAAAGAAACCAGCACAGTTCTGGAAAAGCATTTTTGTACAGATGAAACTAAGATCAACGTGTATCAAAATGATGGAAAGAAGAAAGTATGGAGAGGGCTTGGAACTTCCTTCCACACCCACATCCACTGTAAAACATGATGTAGTCTATGTGATTGCATAGTCATACATGGCTTCTCATGACACTGTGTTAGTGGTGTTAATTGATGATGTCACTGACGACAGAAGCAGCCACATGAATTCTGAAGTGTACAGAGCTATGCTTTCTGCTCAGATTTAACCAAATGCAGCAAGACTGATTGGATGGCGCTTCACAGTGTAGATGAATAATGACCCAAAAACATACTGCAAAAGCAATCCAGGAGTTCTTAAAGACAAAGAAGTAAAAAAGTCTACAATGGCCAGAGCAATGACCAGATTTAAACCATCCACATCGAGCATACATTTCACATGCTTAAGACAAAACTTAAAACGATTTTCCCATGAACTAAGTTAATTTTAAAGTTGATTTTAATCAATAGATTTTGGAATAATAGTAATTTCTACAATTGGATGTGTTTAAAAAAAGTGTTCCTGTGCTGAGATAATCTTATAAGGTGCACTCACTATGTACTGTGTAATAGCCGTGTCTGACCGTACAGTGAAATGATGTGATCACACAGCTGCTCCTAGGGAAAGGAGGATGCAAAAGAGAGTATAGAAATAGAACAGCACGTGATCACAGTTGATTCTTTTTGTGAGGTAAAGTATTTCCCTATCTGTTTTTTTTTACGTTTTACCTCAAAGAAAGAGATAATTTACGATCCCATGCTGTAATGTCAGCATACTTTTTTACTTCCTCCCCGCCTCAGGAGATGTGGTATGACCAGACCATGTTCTTGCACAGCCCTACACAGTACATAGCAGAGGCACATTGAGATTATCTCAGCACAGGAACATTTTTTTAATCATATTGAATAGTAGAACTTATTATTCCAATATCTCTTGATTAAAATGAACTTTGTGAGGAAACCCCCTTTAAGGCAGAAAGACCCACAACAATCAACAAGTGAAGTCAGCTGCAGTTAAGGCCGGCAAAGCATCACAAAGGTGTAAACCCAGCGTTTGGAGATGGCCATGGTTTCCAGACTTCAGGCAATCATTGCCTACAAAGGAGTCCCTAAATGAACATTTTACTAAGGCTGTTTTCACACTTGCGTTGCTTTAAATCCATCAGGTCCAACTGATCCGTCGTTTTTTAGATGTCAACTGATGCAAAGGATGTGTTATTTCACAGGATTCCGTTCACAGGATCCTGTGAAAAAACTGATCCATCACATCCGTTACATCCGCTGTGCGTCCATTTTTTACGTATCCGTCGTGATCCGTTTGTGTTTGGGACAGCCCAATGGGTGTGCCAAACATGCTGGGCATGCTCAGTAGAGTATGACGGAATCCAGCACTGGATTCCTTCTTGTGACGGATTACGGCACAATCCAGCACCATAGACAGCCATTATAGCTCTTGACGGATGGCGACGGCTTCCTGCGGAGTGCGTTTTTTTTTGCCGCTCCAAAAAATGTTACATTCAGCATTGCTCCCGCCTGACGGTCAGTCAGTAAATGACTGATCCATCATGTGGCGGATGCAATGCAAGGCCATCAGTTACAATCCGTCGCTAATAGAAGTCTATGGGGAAAAAAACGGATTCTTGCTAAATATTTTGCAGGATACCGTAATTCCTCAAGGCGATGGATTGTGACTGATGCAAGACAATGCAAGTGTGAAAGCACCCTTTGGTAAAGTAAATTTGACCAATTTATTTTCTGAAATGAGGAGGCTTTATATAAAAATAATTGCAATTCCTAAACGTTTTACAGGATATTATTCTTCAACCCCAATAACACTTGAAAGTTTACCTTCCAATTGTATCGCTGTTGTTTTATTTTAAATAAATAGTGGCATGCAGAGGCCAAAACTCGAAGACTCGGTTAATGTTCAAATATTTCTGGGCCTAATTGTATAAGAAGTGTACGTGACTTCCATTTTTACCTGCTATTGTTGCATCGATAAGTAGTTTTAGTTGTATTTGGGATTCATATGGTCAAACTGTCAGAACCAGGTGTGGACCATTCTACAAGCACATTACATGTATGAGGGATTTCCTTAGCAGTTACATGTGGGCAGTGCTGACATGATTCCGGCAAGTTATTATGCTAAACCGGGATTAACCTAGTGGACAAGTGGCAAATTATTATGAACTGACTGTTTACCTGGCATGTAAAAAATATAGAGAAAAAAAAAGTAATTTCTTTCAAGACTGCAGAGAAATTGCAGAGACTCTCTTCTTCTCAAAAGATAATGATAAATGAAATTGAAAAAGAAAATATATGTCCTTTCATCTCCAAGCTGTGGATGTGGCTCAGCTGTTTGGAGCTTGCAGGTAATAACAGATCCATGAGTTGCAAATACAAATTGTGTCGTCTACACGGACCATCTAGGGTAATCATGGGCGATATCATGTAGAAAAAAATGCAATCAGACATTTCCTAAAGCATGCTCGTGGATGCTATTTATTGACACAGGATGCATCCGGTTACAAAGGCAAGTAATCCACTTTTAGGATTATATAGTTACATCCTAGCAATTGAACTAATGTAACATATGCACATTCCAATATTGTGCCAAAAATAAAATAAATTCTAGCCAATTCTAGCTCTAGTCCTATGACACATTGGGGGTGATTATATTTGTAGTAATGCCTTTCCATGCTAAAAAATTAACATTCATCTTTTTCCTTTATAAGATCTATTAATGTTTATTCAGTCTTAAGTATGATTTCCAAAGGGTAGAGTAGAAAGCCTCCAGAGATGACTTTCATTATAGGTCTGGAGATCCCCCTATATATGATTGGATGTTTCAATAAGACAAATATTCTGGCCTATCCAGTATACAGGGACAGTTTCTCATGTTCCCCAGGAAACTGTGTTTACATGAAAAAGCCCATCTGAACATAGACCTGAAATAGATTTTAAGTTCCCAGAAATGCTCATAGATGATGAAGGTATACCTGTATATGCAGAAGAATTATAGGGCCTCATTTTAGATCATGGCAAAGTCATTATCAATGTAGAAAACTCCAATCTTAATCATGGTGAAGGCATTATCAATGTAGAAAACCCCAATCCTAATCATGGGTAAAGGCATTATCAATGTAGAGAACCCCAATCTTAATCATGGGGAAGGCATTATCAATGTAGAAAACCCCAATTTTAATCATGGATGAAGGCATTATCAATGTAGACAACCCCAATCTTAATCATGGGGAAGGCATTATCAATGTAGAAAACCCCAATTTTAATCATGGATGAAGGCATTATCAATGTAGAGAACCCCAATCTTAATCATGGGTGAAGGCATTATCAATGTAGAGAACCCCAATTTTAATCATGGTGAAAGCATTAGCAATGTAGAAAACCCCAGTCTTAATCATGGTGAAGGCACTATCAATGTAGAGAACCCCAATTTTAATCATGGTGAAGGCATTAGCAATGTAGAAAACCCCAATCTTAATCATGGTGAAGGCACTATCAATGTAGAGAACCCTAATCTTAATCATGGTGAAGGCATTAGCAATGTAGAAAACCTATGTCACCAAGAAATGTATATCCTGGGACTACAGCCTATATTAGCTCAAGACTTTATCTTCCTCAGAATAGAATTTATAATTTATGTGATCCCCATAAGTTGTTTTTTGTGCATTTGTTGATGAGAGACTAGATCATCATAGTCATCCTTATAACTATCACACATATCCATAGCTGTTTATACATAAATATTACTGTGCAATTTTGAAGTGAACACTTGGGAGATCCTTTGCCAGGAGAATCCTCAGAAATGATTTTCTGTTTGTGATTCTACTCTTTCCGACGAGCTCCATCGCTGACTCTTAATCAAGGAATCTGCTCGAATTATATTCAACAGTTGCTGACATAGAAATCTTGCCCTGCTCCTTTGACAGCGGATTCTGCTCTGTATCAAGGTAGAGCTGTTTTATAAGAATCAGGCAGGCTCCGTTAGCTGATCATCTGTGTCCGAGTAAAATGCAATTGATGGTGAACGAAAATCCCCACTCAGCCAAGCAAAATAAAAAGCATCCTTCTCATTAAGTCAGCATTGTACACTGTGCGTAGTACTAGGCAGCAACTGGTGGCTTCACATGCAAGCTAGTCTTTTCTCAGATTGATAAGACCAGAACATAAATACACCAAAATGAATGTATCTCTTAACCAAGTTTCCATTAAGGGTCCAAAATTATTTACCTGGGGGTAAAGTTGCCTGTCCAGAAAATGTAAAATAACACATATTGGACAACCGAATCCAAATATACTTTATATGTCTTACAGCTGATTTTATACAACTTTTATTACAGCTGTATTATTATTGGATAACTGTTTAGTTGAGGGATAATATGTAAGATTTCATACAAATTAAAAAAGAATTACTACTACAACTACTACCACCACTTCCTTAGTAAATGGAGCCGCTTTAGAAGACTTAATATAACCTGTTTGCATGAATGCACAATAAGTTATCACTCTTTACCTCTGCAAGGCAAGATTACCCACGTGACATAGACATGGTCACACACCTGTCAATCACCATAGTAAGGAAGTATCCATGCAACTTACTGCAGTCATCTGAATCGTATCCATCCAGGTCCACTTCCTCCTCCTGTTTACAGGGTAGTGTGGTAGTAGTTGTGGTTGTAGAAGCAGCTCCATATGCCCCAAATAGTTTGTCCACATCTTCCTCTTCCTCTTTCGAACTTTCGGACGGACTAACAGATGGTTGGCTCACGTTAGATTTTAGGGAGTTACTACGGGTCACGGTGGTTGGGATACCACGAGGAAAACGGGGGAAATAATCAGAAATTTGTTTGATCGGCTTGATGGGACCTGGACAAACATCAATGGCCATATGCTCCTGGATGCTTATGGTCATTTTCTCTCCTTTTCGGAGTGTCATGCATGCGATTCTGTTCCAAAACCCAAACCAGAGAAGGGATTGAAGAAAGAGAGTGGTTTATTGAAGTTCAACTACATAAAGAAGCAAATATTTCCCTTGGAAAAGAAGGTCAGAGATGGTGCTGCAGGCTACGTTGTTCTCTCTCTTGGACTTTCAGACACCTTTTACATAGTGCCTGTAGCTTCCTGCAGCCATACACGATCCTTATCCTCCCAGTGACTGCTAATCCTAAGCGTGAGGGAGAGACGAACTGACAGGCAGGAGGGGTGTGTATAGGGTGATGTCACTTGTTAGCAACCAAGCAAAATACAGGAAGCAAAGGAATGAGGGATGGATCAGGTGCATTCAGCAGCTCCATACCTTGCAGCCTGCCAGCATCATAATTAGGCTCGGTGACTGTCAAAATTAGGGACTTCAGAACAAAAGGATATTTCTTCATTCTTAAAGAGCTGAACAGCAGAAAGAAATAACTGCAAATGCTGCCGTGCTTCTCATTGATTTCTTAGATTTTCCTCAACAGCTATTGCAACCCTTAAGCTCCCAGAGAATCAGTTCTGCTTTAACACAGAGGGTTAATACTACACCGCACAGCATGATAATCATTCTTAATTACGGTGGAAATGAAAATAAAAAAAAAAATACAGGTGGTGGGAGCGAAATGTTAGCATCAAAATTGTACGTTTTTATTTTTTTTTTAATTAGCACAACACTTACACGTTAGTTGCAAATAGATGGTTATTAAAAACAGTGTTAATTACATGCAACCGCAAATCAATGTGGATATGTTCTGATGCCGAGGAAGGTAACGTGATAGTGTGGCAGGTTGTACACTACATCTGCCATGATGCCTCACCTGTTTACCGCAAATTATTCATGCAATCCGATGTGAATAATCATGTTATCTCGTAGTTTGGTTTAATATAGTAAACAAATGGAAAAAATAGTATTTAAAGTGTTAATTTTAGAATAAAAGACAACAAATGATTGATCATGCTCTATGCGAGTTCCTCTTAGGCTATGTTCACACTACTATATCTTTGCTCCGAGTGTTGTTTGCAGAGAAAAAAGCGCTGGGACAAATGTTAGTGTGGCGCCCCTGAGGCTTCAGTTGCCACAGGGTACTGCACCTCACTTAAGGTGCAGTATTCATCTTGGATGCGGAGAAGGTCGTCCACGGTAACACCACAATCAACACATAACACGGGGGTTCTGTCACTGGGACTGGTCTAGGGTAGGAGCTGGGGTGGCCATCACAAGGTATGAGACCTCATACCCACTAGTCAGGAACCCAGGAGGCAGGGCTTCTAAAAGGGGAAGTTAAGAGCCACACAATAGGTAGTCAACACCGGACAGTGTCTGTGTAAGGTCGCACTTGGGAGGAGCAGCAAACAACGAACAGTTTGGAGCCCATGGTCTGGAACTGGAGGCTCAACCCGGATTCTTAGGAAAAGAAGGGGACTCCCAGGATTCGTGGGGAGTGCAGCAGGCACCCGTGACCTGTTCCATGACCCAGGAGATGGGGAGGGAGATGGGGAGACCACAGAAAGGAGACTAACAGAAGGGACCATCAGTCACGACCTCCGAAGTATCCGGGATTGGCTGGAGCCCATCACAGGGGAATTGGCTCTTTCCCACAGCTGCAGGTGTGAGCAGTGAGTAAAGAAACAGAAACCTTGAACTGCACCGCTTGTGTTGACCCATTATTACCGGCGCACACACCATCGCGCCCCTAGCACTATCGGCGTCTGACAGACTACTACCACCACCATCCTCCCTGGGGCATAGCTCTGCCTGTGGAGAGCTGAATCATCTGAGCTGCGTTGTCATCCGCCTCAGTAGAGAAGTCCTGCAGTGGCGGCTAATATTGGTCGTACACCACAGGTGGCATCATGAACAACAACCCCCATCGTCCCCATCCCCAGCAATTTTATTTACACCCGGGATCACGGAACCGGGCGAGCCCACCACGGCATCCCAGGACAAGCACCGCGGCCTAGCGACGAGTAACCCACGATCCCATGGGCGCGTCATTAGTCAACAGGGCTGTGCAGATCACCTTTTTTTTAAATGGACTGAATATACTCTTTAAAATAAATTGCAGTGCGTACTATTCTCTTACGTATTTCAGATGAGACTTGCCCATTCAAGTATATGGGTGAGCAAAAAAAGTCAGACCCCATACAAATCAACAGACACATTGGTAGTATTTACCTAGAAAATTATTTGGTGTTGTAAATTTTATTTACTGATGATGTATAAAACCAATGTCATACATATAATACAAATTAAAAATCATCCCTTTTTATATGAAAATCAGACAATTTTTTATACACTTGTGATGAACTGAATTCAGTCATCCACCAACAACTGTGAATTACACAGATTCCCCCAGTTTATGGTTACAAACAGAAGACAATGTCCAAAGCAGACAATCCTGTAACTAATGGAGAAGAAACATCAAGTGGACCTCTTGGTTCTTGGTGAGTACAGGTATTCATTAAAAACAATGGAAACAACAGGGGAAAAAGGCAGTTTTATAGCAGTTTTATATGGGTGATCACAAGAACACCTTGAGTTCTTCAATTACAGTTCCAATTACAATGAAACATACTGGAATACAATCGTAAGACACTGGAAAGACAATGCAATAATAAAAACTTTGAAAACAAGCATTTTTATAACTCGTTGAAGGGAATGTCACTTTTCAGAAAACCAACCTGGCTTTACTCACCCTCGCATGGTCCATCACTGAGCTTCATTGATGCTCCTGTTGTCCAATGTTAGCTGCAATGCTATGGTCACATAAACAGCTCAACAGCGGACAATGAACAAGGTGTTACTGGAGCACACCACTGGGTCTGGGGGGATCAGGGGATGTCACGGGTGGCCCTGCCCGGTTTCGTGACTCCGAGGTGTCTACAAAAAGGGATGGATGGATGGGATGATGGTGGGGAGATGAGGATGAAGGATGTTGGGTGTCATTGTCTCGTGATGCCACCTGGTTTATGCGGCCAGGGATTAGTCGCCACTGCTGGTGCTGTCCTCTGGGGCGGATGGTGTCACAGCTGGGATGGTTCAGCTCCCCACAGGTAGAGCTAGGCCTCAGGGAAGATGATGGGGGTGGTAGTGCTCCAGCGCGGGGCGATGGTGCCGGCAATGATGGGCTGACACAGTGATTGCAGTTCCAGGTATTTTACTCACAGTCCGGTTGTCACCCTTGGAGTGCATGTCTCTGCCGTGATGGGCCCCAGCCGATCCTGGATAATTCGGAGGTCACCACCGGTGTTCCCACTGTGTGTCCTTTTTGGTCGGGGTCCCTCTATTCCCATGTATGGACGATGGAACGGGTTGTGGGTGTTACCGGCACTCTCCGCGGACCCTGGAATCCCTGGTAGCTGTAGAGAGCTCGGGCTGAGCTACCTGCTCCAAGCAAGGGGTCTTGTAGTGCTCCAGAAGTGCAAAAGTGATGCCTGGACTGATGTCCCGACTATCCTCCTCACTCCAAGCTGTGCCCGGGGTCGACTCCCTCAGTGTGAAGATGCTCCTTCCTTTTCCCCAAGTGATGACTGCCCCCCAGGTGGTTGTCCTAGTGACCGGGAAAGTCCCATGCCTCGTGATGGCCACCCTCTATCTACCCTAGGCCAATCCCAGTGGGATAGCACATAACTGTGTGTGGTTGGTGAATGTGGTGAACACCAGCAATTAACCTCTTCCTTACCCGAGATGATTATAAACAAAGAGGACAAGAAGGATAAGGCACAAAAATTGTATGCAAAGATAATACCAATTTTATTAGAGTAAAAAATGCTGTACATATAAATATATTGAGAAAAAGACCCAGAACAATGAGGTCACAATTGGTGTGGACAAATTATGGAGCTAAAATCAGAGACATGGTACATAATAGAAATACCCATATCACAGCCCATTTGCAATTAATGTTACATGTAACCCAGGTTAATATAATTGAATCAATTCATGCAAAGAGATGTAATTGCCCCAAGATGTGTATAAGGGAAATGTATTCCAGGTAATGGTACTAAGGATGGAAAGAATGAAAGGGCACTACCACAGTATCGAAATAGACCCTGGGTCAATATAAGAATTAAATATATGACTCAAATGTATATACCTGTGTAACAGGGGAGACCAGAGGAGAATCACGATAACATGTGAGGTGTATAACCAATTATATAATCCTGTAACAGGGAAAACCCAAGGGGGGGGGAGAAACCCCACAGACGGATGGAAGTCCTAACACAGGTGTGTAAACCTGTGTAACAGGGAAAACACAAGGGGCAATCACAGGCCCATGTAAAAGTAGATGACCCTGAAAGGTATATCTGTGTAACAGGGGATACCTAAAGGGAAATCCCAGGACAATGAAGATCATGTGGCCCAGATGTATGAACCTGTCTAAACAGGGAATACCAAAGGGAAGAAATAGAACCCATGTATAAAAGAGGTGTTGTGACAACAAGGAGAATCCGGAGTAAATATAATAAAAGGTCTCAATATGTCACAAACACCAAAGTACAATAAAGTAACCCAATACCTGGTAGGGGCTGCAAGTGGGAGGTGGTGGGTGAAGGCCCTGACGTCCGTTTCGCAAAGCGCTTTTTCGAGGGGATGTAAGATGTATGGAGAGCTGGCACCTTATATTGAGCCAGAACGTCTGAATACAATCAGTTGAACGGCGCATGCGCAGGAGGACAGGACGTCTCCATGACTCTCGCGCATGCGCACCCAGGCGAGTGCCGTCACGCAACACTCCTCAGGAGAAGCATTGCGTGATGGACCCTGCCAGGTCAGGAGATCCCTTGAGCCACCGCGGATCCTGATCTGTGCAGCAGCCCGGCTGCTGGCGCTGGGGCGGTACATAACCATAGGACAATGCCACCAGTCATAGTGACCCCATGACAACCTTAAAGGAGTTTTTTCACTTTCGGTTAATCTTCATCCAAGAGTGCACTTCAGTGTAAAAAAAATACAAACTATGTTGTCCTCACCATCCTTGGGTCTACTACCGGCTTCTACCGACTGCCCCGCTCAGAGCTGCTGAGCTCACTGATTGGCTGCTGCACTGTCATCGTGATGTTAGTGAAATGGTCAATACCAGACTCGTCAGTTGTTTCCCAGTCTACAACTCGCATGTAAATTTACCCTTGCAGGTATATCCGTGTGTTATTAGACCTCATCATGTGGATGGTTGTCTTTATAGGGCATGGGGGGCAGTACAGCAGGGCATGCACTGGGTGTGCAGCTGAATAAGTGGGGACAGCATTAGACATTATGCAGATTTTCACTGTACAGACCCGGGTCTTGTGCTTGCTGACATCTCTCTGCAGCCTCATTCTGATGTCTAGTTTTCTCATACGACTTTTATTCGTTTTTCTTACAGATAGGGCACATACCTATAAGAGTCTATGAGGCTGATCACAGATAGAGCCCCTACCTATTAAAGTCTATGGGTCTGACCACAGATAGAGTCCGTATCTATGAGAGACTATGGGGCTGATCATATATAAAGCAGTACCTATGAGAGTCTATGGGGCTGACCACATATAGAGACATTATTAAACCAGAGAAGGACTGGGAATCATAGTCTACACATATAAAGAATGCGTCAAAGCTAGAATCTTGCATTAAAAAAGTTTTTTTATTATTTTTCCAAAGAGAGTTATTCAGCAAGATTATAAATAGATCATATTTAATAATATATATAATTCACATATAGGTTTAAACAAGGGGGGGATCCTGACATGAAACACTAAGGTCCAATACCAACCATGGGAGAATTACAATATCCTATGACACTCACAAGGAGAAGGCCTCACATAGATTACCATCATTCAAGACAAGTAGTCCAAATATCCAAGACATAATTACCATGTGGGCATTCAGAGTGTCAATAGGAATTAAAGTGCATACTGCTATGGAGGCAGGGGAATTTCAACATATGTTGCAATGACAAAATATAAAGTACGACCTGGTTATCCCCTAACACAAAAAGCAGCGATGCAACATCAAACATATTTTACCCATGTTCAGGTGGATGCCAGCGTGGAGAACGTGCCCCGACGCACGTTATTAGTTCACAGCCATTATGTCCATCATGATACTCTTCCCTTTGACACAGGGAAGCCACGATGGGGCTGTTTTCCCTGTGGTTCTTGCTTATCTTGCACTAACATAGAAAGGGCCTTTGTGTTTGTGTCGGCTGATGGTCTGAGGGAATACAGGATTAGGCATTACATCTCTTGCAGCACGGATTTTGTCATCTATTTAGCAAGATGCGGATGCAATTTAGCCTATGTAGGCTTAACATCTAGGCAGCTCCGCATACGCACGCGGGAGCACGTGCGCGACATTATAGCTGCAAGGGATGTGGTCAGTCTGGATTCCCTTAAGACCATCCCCCGACACTTCAAGGTATACCACGATTGTGACCCATCCTCTCTTAAGGTTCGGGGTATCGACAAACTCCACCTGGGCGCAAGAGGCGGTAATTTTAAACAAGCTTTGGCGCGCCTTGAGTGTAGGTGGATAGTCACGCTAGGGACTATGTCTCCTGGCGGGCTAAATGAACAATTGTCGTTTGCCTCTTTCCTTTGATCCATCAGACTCGTTGTACCCTGGTTGTGCGACTTAAGGATTGTTCCTGTTGCCTCAGCTTTATTTTAATCTTTGTGTTTTGTGTGTCTTTTGAAGGTTTTTATTTCTTTTCCAAAAATCCTTTTCTTGGGCGTAGGTTTCTCCTTGATGAATTAGGATTGCCATACTTTTTGAATTTTTAAATATTCTTGGCGAATAGTGAAGCAGTCAGGCTGCATCTCATCTTGCTTACCAACTTCTATGAATGATGGATCAAGATCATATGAATATCCCTCTATATTGGATGGATTTTCTCCTCATCCTCCTGCGATTTGGCTTTTGGATTCCCTGACATGTATTTAGCCTAATGTAATGTCAATGTCTTTATTGTAGGATACATGTATTTGTTAATTATGTGTTTAAAATATGCTTTGATATTTTCCCTATATATTCAATATTTGGTACAATTGCATGTATCTATTATGACCCAAATACACTTGTAGTCAGGGGATATCTTTGGGTTAAATTGGATTACAATCTTACTCAGTCATAGAAAATTGCTTTATTGTGTATCACATGTAAAACATATGATGAGATTCGCTTTACCTAATTTTTACCGGGCTGTAATAGAGTGGCTTGATTGCTTTGTATATTTACCTGATTCATTGAGAACCTCCTTCTGGTCATACATATAACGATGCAGTTTTTACAATATGCTGTTTTCAGTTCTATTGTTTTACCCTGTATTGGGGAGCCCGTGGCGACGCGACGCATGCGCGGTGTTTTTCCCTACATGCTGGCGTCTGCCGGCTTCCGTACGGCGTGACGCGGGTGTCTGTGTGACGACACAGTAAACACCCGCGTCACTTCCGGGAATGCCCCATGACGCTTCCCTCTGTCGGGGTTACACGCCTCCTGTGCGTCCAATCAAGCGCCGCCACGTGTTCCCATCTCCTGCATTTAAACCAGCTGCCCTAGGATGCACACATCACACCACGGCCCCCCGAGGAAGCTAACGAAACGTGCGCATCGGGGCACGTTCTCCACGCTGGCATCCACCTGAACATGGGTAAAATATGTTTGATGTTGCATCGCTGCTTTTTGTGTTAGGGGATAACCAGGTCGTACTTTATATTTTGTCATTGCAACATATGTTGAAATTCCCCTGCCTCCATAGCAGTATGCACTTTAATTCCTATTGACACTCTGAATGCCCACATGGTAATTATGTCTTGGATATTTGGACTACTTGTCTTGAATGATGGTAATCTATGTGAGGCCTTCTCCTTGTGAGTGTCATAGGATATTGTAATTCTCCCATGGTTGGTATTGGACCTTAGTGTTTCATGTCAGGATCCCCCCCTTGTTTAAACCTATATGTGAATTATATATATTATTAAATATGATCTATTTATAATCTTGCTGAATAACTCTCTTTGGAAAAATAATAAAAAAACTTTTTTAATGCAAGATTCTAGCTTTGACGCATTCTTTATATGTGTAGACTATGATTCCCAGTCCTTCTCTGGTTTAATATTATTGCAAATTGGGTTTAGTCGTTTGGAATAAGCAATGATTTTACATTTTGTCCTTTTTCGCTATATTTATGTCTATATTCTGTGTAATTTCACAGCAACCTCTAAAGGACAGATGGATCTGCGAGCACGTGAACAAGCGTGGCTCAACAAAATTGATCAGGTTTTTCAGGAGGGGCCTGACATTTCTTTTAAACCTGAAGCCGTGGCAACGGAGCAATTGATTGGTCAACTTAAGTCACTTCTTAACCAGAAAACGAGGGTCTGGTGGAACAAGACGTTCATGGAACGATATAAAGAAAAGGGTCTTATTCCCCGAGGCTTACGAATCCAACTTTGTCCCTCATTTGAGGTTGAAGATGAATCCTTTAGGGCAAAATGGGAGGAAGCTTCCAATAGTTGTTCCAGAACATATATGACTCTATTGGTGGAACACAATTCTGGTACATTGGCGGAACTGGATTCTGAGATTAATGGGTTACAGGAAAAATTGGGTGCCCTTCTGTCTGGTGAGAGGATGGCTAGTCTTAATGTGGATCTGGAGGGACAGTTCTCAAGATGGGAAAAAGATATTATTGGTGTAAAAACCAAAAAATACCAGAGGGATGCATCCGACTATAAGAATGGCTATGTTTACCGTTGGAGACAAAGTCGGGGATTCAAGAGACACAATACACGCTCTCGCTCCAATTCTGCCTCATCAGTGTCATCTACAGAAGATGTGCAGTTTGTGGGGAATCGTGCTAATAAATTTTCGGAGAGATTTAATTTACCTATAAGAACAGAGAGTCGGGGAGATAGAGCCTCTAGCCAGAAACGGAAGTCGACACCTCCACAACCTTCGGATTAGAAGAGTAGGAATGAATTTACGGTAATTAATTTATCCAATATTGTGTTGAGTAAAGAACAGACTGAAGTTTTGAGCATGGGGCTTACTTTCTCTCCCGACTCTCATTTTGATTCTTTCACAGTAATTAAAGATTTACACCTATTTTCAAGAAAATTGATTCTCCATAAGCTGCACTCTAAGGGTGATCCTGAATCTCGGCATCTTACACCACAGGATCGTGAAGTTTTGGAATTATTGAGGTCTCTGGAGGAGGAATCCACGCCTGTCCCCATAGGTAAATTTCCATCCACTATTTTGCCAAAATCCACCACGTTCCCCCCTATGACTTTGTGTCCGCAGGTTGAGATTTTTAATAAATTAGTAATGGATGATCTCAAGAAACTCCATAGGTCTGGGCAGCATCACAATCTTTCCCTGAAACATCGGGAAGCCCTTAAACAGCTTAAAACCATGGAGAGAATAGTGATTAAGCCTGCGGACAAAGGCGGGAACGTGGTGGTTTGGCTGACTCAGATGTATGAGCGTGAAGCGTTCAGACAGCTGAGAGATCGGGACGCTTACATTCCCCTCACTGAAAATCCACTGGTAAAATTTTCATTGGAATTAGTTGGCATCCTTGAGTTAGCCTTGACTCAAGGAATCATTACAAAAAAAGTGTTTGAGGGCCTCCATATAAAACATCCTGTAACACCTACATTCTACCTGCTACCAAAGATACATAAGAACCCCCGTTGTCCCCCAGGGCGTCCCATTGTCTCTGGCATGGGAGGGCTGTGTGATCCTATTTGTAACTTTATTGAGTATTATTTGCATCCTTTAGTTGAGACACTGCCCTCTTATGTCAGAGACACTTCTGACGTCCTGAGGAGGATTGCCGGGTTATTTCTTGACTCTGGTTCTATCTTGGTAGCAGCGGATGTGGAGGCCCTCTACTCTTGTATCCAACATAAGGATGGCCTTGAGGCAGCTAGATTCTACCTGCGATCGAGCCGCTGGGATGTCCATTTACAGTATCTTGTACTTGAGCTCCTGGAGTTCATCCTGACACGTAATTTCTTTTTGTTCAAGGATCTGTTCTTCCTCCAGAAACGCGGTACTGCAATGGGCGCGGCCTGCGCGCCGTCATACGCAAATCTCTTTCTCGGCTATTGGGAGAGGGAGATTTTCGGTGACGGCGCCTGGGCCGCTTCCCATGTGCAGTGCTGGTTGCGTTACATTGATGATGTATTCATTATCTGGGGGGGAACCGATCCTGAACTTTTTTCTTTTTTTACTGAATTAAATTCCAATAACCGGAATGTCAGGATGACCTTCAGGAGCGACAGCAAGATCATGGACTTTTTGGACATCAGCATTTTTGTGCAGTCGGATGGAGCCATCCAAACTGACATTTTCAGGAAGGAAATCTCAGTTAACAGTCTTTTACATGCAACATCTTCCCATTTGCCCTCAACCATCAGGGCCATACCTACGGGACAATTTTTAAGACTTAAAAGGATATGCTCCTCTGACTGTACTTTCGATGTCCAAGCAAAAGATCTTTCCCAGCGGTTCAAGAACAGGGGATATAGCTCGCGTAATATCAAACAGGGCTATTCTCGAGCTAGATCTACCCCAAGGAGCCAACTACTTACATCTTCTTCCAAATCTAAGCCTTCATCTCCAATGATTAGGTTTATTTCCACGTACAATAATCAGTGGGGGGAGATTAGGCGTATTCTCGATAAACATTGGTCGGTTTTACGTACTGAGCCATCCTTGGCAAAGGCCCTTCCGGATCGACCGCTTATGACTGCCAGAAGAGTCAAGAACCTCAGGGATATATTAGTTCACAGCCATTATGTCCATCGTGATACTCTTCCCTTTGACACAGGGAAGCCACGATGGGGCTGTTTTCCCTGTGGTTCTTGCTTATCTTGCACTAACATAGAAAGGGCCTTTGTGTTTGTGTCGGCTGATGGTCTGAGGGAATACAGGATTAGGCATTACATCTCTTGCAGCACGGATTTTGTCATCTATTTAGCAAGATGCGGATGCAATTTAGCCTATGTAGGCTTAACATCTAGGCAGCTCCGCATACGCATGCGGGAGCACGTGCGCGACATTATAGCTGCAAGGGATGTGGTCAGTCTGGATTCCCTTAAGACCATCCCCCGACACTTCAAGGTATACCACGATTGTGACCCATCCTCTCTTAAGGTTCGGGGTATCGACAAACTCCACCTGGGCGCAAGAGGCGGTAATTTTAAACAAGCTTTGGCGCGCCTTGAGTGTAGGTGGATAGTCACGCTAGGGACTATGTCTCCTGGCGGGCTAAATGAACAATTGTCGTTTGCCTCTTTCCTTTGATCCATCAGACTCGTTGTACCCTGGTTGTGCGACTTAAGGATTGTTCCTGTTGCCTCAGCTTTATTTTAATCTTTGTGTTTTGTGTGTCTTTTGTAGGTTTTTATTTCTTTTCCAAAAATCCTTTTCTTGGGCGTAGGTTTCTCCTTGATGAATTAGGATTGCCATACTTTTTGAATTTTTAAATATTCTTGGCGAATAGTGAAGCAGTCAGGCTGCATCTCATCTTGCTTACCAACTTCTATGAATGATGGATCAAGATCATATGAATATCACTCTATATTGGATGGATTTTCTCCTCATCCTCCTGCGATTTGGCTTTTGGATTCCCTGACATGTATTTAGCCTAATGTAATGTCAATGTCTTTATTGTAGGATACATGTATTTGTTAATTATGTGTTTAAAATATGCTTTGATATTTTCCCTATATATTCAATATTTGGTACAATTGCATGTATCTATTATGACCCAAATACACTTGTAGTCAGGGGATATCTTTGGGTTAAATTGGATTACAATCTTACCCAGTCATAGAAAATTGTTTTAATGTGTATTACATGTAAAACATATGATGAGATTCGCTTTACCTAATTTTTACCGGGCTGTAATAGAGTGGCTTGATTGCTTTGTATATTTACCTGATTCATTGAGAACCTCCTTCTGGTCATACATATAACGATGCAGTTTTTACAATATGCTGTTTTCAGTTCTATTGTTTTACCCTGTATTGGGGAGCCCGTGGCGACGCGACGCATGCGCGGTGTTTTTCCCTACATGCTGGCGTCTGCCGGCTTCCATACGACGTGACGCGGGTGTCTGTGTGGTGACGACACAGTAAACACCCGCGTCACTTCCGGGAATGCCCAATGACGCTTCCCTCTGTCGGGGTTACACGCCTCCTGTGCGTCCAATCAAGCGCCGCCACTTGTTCCCATCTCCTGCATTTAAACCAGCTGCCCTCGGATGCACACATCACACCACGGCCCCCCGAGGAAGCTAACGAAACGTGCGCGTCGGGGCACGTTCTCCACGCTGGCATCCACCTGAACATGGGTAAAATATGTTTGATGTTGCATCGCTGCTTTTTGTGTTAGGGGATAACCAGGTCGTACTTTATATTTTGTCATTGCAACATATGTTGAAATTCCCCTGCCTCCATAGCAGTATGCACTTTAATTCCTATTGACACTCTGAATGCCCACATGGTAATTATGTCTTGGATATTTGGACTACTTGTCTTGAATGATGGTAAACTATGTGAGGCCTTCTCCTTGTGAGTGTCATAGGATATTGTAATTCTCCCATGGTTGGTATTGGACCTTAGTGTTTCATGTCAGGATCCCCCCCTTGTTTAAACCTATATGTGAATTATATATATTATTAAATATGATCTATTTATAATCTTGCTGAATAACTCTCTTTGGAAAAATAATAAAAAAACTTTTTTAATGCAAGATTCTAGCTTTGACGCATTCTTTATATGTGTAGACTATGATTCCCAGTCCTTCTCTGGTTTAATATTGTTGCAAATTGGGTTTAGTCGTTTGGAATAAGCAATGATTTTACATTTTGTTCTTTTTCGCTATATTTACATATAGAGACATACCTATAAGAGACTATGGGGCCGATCACAGAGAGAGCCCGTACCTATGAGAGTCTATGGGGCTGATGACAGATAGAGCCGTACCTATGAGAGACTATGGGGCTTATCACGGATAGAGTCTGTACCTATGAGAGTCTATGGGGCTTATCACAAATAGAGCCGTGCCTATGAGAGACTATGGGTATGATCACAGATAGAACCAGTACCTAGGGGAGTCTATGGGTCTGATCACATATAGAGCAGTACCTATGAAAGACTATGAGGCTGATCACAGATAGAGCCCCTACCTATGAGAGTCTATGGGGCTGATCACAGATAGAGGCCGTACCTATAAGAGTCTATGGAGCTGATCACAGATAGAGCCTGTAGCTATGAGAGACTATGGGGCTGATCAAAGATAGAACCTGTACCTATGAGAGTCTATGGGGCTAGTCACAGATAGCGCCCATACCTATGAGAGTCTATGGGTCTAATCACAGATAGAGCCCATAACTACAAGAGTCTATGGGTCTGATCACAGATAGAGCCCATGCCTATGAGAGTCTATGGGGCTGATCACAGATAGAGCCCGTACTTACGAGAGTCTATGGGTCTGATCACAGATAGAGCCCGTGCCTATGAGAGTCTATGGGGCTGATCACAGGTAGAGCCCGTACCTATGAGAGTCTATGGGGTCGATCACAAATCGGGCCATTACCTTTGAGAGTCTATGGGGCTGATCACAGGTCCGTGTATTTGTGAAGACGTAGTGGGTCTCACAAACTCACAGAGGCTTTTCAGATTTTGATCCAAATAATTCAAGGCTATTGATCAATGAAGAAATTGAAAGCTCTCAGATACCATCTATCTGCTGGCTGTTTTTTCTAGACTATTTCATAGGAGAAACCTCCTAACGTTTTTTTATTATTGGAGAAAAACTGATGAAACTCTCACATGATTGATAACAAAAATTGACACTGACCAAACTGATGACACACAGACTGTTATTTGTATATGTGAAGACTCACTGCCATGTAAATGAGCCCTTCATTAGGCCTGGTTCACACCAGTGTATTTTTGGTTGAGTGCTGTATGTGATAAAGCAGACGTTGCACTGACAGCACCCGGAACCATGTTATTCAGTGGAGCCCTGCAGAGGAGCAATTTTTGTTCTTCACTGACCAAATCGTCGTGTAAAAAAAATCCCAACATGCACTTGTTTCTTCTGTGTGTGAGGTCAGACTCGCCCATTCAAGTTGAAGGCCGGGGTCAGAGGAGCGTAGAGCATGGGATGTGATCTGCTGATGACATTCGGCTCCGACTGTGCTGATGTACCGCCCCGCGGGCTCGGCTGCGACCGCCGAGCTGCTCGGATCCGTGCTCGTACTGCGTGTGGTGGCTTGAGCCTCTCACGGACCCGGGGGTCACGTCGCTCTGCAAGGGAGTTTGCTCTACACGAGGGGATTTGGGTGTTTGATTTGGAATGACAGTTCGTGACACCACCCACGGGTTGTGGGGATTATGGACACCACCGCTGCGGTGAAGGTGCGGGGATCCCGGGAGCAGTGTAATAGCGCAGCTAGGTGTGTTGACCCCTCTGTGGGTCGGGGTTGTTGGTCCCGGGGCCCGGTAGGAGAGGGCCGGGGTGAAGGGTGAAGTGTCGTGGTGCTGAGCGGTGCGGTGCCTGATGGCACTGGTGTACTCACTCTGACACAAGACACTGGAGTCGCTGGTAAACCAAACGGAGTGATGAATGGGGCCCGCAGCCGGCTTCTTCCAGATTAGGTTGGTGGTCTCCACCTTTCTCCTGCACCTCTGTGTAAATGTTCTGACTCCCGTGCCTAGGCACCGGTAGTCCGCTCCCCGACTGGTATATGCCGGAGGAGCCCATTTACACACAGACGCTGGCCCTTTGGGTCTCTATGCCTTGGCGGTGGCGTTACCCTGTATGGTTGGGCTGTTGTCTTCTAAAGGGACTTGTGTGGGGTAGGTCCTTAAGTCCAGCCCGCAATCAGTTGATTCGGCTCGGCCCTGTCGGTTCAGGGCTTTGCACTGGTTCTGAGTACCCTGCCTGGTGCTCCGGTATCCAGTTGGCTCCCCGGTTCGGTTCCGGCGGGCCACTACCCTGTCCCGGTCCCTTACGGTTCCACCGGTCGTATTCCCGGTCTCCGGCAGGCGGCCACCACCGTCTGCCTCCTTGCCAATGGTGACTGGGCTCAAAGCCAGCCACCGGAGTAGTCTTTGGCAGGCCTGAGCACAGGTCTGCTTCTCGACTCAACCTCCCTCCTTCACTGTCAAAACTCCTCTGCACTTCAACTTGAATTTGACTACCTAGGTTCCCGCCTCCAGGCCTGTGAACTCCTCGGTGGGCAGAGTCAACCGCCTGGCTCCGCCCCCCTGGTGTGAACATCAAACCTGGAGGGTGGTGACAAGGGTTTTGGTTTGGCTAGTGTGACCTAACTAGAAGGGGGGTGTAGTGTTGTTATGTGCCTACCTGGGATGACCTGGATAGTCCAGGGCGTCACACTAATTACACTCTGACTCTGCTGATTACACTCGGCTCTGACTCTGCTGATTACACTCGGCTCTGACTTTGCTGATTACACTCTGCTCCGGCTCTGCTGATGACACTCGGCTCCGGCTCTGCTGATGACACTAGACTCCGGCTCTGCTGATGACACTCGGCTCTGCTGATGACACTCGGCTCTGCTGATGACACTCGGCTCCAGCTCTGCTGATGACACTCAGCTCCAGCTCTGCTGATGACACTCGGCTCAGTCTCTGCTGATGACACTCGGCTCAGTCTCTGCTGATGACACTCAGCTCCGGCTCTGCTGATGACACTCGGCTCTGGCTCTGCTGATAGCACTCGGCTCCGGCTCTGCTGATGACACTCGGCTCGGCTCTGCTGATGGCACTCGGCTAAGGCTCTGCTGCCATTATTTTCCTCAGTCTGTTTAGAGCTGAATAAAATCTCGCTGATCAGACCTGCAATATTGACTTGATTTTCTCATTGCTTTCATCCGATTTACACTCTAATTTAACCGAGCCCTAAGACTGTTGAAAAAGTGGATCCCATACAGAACATTTTTATAGCATTCGTTTCTTTACCGATTCACTGCAACTCTTTAAATGGTCTTGTATATTATTATATCACTGTTGGTCTTTGTGTAGAGATTTTTTGTCAGTAACAACGCAGTCATCTGCTGAGGGTCCCCTATACCCATAATTAGGGTGCGGCACTGTAGTTGTAACCAGGGTTACTGGTTAGGGGCCCATTCAGATGTTTTGTCACCCCCTGAGCTGAACCCCTAGCTACGCCTCTGGATGGAGGGATAGGAGAGCGCACACTGTACTCATCGAGGCTCCATGTCATGGCTGTATACTCCTTCGAGGTCACGCATTAACTTCTGGAGCCGATAACTGAATCTGCACTGCTTTTCCCACCCACTGGCACCCGTGATTGGTTACAGTCAGACGTGCCCCCCTGAGTGACAGCATGTCTGATGTTTCCACTCACAGAGACTTTATGCATCTAGATCGTGCAGTAAAAATAAATAAATAAATAAATAAAACAATTGGTGTAGGGTCCCCATATTATGATACCAGCACAGATAAACCATATGGCTACAGGCTGCAGCCCCCAGCTGTGCGCTTATCTTGGCTGTGTATCAAAATAAGAGAAACCACATGTGGCTTTTTTTAACAATTTAAATAAATATATTTAAAAAACAGTGTGTGGTCCCCCCCAATTTTGATACCCAGCCATTATGAAGCCAAACAGCTGGGGCTGGTATTCTCAGACTGGGGAGGCCTATGGTTATTAGGCTGCCCCGAGCCTAAAAATAACCTGTAGTTGATCGAGATTGTCGCATCCATTAGATGCGACAAGCTGTGCGCTTTTGTATTTTAAAAATAAAATACAAAGAAACACTCTTTCACCACTTTATTAACTCCAAAACACTCTTGCAAGTCCAAAGTAATCCACATGATTTTCCACGGCGATTCAGATCTGCTACATATCTGAAGTCACAGAGCGCAATCATGGTATTATGATACTGACCTGCAGACAGCGCCTGTGATTGGTTGCAGATAGACCTTGTCACATAGGCTGGGTGCGTCTGACTGCAACTAATCACAGATGCCAGGACGGCCAGGGGTGGGGAAAGAAGTGCATATGGATGAGTAATGATGAGCGGCCCAGGAAGTGAAGGAGAGGCCGCGATAGCAGCATACAGCCACGACGGATGCTCGGTAAGTATGAAGCAGTCGCTTTATTCTAATTTTCTTTATTTTTCCTTTATTATTTTTACATTTTTTCGAGTGCTGAATCCAGATCACACACCTGGAATCTGGGGCCAAGGTTCGGCACCTGAGTATCTTTTAAACCGCGCGGATCCAGACTTTTACAGTCCAGGTCCGCTCCTCTCTAATCCCAATGTCAAAAGTTAAAGTGAATCTGTTAGCAGGATTTTGCTATGTGAGCTGAGGACAGCATGCTGTAAGAGTTAAAAAACAAAAAGCACCTGTGCTTCTCTTATTAGTGTGTGTGTGCGATTGTTTGCATAAACTAAAGAATTTATTACTCTTTGATTTCCATTATAGGACTAGAAACTAATGTTCACTGTAGTACAAGATGCCCCCTGCTGTGATTGACATATCACAGTCAATACACAATCTCTATTGAGAGCATGGTGTGGGTGGTGAATCTAAATTCTTTGATTGCTTTAGAACAGCTGCACCCAGTAATCTATGTGATACACCATTGGATTCAGCATCTTCTTGCGTAGATTATGCTGCTGTCAGATGAAGTAGCAATAACCTGCAGATAGATTCCCTTTAACTAAGAACTATCCCTTTATAATAGCAGACAAAGCATGTGCCCCAGAAAGTAATAGTGTCCCCCTTGATTATGTTTTTTTCTTGCAGTACACTAAAAATGCAATAAAAACAATGTTAAAACATGTTGTTCAAAGTATTGTGCACCTGCCTGACACCTAGCCCTCAAACTCCATCAGCACGCCAAGCTAAACACCTTCTTTCTCCCCTAGCCAGAATACCCATATAGTGACATTATGAACTTCCCCTTAATTCCTCAGTAATAAACCCTCATTGGCATATAAAATAGTCCCTATGACCCCAAATATCTGGCACCATTCAGAAAACTCTGTTTTGAACACATGAAGTGTGAGCATCCCCTGATACACTCTCAACAAGGTGCATATACTGTATATTGTATTGATAGATCGTGCAGCTGCAAGGGATTCCTGAAAAAAAAGAAGCCCAGACCAAAACAGTCTCATCTAATTTGCTACACAAAATAACTTGTGCAGATCTGTACCTTTCCAGAGAATTTCAACTATTAGCAAGCAAAATGTGTAAAATTTCTACAGATGCTTTTTCTAAAGCTGCACATTGTAACATTATGATTGGGCTCTATGGCGTGCTCAGAGTGAAGAGACTCAAAGACTTAACTACAGAAGCTGCAGGAGTTGCAGTCGCACTCAATCCATGGGGTTTATAGGGCCCAAAAGGCCCATTTGACCAATATTTTAAAAACAATGCTATTAAAGACCAGTGATAGTAAAGCCAGCTTTACACCTTACAATTAGGTGTGCGATCTCGTATGCGATGTGACACGCCCAGGTCGCATATGCGATTGAATGAGATTGCACGTAGGTCGTTCATTTGCTGTCACACGTGCGTAAGTAGTCTATGTTAAATTGATCAATTTTGTGTGCGATCCTTTAGATCATGTGTTCTGTGACGTATGCATTGGGCACTTTTTTTTTTTTTATTTATTGACTTGCCAAGCGTGTGTAATGTGTAGGGATGCGTTTTTACTATGTCATCTGCCATTCAGCTCTGCTACATGGCCGCTGAAAGCAGACACAGACAGCCATGTAGCAGAGCTGAATGGCAGATGACAGCAGACACAGACAGAGCCGCACTGTCAGAATGAACTCGGGTGAACTTCCCCCGACTTCATTGTCATGGTGCGGCTCTGTCTGTGTCGCGCCCTGATTAGCGGTCACCAGTGAAGGGCTCACCGGTGACCGCTAAACTCCTGAGTAACTGAATTGAGCAGCCCTCTCTCATATACTCATCGATCCCCGGCTCTGCACGGCATTCACACTGCTCCGGCGGCTTTTACTATTTTGAAAAAGCCGGCCGCCCATTAAACAATCTCGTATTCCCTGCTTTCCCCGCCCACCGGCGCCTATGATTGGTTGAGGTGAGACACGCCCCCCACGCTGAGTGACAGGTGTCACACTGCACCCAATCACAGCAGCCGGTGGGCGTGTCTATACTGTGCAGTGAAATAAATAATTAAATAATTAAAAAAAACAGCGTGCGGTCCCCCTCAATTTTAAAACCAGCCAGATAAAGCCATACGGCTGAAGGCTGGTATTCTCAGGATGGGGAGCTCCACGTTATGGGGAGCCCCCCAGCCTAACAATATCAGCCAACAGCCGCCCAGAATTGCCGCATACATTATATGCGACAGTTCTGGGACTGTACCCGGCTCTTCCCGATTTGCCCTGGTGCGTTGGCAAATCGGGGTAATAAGGAGTTAATGGCAGCCCATAGCTGCCAATAAGTCCTAGATTAATCATGTCAGGCGTCTATGAGACACCTTCCATGATTAATCTGTAAATTACAGTAAATAAACACACACACCTGAACAATCCTTTATTAGAAATAAAAAACACAAGCATATACCCTGGTTAACCACTTTAATCAGCCCCAAAAAGCCCTCTATGTCCGGCGTAATCCAGGATGCTCCAGCGTCGCATCCAGCTCTGCTGCATGGAGGTGACCGGAGCAGCAGAAGACACCGCCGCTCCTGTCACCTCCACACAGCAACTGAAGACAGCCGCGCGATCAGCTGAGCTGTCACTGAGGTTACCCGCTGTCACTGGATCCAGTGTTGGCCGCGGGTAACCTCAGTGACAGCTCAGCTGATCGCGCTACTCACCTCAGTTGCTGCGTGGAGGTGAGAGGAGCGGCGGTGAGTAGCGCGATCAGCTGAGCGGTCACTGAGGTTACCCGCGGCCACCGCTGCACCCACCGCTGGATCCAGTGACAGCGGGTAACCTCAGTGACAGCTCAGCCGATCGCGCGGCTGTCTTCATTAGCTGTGTGGAGGTGACCGGAGCGGCTGTGTCTGCTGCAGCTCCGGTCACCTCCATGCAGCACAGCTGGTAGCGACGCTGGAGCATCCTGGATTCCGACGGACATGGAGGGCTTTTTTGGGCTGATTAAAGTGGTTAACCAGGGTATATGTTTGTGTTTTTTATTTCTAATAAAGGATTTTTTCGGGTGTGTGTGTTTATTTACTGTAATTTACAGATTAATCATGGAAGGTGTCTCATAGACGCCTGACATGATTAATCTAGGACTTATTGGCAGCTATGGGCTGCCATTAACTCCTTATTACCCCAATTTGCCAACGCACCAGGGCAAATCGGGAAGAGCCGGGTACAGTCCCAGAACTGTCGCATCTAATGTATGCGCAATTCTGGGCGGCTGCTGGCTGATATTGTTAGGCTGGGGGGCTCCCCATAACGTGGAGCTCCCCATCCTGAGAATACCAGCCTTCAGCCGTATGGCTTTATCTGGCTGGTTTTAAAATTGGGGGGGACCGCACGCCGTTTTTTTAAATTATTTAATTATTTATTTCACTGCAGAGTATAGACACGCCCACCGGCTGCTGTGATTGGGTGCAGTGTGACACCTGTCACTCAGCGTGGGGGGCATGTCTCACTGCAACCAATCATAGGCGCCGGTGGGCGGGGTAAGCAGGGAATACGAGATTGTTTAATGGACGGCCGGCTTTTTCAAAATAGTAAAAGCCGCCGGAGCAGTGTGAATGCCGTGCAGCGCCGGAGATCGGGGATCGGTGAGTATGAGAGAGGGGGTAAGAGGGATAGACTGACATGGACAGAGAGAGAGGGACAGAGATAGTGATCGACTGACAGAGATTAGTGCATGACAGACATTGTGAGGCGCTTCAGAACGCAGCTTTTCAGCTGCGCTCTGAAGCGGAAGCTGCGGTGCAGAGCGCACACCTGCGCACATAGCCTCAGACATCACAATCGTATGAGGGATGTCACACGTTTCAATTGACTAGGTTCATACAACAAAACGTCCAATGTATGAGGAATAAACGACGTGTATGCGATCACCGTATTTTCGTTCAATTTTGATCGCACGTAGGTGTCACACGCAAATACGTCACGAACGATGCCGGATGTGCGTCACTTACAACTTGACCCCGACGACAGATTGAAAGATTTATTGAAGCGTGTAAAGCAGGTTTTGGGGCCCTGTTGAGATCTTACCTTGGCCCCTATAAGCTTTAAATTATTCCAGTGATGACAAGTGATTTATCTTCATGATTGTTCTTTATTATTATTTTTTATAGTGAATTTGTCAGCAGGTTTTTGCTATACAATATGAAGACAGCAGGTGACAGGAGCCAAAAAACAGATTTCAGCTATGTGTCATTTATTCAGCTGTGTGCTGGTGTTTATTTACAGTGAAGTAAACTTTGCTTGTCCTTATCACTAGAACATTATCATTGCTGGGCTAGCTGCCTCATGACAATTTGCCCAACCACACCCCCTCCTTTGATAAACAGCTCATTGTCAATAGACAAGGGACACAGAGAGCTGTGGTGTGGGTGGAGTTAGCTTTCTGCCTTCTGCTTCATGCTACATCTAAGAACTCTGATTGTGTTACAATTCTTGTACCAAGTAAACTACGTGATATATCGTCGGGATCAGGGTCTCTGTCTCTACATTATGCTACACTTAAGGGTGCTTTACACGCTGCGATATCGCTAATGATATATCGTCGGGGGTCACGTCGTTAGTGACGCACACCCGGCACCGTTAGCAACATTGCAGCGTGTGACACCAATGAGCGACGATCAACGAGCGCAAAAACGTGAAAAATCGTTGCTCGTTGACACGTCATTCATTTCCTTAGTATCGTTGCTGCTGCAGGTACGATGCTGTTCATCATTCCTGTGGCAGCACACATCGCTATGTGTGACACCGCAGGAACGACGAACATCTCCTTACCTGCGTCCTTACCTGCTTATCTCCGCCCCTCCTCTGCTATTGGACGGCTGCCGTGTGATGTCGCTGTGACGCCGCACGAACCGCCCCCTTAGAAAGGAGGCGTATCGCCAGCCAGAGCGACGTTGAAAGGGAAGGTAAATCTGTGTGATGGGTGTTAGCGATGTTGTGCGCCAGGGGCAGCGATTTGCCCATGTCGCACAACCGACGGGGGTGGGTACGCTCGCTAGCGATATCAGTACCGATATCGCAGCGTGTAAAGTACCCTTTAGATGAGGTAGCAAAGCCTGGTGACAGATTACCTTTAATAGATTCTGGGTAAAAAGCATTCAATGCATTCCTTGTCCAAATGCAGACTAAATTGTCTTTCAACCATCAAGTTTCCATTTCCTTTGAGAAGATGCCAACCTTCTTATACTTCCACGGACAGTTTTCATTTGCAGTCACCAGGATTTTCACATTGATACAAAAATATTTGCTGGAAGGGTGCAGTCACACGGCCGTATAACTCGGATAAGGATCGCATCGCAATGCTCGGACTGACTGTCTGTTCTCTTGACCCAAGCGTGAAGCATGTGTTTTTATGCATCTGTCATACAAGGGTAAGGAGAGCCGATGGTCAGTCCAAGCATTTTGATGTGATCCTTATCCAAGTTATACGGCTGTTTGACTGCAACCTAAAGTTGAGAGTGATTGAATAGAGCTCTCTGGAACGGTGTAGTTGTTAAATGTCACATAATTCTCACTTTCTCAACAGCAAGAAGCTGTTTATTTTCAATAACAGCAAAACAAAGGTAATTTGATCCTAAAAACTATTTAGAATTGAATATTTTTAATCAATGGCTAATAAATTGTTTGTGAATAGCCATTTGATTTTTGGACGATAGTATCTCCATTCTATTCCAACCACCCAACTTATACTATAACTTATACTTGCTGTTGAGTTCCACGTGATACACTGCACATCTATTGTATAGTAAGTTATCAGATAATCTTTAACCATTCATTGGCACTATAGGTGAGAAGATCATTTAAACTTCGAATTCACCGGCTATGACAGATTTTCCAAATAGTTCGATTTGCGGCTAATAAATGTGTGTGATTTTTACTGAAAAGTTTATAATTGCTGGTAAGAGACACGTGTAGAAGATGAGAGTGTAAACTGTATTTGTCATGATGAAAGACCGGTATTCTCCACTTCAGGGTTTCCCAAACCCGGCCTGGTCATGTCAGGGGTTAACTCCCGTCAGCCTCATTCTGGTTTCAGGAGACACTATATCTGGTCGCTGCATTGCATTCCTGTGCTGGTTATAATTTTGCTCTGAAGCCTGTGACTGGCTCTCGTGAGATTTCCTGTTTGATCTGACTCCTTGTTACCATGTCCTGACCTGTACCCTCCCTCGTTCGTCCGTCTGTCCCAGTCCCTGACTTCCCACTCCTGTCAGTTGTTTACCCATCCTGGTTCATCTTCCTTCCCATGTTTGTATCTCCTCACCCTCCGGTCTTGTCTTCTGTTCCTTGTGCCTTTTGTGTTTCCCTCTGCATACCTGATCTCCCAGCATCCAACTTCGGTTCTGTTTTGTTACCTGATTTTGATATTCCCCTTGCAGTGACTTGACTTTCCTGGCTAGACCCTGACTGCTTGACTACTCTCTTGCCCCCCTGGTAGTTCACCTGTGAACTGCCTGCTGAAGTTACTCTGCTGTACTTCAGCCTCCTTTCTGTTACAGTGTTACTTTGACTCTCCTTCGCTACTCTGCTACCACCTAGTGGGGAATACGCTGTACTATGTCTTACCAGCCCTTTGTACAGCGTGACAGTATTGACTATAAGAGCTTACACTCTACACGAGATACAGAAAGAGAGGACCCAGCTGACTATTGGAGCTTACACTCTACAGGAGAGAGGACTCTGCAGAACGTGGAGATGGAAAACAACTCTGCCGTGCAAACTGTGCTCCACTTGGAGCCACGGATCTGTCATGACCCAGGTACTGACCACCACTGTACAAGGTGTGGTAATCTGCTAGATGTCATAGATGAAGGGCATTATAGGGAGGCCCACAGGGACAAACAAAAAAACATTAGCCTGCTTTTTGATGCTTCAGCTTCAGCAATGTTAGAAATGGTGCTACGCAAGTATTTTTTCTACGAACCTCCAATCGAATCTCAAAGTGTTTGAATTTGCATGAACTGAAGAACTTTAGGAAATTTGACTTGAACTTGTGCGGACTGATCTGCTCCTATCTAATTAATTCCATTAGGAAATAAAATTGTGCCGCAGAAATACCTTGAATAAATGGGGCAAAATAGCAAAGAAACCTATATTTTCCTGTCCATACAAAGGTTGTTATATCTTTTAAAATCTTTAATGCAAGCTTCAGCGTTGTCCATATTGATTTCCAAGCCTTTATTAATAATAAATGCTGTTTGTGATTATTGCACAATAAATGATGCTATGAAATGTTTCTATGTTGAATTGACACAACTTCTAAAGTACCAGCGATGGAAAGATAGATTGGTAAATTAATAAGTAGACAGTTTATATACAGCATTGAAGCTACCACTGTATCTTGAATTATATTAAACAACTTCCAACATTTGAGTCCTATTATAGGAAAATGGGGTCTGCTCCCATCCCATATATAGAAACACTCCCTGAGCAAAACAGAAACTGTAGGGGTCACTGGAAGGTGTATTACATATTTCGTTTGGTTATAATATAAATTATAACAATGAAATGAGCTGGTGTCATGGCAGAGGAGAGAGGTTATACCACCAGTATAGGCAACACACAGGAAGGGGCAAGGAATTCGTTATAGCTAGGCAAAGGGGACAGTGGTTGTTACGGTTGCTGCGAGCACTGGAGACTATGTCCAGATTTCTTGCTACTGCACATGTGCGAGCGCTGGAGACTAAGTCCAGATTTCTTGCTACTGCACATGTGCGAGCGCTGGAGACTAAGTCCAGATTTCTTGCTACTGCACATGTGCGAGCGCCGGAGACTAAGTCCAATCTTGGAGCCATTGCACATGTGCGGGTGACATCATCGCTGACACGAGGTCACATGTCTCTGACACCTTCTATGCCGATTGGTCGCTGGTCATGTGCTTGTGACGTCTTGCTCGGTGATAGGCCAGCATGACGTCACTCCTGTCGTTCCGGCAGCGGATTGGCTCTGGTGTCCTCCATCTTGGATGAGGCACAGAGTCTATATAAGACCCTGACACATGCCGCATGGTGCTCAGTCCTCTTGGTTCATGCATAAGAGTAGACGCTCTGTGCGCGTTCCTCTAGGCATTCCTCTGTCTATGCTAGGTGAGCGCTACCGGCAGGGTAGCGTTCTTATACCTTACAGCTTCGGCTGCTGTCCGTATCCTTACCTCTTAGTGGAGCGGACATAGGCAGGTGCCTGAGGCACATGGTCTGGCTGGGCCTTGTGATTCTACTCGTAGGTGGACGTTGCCGCTAGGGTAACGTTCCTTATACTGCGTCTGGCAGTTGTTCGTATCCTCGCACACTAGGGGAGCGAACAGAGGTAGGAGCTTTGTGCGGCTTACGCTGCTGTTCGTCTCTTTTGCACCACTAGAAGAGCGGACCTAGGCAGGTGCCATATCTAGTGGTTCGTGTCCTCGCACACTAGTGGAGCGAACGCAGGTAGGAGCTTTGTGCGGCTTACGCTGCTGTTCGTCTCTTTTGCACCACTAGAAGAGCGGACCTAGGTAGGTGCCATTTCGCACACATTGCCTTTGTCTCTGTGATTATTAACAGAGATCATTCCACACACCCTCCAAGCAAGGGAGGAATTGCTTTACTTACTTATTATATCCTTCTGTGAGTTAACAGAGGTATTGCACTCTGCCATAGTCTGCAGCAAAGTCTTTGCACGGTGGACCCTGACTGTCTGATACTCCTTTCGGTTATTATCAGACAGCCCCCCGTAACAGTGGTGACCCCTAACAACAACCTAGAGCTGGTCCTTGGGGTTGCTCACCACCCTAGATAGGTACCTCACATATGAGCCGAGCCAGATACCTGACCATAGGTATCCCTATTGCTAGGCCCTAAATGAGGAACGGGTGTGATGAGCTCTTCGACAACCCCACTAAATGCTAAAGGAAGACCGAAAGGAAAAATACAGGGAAACATGACTGAAATCACCAGAGCCCTGGTAGATAGCATAAGACAAACGCTTTTCTGAGCATCGGCAACCATAGAAGACTCAGAAGCACCAGAAGACGACTGCTCCATAGCTCAGCAAGGAACAAACTATAAACTGCACCCAAACCACCCTAGGGTGAGGTTAATAAAGGAGTCAGAAGCTGCCAACTGAGAGGAAAAACTGACTGTTCCCAGGGTCCTATAGTCCGCAGCTGCAAAGACAGGGAACTGTCAAATAACAACAGATGCTGACAATCTCTATGATCTTCTAGCACTCGCTGCCACTGGATTGTCAGCTGGCCGTTACACCTCCGTGACAGCTCGAAAATATATTGGTACAAGTGCAATGTGTATATGCACATTCACACTATGGCCATTAACAAACATAAAGTTATGATTGTTAATGTGCACAGTGTGACCTACGCATTACACTTATACCAACATGTTTTCCACCTCATTTCATTGGATTTGTTTTAGGTTTTTTTTTCAGTCTTTTTACTTCATACATACAGGAACATGGCTCCCCCTTTTAGGGCTGATCATTTAGTATAAAACACTATCCATTGCCAGGTCACTGCACAGTCAGTCCTTGGTTCTTCTCTCTCCCTGTCTATTTTCATGCCTGCTTGCATTTAGAGAGGTTAACTACAAGAGTTAGGGTCCATCATGATTGGGGTTCACCTTGTTGCAGTGTTTCACGTGTTTTTTATTCAAAATAGTGTCAACTATGTACCCTATGTTATTTACATGCACTATTAGTATTTATTTATTTACTTACTGTAGGGTATGCACTGTTTCTGTCCTAGGTTCTGACTGTTAGTGGCCACAGTCTGAATGTGTACCTACGCATTACACTTATACCAACATGTTTTCTAGTTCATTTCTTTAGTCTTGTTCTAGTTTTAGTTTTTTGTATTTTGTACATACAACAACGTGGCTCTCCCTTTTTGGCCTGTGCATTTGGTATAAAACGCTATCCATGGGCAGGTGTTTGAATAGTCAAGCCAGGTACCTGCTCTATCAGCGTCTATTTTGAGGCTTCTTGGGATGTAGAGAGGTGAGCTACAACAGTTAGGGTCCATCCTGATTGCGTACAACTTGTCGCGGTGGGATGGCTTTCATGTTTTTTGGATCAAAATAGGGTCCACTAAGTACACTCATTTATTATATGTACTATTACTATTTATTTATTTATTTATTTTACTTACTGCAGATTGTTTGCTCATTTTATTGTTATCCTAGTTATTTTTGTTTATTAATACAAATTAAGTACAAATTAATACAAATTAAGGGACACTTGGACTCAGCGATCATGCTTCCCTTGAATTTGGGTTGCAAGAGGGGGAACCCCTGCGAAGACACAGACTTCAGGGCTCGACTTTAGCAGAGCGGACTTCAAGGGCCTAAAGGCAAAGATTGATAGAATTCCATGGCACCCAATTCTTAGGCAGAAAACTACACACAAAGGATGGGAAATCTTCTGTAAGGAAATCCTTAATGCACAAGAACTAACAATACCTAAAAGTTAGAAAAATGGGAAAGTCCTAAAGAAACCAGGATGGATGACCCAAAAATGACATCACCTGCTTAAAAAGGAAAAAGAAACATACCTCAAGTGGAAGATGGGGGTTATACCTAGGGAAGAATACATGGCAGTTTGCAAACTCTGCAAGACAAGCGTCAAAGGAGCTAAGGCCGAACACGAATTGAGACTTGAAAAGAGGCCAAGAATAAGGTAAAAGGATTTTGGGGGTATGATAAAAGCAAAAGGAAAGTGAAGGAGACCTTAGGAGTCCTGCAGAATCAAAAAGGTGAAAGTCAACAAGGTGGAACAGCAGATGGAGATACTAAATTCATATTTCGTATCTGTCTTCTCCCAAAAAACTAATGCAAGTATTAACAATAATCATGATAAAATGGTAGTCAGAAAGAGTCCAAGGTAACAATAAGCAAAGAATTGATATTAGAACACTTAGCCAACTTAAAGGAAACCAAGTCCTCAGGTCCAGATGATTTACACCCTAGAGTCCTGAAAGAGATAGCTGAGGAAATAATAGTACCACTTGCAATAATCTTCAATAAGTCATGAGAAACAGGAGAGGTCCCCCTAGATTGGAAAAGAGCAAATGTGGTTTCTATCTACAAAAAGGGGAAAAAGGGGGATCCCGTGAATTACAGGCCAATAAACCTGACCTCTATTGCAGGAAAAAATCTTCGAACAAATTGTCAAAGAACATTTACTTAGGTACCTGGATGGGAAGGCATTAATCAACCAAAGCCAGCATGGCTTTATGACCAATAAATCTTGTCAGACCAACCTGATTTCCTTCTATAACAAAGTCACTGAATGGTTAGACCAGCGAATGCTGTGGATATAGTATACCTTGACTTCAGTAAGGCATTCGATAAAGTATCACATGACATCCTCATTGAAAAAATGATCAAGTATGGAATTGACAAAAAATTTGTTAGATGGATTCACAACTGGCTTAATGATCGGGCGCAATGAGTTATACTAAATGGATACACATCAACCTGGAGGAAAGTCAAAAGCAGGGTGCTGCAAGGCTCTGTCCTGGGGCCAGTGCTGTTTAATATCTTTATAAATGATCTGCATAACAGAATTATTGGGAAACTCATAAAATTTGCAGATGATACTAAGATAGGAGGAGCAGCCAACACTAGAGAGGAAAGAGAGTGTATTCAAAATGATCTAGACACACTCTAACAATGGGCCAAGGAGAACAGAATGGTTTTTAAGAGAGACAAATGCAAAGTCCTACATCTGGGTAAAAGAAATGTAAAAAGCATATATAGTATGGGAGGAATAGAACTAGGTGATAGCACCGGAGAAAAGGACTTGGGCATAATTGTGGATCACGGATTTTCTCCCTTCCGGGGGCGAAGTTGGGGTGGGTACAGCTTGTTGGCGCCAAGACGCTACCCAGCCCACGAAGGGCAGTCTCCTCCTGACTTCTGCTCTGCACATGGTGACCGTTGTTTTCACTGATCGCCACTGTGTCTATTGTCAGAAGTCCAGTCTCTTAGCGCGCACCATTTTTCAACACTCGGCAGAGCACGGGGGTGGGGCTTATTTTCGCGCTCTTTTTCAACTGCTCTCTGTATGACGCAGTTTAATTTCTGTTGTAAATTAATGGCGACTTCAGTTTCCACACAGTAAAACAGTCTATTAAAGACAGTTCTGAGGCACACAGTACCCGGTGGTACCGGGCACGATGATTCTGTTTGTGATGCCAAAAGTGTCTCGCCCGCCCCAGGGCCTTAGATGACTCGGTGTCGGGCCGGATTAGTCCGGGGTAGTTAGCAGTGGTGAGGCCCGACTCCATGACCCTGGCGGAGTCAATCAATGTGGCGGTATTGGGGACGATGGTAATAAAGTTTGTATAAGATTCATGACGCACCTGTGGATTGCAGCTTTGGAGCCGCGGCTGCTGGATGGGACCTCCAGGTCTGGTGTTATGGCAGCTGAGGTGTTTCTTGCTCCCCACAGGTGGACTGGGTACCCCGTGGAAACAGTTTGTAAAGTCTATGGGGGATGTTAATGGGTTGCAGGACAAAGCAGACGACACAGGGCTTTGCAGTTAAGATGTTTTTACTCACATTTGGTTCCAATACTACAGCTGACCGTTTACCCCGTGGTGTGCCAGGATTCACTGTTCAGGGCCTCCGCCGATGTCGAATAGTTCAAGGGTCAGTACTGGTGCACTCCTCAATGTGCCTTCCCTGGCCGTCTCATTAGCGCCGACCTTCACTAGACTGTCCTGCGCCTCCGCCACTGAGCCTGCCGAAAGGGTGGCGGACCTCAGTCTTTTTATTGCTCCCCCTTGCAGGTGATGGTTGGCAGGTTGTGGCCTCAGGGGCCTGAAGCAATCTCCCAAGCCTTTGGATTACTAAAGGGAAATATTTTCCTCCTTTAGCCTGGGGACCGTCCCCGTTGTTGCGACCAGATTCCTCCACCCCGGTGTTCTTGGTGGAACAAGTCCCCAGAGGCCACCCACACATCCGTGGCACTCTGGAACCCCTTCAATCAGTGTCATCTGGACCTAACAAGACCCCAGGATCTTCATTTAAAACCTCCTTTTGACTAGACTCCTCACTGACTAGATATTCCTTTCAACTGTCACTTCTCTAACAGACTGCCCAGTTCAAACTTGAACTAACTGGTTTTTCTAACTAACCCACTGACTCCTCCTACACTCCACCCTGCCAGGCTCCACCCCTCCAAGACAGTGAATGGGACTTAAGGTACCATAACCAGGTATACTGGTCGCTACTCCCAGCATTAATGGGGTACCTGCCTTAAACCCTGACCCAGTGTGTGTCCTAACAATTGGTGTGTGCAGGTTTTGTCTGTGAACCAGTAGATGACCCCCTTCTTACTCAGGATGGGATACCACAGCTCTGGCTGAAGTGCAGTACCTCTGTGGCGACAAAAGCCTCAGGGGCGCCACAGAGGCTTAATAGTGGTCTACGAATATCTGAAAGGTAGTCACCCTATTCTCATTAGCACAAGGAAGTACAAGAAGCAATGGGATGAAACTAAATGGAAGGAGATTCAGATTAGATATTAGGAAAAACTTTCTGACAGTGAGGGCAGTCAGGGAGTGGAACAGGCTATCACAGCAGGTGGTGAGCTCTTCCTTAATGGAAATCTTCAAGCGGAAACTGGATAAACATATAGCTGGGATGATTTAGGAAAGCCTGGACCTGATGGCCCTTAAGGTCCCTTCCAACTCTAAAATTCTATGATTCTATGAAATATTTTCTACTTTACCATCCAAGCCTGATTTCAGATTTCTGTGGATTTCTATTAAAATATCACCAGCATGTTAAAAAGGCCACACACAATGAATTTTCCTCACCACAGCTTGTAAGCGCCCATCTTTTTGTTGCAGTGCATGGTGGTGAATGTATTTTTCCACTATAACACAATATAAGACAATGCTTGTGTCAATACTACATATGCTACATATATTTTCCACAGTAGATGTTAGCCTAAAAGGAGCCTGCATTCAGGTTTCACCTGAAGTCTATAATGTAGTAGGTGCTTTTACTTGTTCATACAAGGACCAGTAATATGCATCTGGACAATGGATATAGAAAACTGCATCTGATTTGTAAAAGCTACAACCTATAATATATGGCTGAAAGTGACAGAATAGGTGTTATGTTTATAATCAACTATTCATGCAACATCAACAACTTTACATGCAGAACACATAGGAATGGAAATACCATACTAGCTACAGACAAAATATTTTCTATCAAACCTATAAACAATTTCAATAATGGCTCTTCTGCTGCTAACTTGAATAATCACAAAAAACCCATAGCAATTAAATACTGATGTACTGCCGGTTGATAGAATCACAAACATCCCCACTCTCCCAGAAACATCCCCACTCTCAACTGGGGACTGCTTTCCATCTGCTAATGACTTGGAGGAGTTAATTCAAACATGGCAATTTCATCATCACTTTTTCAAGCATAGGCAATTCATATTCATTAGGTTGACACAATCATTTCAAGTTAACACAGAAAGCAATTATTACTAAATATGATGGTTATCTGATGAGCCAAAAAATAGGTACAGCTCTGGGTATGACAAGTTGTAACTAAAGCCCATGTAATAAAAAGAATGTGAGCTGTATATGAAAGGATTAGTGCGTGTTCAATTACTATATATTGGATCGAACGGCAATGAATAGATTTCCAGTCAAATTTCCTTACAAGGTTTGTGATTTAATTTGTGAGACCCAGCCAAAAATGCCTTGCGACATGTGGAACACTGAAGACTGAGAGTAGTCTAATGATGTAAGGGTAAACTAGGTGGGTTTGCCCATATCTATCCTATCACAAGGACTAGCATAGCTTAACAAGTAAGACTATTAGGATGGGGACACTCGAGCGTATGGCATCCAATGCAAGAGCATCGGATGCAATATGCTAATGACCCTCAGCTCCTGCTCTGCTGCGAGCGTGAGCTGAGTGTCATTATACTGTGATCCAATCATGCAATCGGATCAGTGCTGCGAAGGAGAGGGAGGTTTAATCACTCCATCTCCTCCACTGTCAGCTGATGCGATTGCGATAATTGCACTGCACTCCGGTATCATCCGAGTGCAGTGCAATGTTTCACTCACATCCGTAGACTTGTATGGGTGCGAGTGAATATGAAACGGATTACACCCGCAGCATGCTGCGATTGTTTTCTCAATCTGCAATCTGATTAAGGCTGAGAAAAAAAAATCACAGATGGGAACGGCACCATAAAGTAACATGGATCCGAGTGTACTGCGATTTTTTTTATTGCATTCTACTTAGCCCATTTTACTCATCGTGTGCCCTAGCCCTACAGTGATAAAAAATGGGTCCAGGCAAGCAGCACCATTTTATGCTTTTATAGCACAGAGATAGAGGTCAGAATGCATAGCTTATTCATCTAGGGACAGATAAAGACCCAAATTGGATTGAGTTCTACTACTAAACTAGTGATGAAGCACAGGACTGCTAGTCAGTCTGTGAATAACAATCCAGAGGTTCAAGTGTGTGTGATAGGAAGTTGCTGGACCTGCATAGTCAGTGTGACTGTGAATTAATTGATCTCTAATTAAAAATGAGTAGAGATGAGCGGACCTGTGGTAGTTTGGGTTCTGGGGGTCCAGCAGAAATTTTGATAAAATTCTGTTCTGGACTAGAGATGAGTGAACTTGTTCGATAAAGGTTTGCCAATTTCAAATTCGGTACAAGCCTTGGCCAGTTCGAATACTTTACTATTACTGTGGCTACTATAGTGGTGCTGTATGATGAGCGGGGGCACGTGTTTGATGAGGGGAGGGGGTGGGGAGAAGTCAGAGAAGCTGCAGACTTTTTTTTTTTCTTAACTTTATGTGTGGATTTTCCAGCAGTCAGTCATGGCACAGAAAACATCCACAATGTTCAGACACAAGGGCTTATGTCATTGGCTGCCTAAGTCACATGTTCCTCTGCATATAAAATGCAGACATGCGGAATCGGTGCCATTTTATGATAGCTGCCTCCACTGCTACTGAACAGTTAGCTTAGCTAGGAGTTTAATCATAGGTAGTTGAGATAGTTATGACATTGGGCGATAGTGTACAATAGGGAAGTGTAGTGTGCTACAAATCGGCATTGCATTATCTAGTGATAGCTAATTGTGTGCTCCAGCTCCAAATTATGATTTGTGCATTTAAATAGGGCCACATCTGGGTTCCAGCTCCAAATTGCGATTTGTCCATTTAAATAGGGCTACATCTGTATTCCAAATCCAAATTGCTAGCTCTGCATCTAAATATTGCAAAAATCTGTGCTGCAGGTGAAAATTGTCATGTAATCACTTAAATAGTGAATGTTAATTTCATGATAGGTGACTGACAGGTGTGGGATTAGGGTTGTGAAACAGCTGCTTAAAAGAGGAAAAGGGAGGGTATATCAAACATTAGTGCGAAATTGCAAGGTTGTAGTGGAAGGGGGAATAAGTGTGGTGTTCGAGGTGTACATGGGGTAGGTGCTAAAGTTTCTGCAAGCTCCAGTGAACAAATACCGGCTTGTCCTAGCCAAAGACAACTTACAACTTCTGTTATCGGACGGGCTGCTCTAACCCCTTTCTTTGGCAGGTGCACAGCTGTGTGACTTGTAGATGAGGGTGAGAAAGAGCAAGTGCTACAGTGAATGGCAAATGCTGCATCAACTGACCTCTCCTCATCTTCCTTTACCTCAATTTCACACACAATACAGTCCTTAGAGGTGGCACCCCATTTACCCTTGTTTCTCCCTACGTCACAACTCTCCAACTGCCCAAGTAACTGTGGGGAACCACAGATGAGTGAGTCTGCAGAGATTTTCCCATATTCTATTACATGGGCATCAGACGTCTGCTCCAAAGATTCCCAGACTGAAGAAGAGGAAAGCATCTGCACCGATGCACAAAATCTTTGTCAGTTGGTTCCAGGGTCAGACAAAGTAAGATCTAAAAAGAGAGAGGGGAGCCAGTATGATCTGAAAATGGCATGCGTCATATAAAAGTGCAAATTCACAGATTTATTCCAACTGTACTATTATATGAATTGAGATTTTTAGCAAATAATTGATCAATTCTTTGAGCCACCCCTGCCAACGTCACGGCAAATCTCAATAGGGGGTCCTATACTATATTATGTATTTCATGTGCCATGCGGCCTCCTAGATAAAGTTAAAAGCAGAACCATAATGGAGCACACATACCTGTAACCTGTATATATAACCGCTTCTATGTTGCAAAAGAGGCAATTGTGGATAGAGGTCAGCCCAGGTCCTAGCAAGTGAAGCAAGCTCTACACATACCAGGACTATATCAGAACTGACCCTCCCAGTGCCAGACAGCAACCATTAATAAAAGCGGACCAGATCCAAGTACGGTGCTTAATTAGCAATGCCTGTGGAAAGGGTGAGGCAACTGAATGTGTACAGCTACCAACAGGAGGAATATATTGCAAACCAAGGTCAGGCGTGTATAGCATGGTGGTGACCAGCCACCAGACATTTGTAGCATAACTACAACCAAACAGAGAGAGAGGGGAGCCAGCACGATCTGAAAATGGCATGCGTCATATAAAAAGTGCAAATTCACAGATTTATTCCAACTGTACTATAATATGAATTGAGATTTTTTTAGCAAATAATTGATCAATTCTTTGAGCCACCCCTGCCAACGTCACGGCAAATCTCAATAGGGGGTCCTACACTATATTATGTATTTCATGTGCCATGCGGCCTCCTAGATAAAGTTAAAAGCAGAACCATAATGGAGCATACATACCTGTAACCTGTATATATAACCGCTTCTATGTTGCAAAAGAGGCAATTGTGGATAGAGGCCAGCCCAGGTCCTAGCATGTGGCGCAAGCTCTACACATACCAGGACTATATCAGAACTGACCCTCCCAGTGCCAAACAGCACCCATTAATAAAGGCGGACTAGATCCAAGTATGGTGCTTAATTAGCAATGCCTGTGGAAAGGGTGAGGCAACTGAATGTGAACAGCTACCTACAGGAGGAATATATTGCAAACCAAGGTCAGGCGTGCATAGCATGGTGGTGACCAGCCACCAGACATTTGTAGCATAACTACAACCAAACAGAGAGAGAGGGGAGCCAGCACAATCTGAAAATGGCATGCGTCATATAAAAAGTGCAAATTCACAGATTTATTCCAACTGTACTATAATATGAATTGAGATTTTTAGCAAATAATTGATCAATTCTTTGCGCCACCCCTGCCAACGTCACGGCAAATCTCAATAGGGGGTCCTACACTATATTACGTATTTCATGTGCCATGCGGCCTCCTAGATAAAGTTAAAAGCACAACCATAATGGAGCACACATACCTGTAACCTGTATTTATAACCGCTTCTATGTTGCAAAAGAGGCAACTGGGATTTAATTAACTACGGGTCCATAAAATAATTTGTTGGTCGACTGTACTGGGTAGCAGTCCTAAGTAGCTACCTGTAGAACTCCCTCCCCCCTTTTTTCATACATTATCAGAGGGGCGTGTGTGTACAAATATTCCGACTGGGAATTTTTTCTATCACCAACAATCATACCTAACATTTACTAGTGTACTGACTATGCACCTAGTGTGACTGAACCACTCTGACTTCAGCACTATTTATACCCCTTTGGGCTATGGGTCAATTATCGGCACACAGTCAGGTATAGGGTTTCTTAGGGATAGCCAACGCTGAGCGGGGACGCCCAAAACCTTATGGTGTATTAACCTCCGCGGCCAGGAAGGAGAAAGACTAGGGATTTATAGCCTGGCCCTTACTTTAACATCTCATGTCTATCCCTGGAACCATCAAGTAAAATCACCTTTGGCTATCCCTCACCCTCCTAGATTAATATCCCTTTCAGAGTGCATCTAGCTTTGCACGACCGGGTGTGTGCTCACTGACTGATATAGCTATATATGATAAGATATGGCTTGATTTAACCATTTTAATGTTTATAAATAAAAATTGATTTTAGAGAAATTAGTTTTTCGGTCTATTAGCAGTATTTTTCTCTATTTAGTTCATAAAAATTGGTGTTCAGTTTCCCAATAGCCATTACTTTTATTCACCTGTGCTACATCAGCATGTCGCAGACAACGTCAAGGGTACCTTGAAATACTCAGTGTCTGACAGGGTGCGTTTCATCACTGACACCTGGACGAGGAAGCATGGCCAGGGGTCTTATATAGACAAAGAATCCGCCACTTAATAGTGTGATTAACAAAATAGATCCCTTTAATTTGGTTCAAAATATGAAGTGTACAATATCATGACATTTCAGTCTAATTGACTTACCTCATATATACACTAAATAGTAAAAAGAGATAACAAAGAAAACAAAGTATCATAACCATAGCAATGATCCACAGACTATCAAATGTTATGAAAAAAATGCACCAAAAACATAAATCAATACTATGACAAATAATACATTTGTCCCCGTGTAAAGCAAACAAAAACACAATACGAAATATATACAGATCAGTGGACAGCCAAGTTCAATATGCGGTAAATGCTGGCAATTGATAAGCTCAAAATATACTTTGATGGCATGAACTGAAATAAAGGTCAGAGTTGCTGCAGGGCTGAAAGTCCACAATCAAACATTGCAATAATGAAAATTCCTATTCGCGGACAACCATGTGTTATTTGAGGTGTACAAGGAGTCTTATATAAAAAAGGGTGGGCAGGTAACGGTGAAACTAGTGACTTCACAATAAGATATATCTCTAAATAACTTGAGGTTCGGTGTTCGGTGTTAATACCGAACACAGACTTTACCAAACAAAGCAGAGTTCGAGTTTGGAGATTGGGTGCTTTACGTATGCTGTGCTTGGGTATGCTTGCACTGGAGGTTACAACAGCATGATCAGATGTAGTGCGTATAGAGGTGTACCCCTACGAAGGACTTTGTTGCTCTGTTTCTTTAAGGGTACTTTGATGCTCTGTATCTTTATGGAAACAAGTGTCCCCCTGTTGTGTGAATTGGAATAGCCCACACCACCCCTTCTGTGTGCTGTATGTTGGTCCAGCCCAGAAAGTGTGGCAAGAGGGAGAGAAACTCCTGAGACTGTGTGAGAAGGAGCTGAGAGAGGAAGTCGGCACCCGACTGGTTAGCACAATTGAGGGAAGAGCCCAGCTGTCCAGAGGAGCTGAAGGAAGAGCTCAGCTGTCCAGAGGAGCTGAGGGAAAAGCCCTGCTGCCCAGAAAGCCGAAGGAGAAGGTAATTCACCACTCATCCTGAGGGAACTGTGCACCAATGCACAGCAGAGTTGGGAGAGGACCACTCCTGTGAACGGCTCTGTGAATGTGCACCTGGGTGCAGCGGTTAGGGATAGTATAGGCCTCAGTAGGAAGAATGCAGTGTCCTCACAGTCCCCTCTAGGGGAGACCAGTCAGGCTAGTGGACAACAGAGCAGAGTTGTTTACTGTACTCTATCGTTTGTTGTTTTGTATATATATATATATATATATATATATATATTATATATGTAATACTTATTTAGAGATCCGGCTCACCCATGCCTGACTTCACCGTGCTTCAGTTTTGGATATCGGCCCTGCCCCGGCCGCACAGCAATAAATGAATGAGGTAATCCAGCTGAGTGTTCACGGGGATTTATTCAGTGCAGTACAGACAATGCACAGAGACGTTAACATGTTTCTGGCTTGATAGTTATGATTAAGGGCGTCAAGCCAGAAACGCGTTAACGTCTCTGTGCATTGTCTGTACTGCACTGAAAAAAATCCCTGTGAACACTCAGCTGGATTACCTCATTCATATATATAATATATAAAGCTGAGTGTATGTGTGTGTGTATGTGTGTGTGTATGTCCGCTAAAGGAATCCGCACTGTTGCATTTACAATCACGAAATTTTGCACAGATGCCTCATGTGACTCAGGGAACTATGTTTTGACGGGAAAATTTAACCCTGCACTTTACAGTTACTCTCCAAAATCCTGCCTCCATTAAAGTGAATGGAGGTGGGAGCTACAGGCTATTAATAGCAACTGTCAGTGGTTGCTATAGGAACAACATAAACTGTTAGTATAAGAAGCTTATGTGTGAGGTAATATGATGTCGATGGGGAGACGCATAGAGAGAGACATAAAGAGACAGACAGAGACAGACATGGAAAGAGAAAGACAGAGACAGACAGGCAAAGAGACAGACCTGGAAAGAGACAGCCCGGGAAAGAGACAGCCCAGCAAAGAGACAGCCGGGCAAAGAGACAGTCGGGCAAAGAGACAGACCTGGAAAGAGACAGATGGTGAAAGAGACAGCCCTGGAAAGACACAGCCCTGGAAAGAGACAGCCCCGGCAAAGAGACAGCCCAGGCAAAGAGACAGCCTGGGCAAAGAGACAAACCAGGAAAGAGACAGACCTGGAAAGAGACAGACGGTGAAACAGACGGGGAAAGAGACAGACGGGGAAAGAGACAGCCGGGCAAAGAGACAGCTGGGCAAAGAGACAGCCTGGGCAAAGAGACAGCCCTGGAAAGAGACAGCCCTGGAAAGAGACAGCCCTGGAAACACACAGGCAAAGAGACAGTCAGACAAAGAGGGACCTGGAAAGAGACAGACCTGGGAAGAGACAGATCTGGAAAGAGACAGACCTGAAAAGAGACAGATGGGCAAAGAGACGGGCAAAGAGACAGCCCGGGCAAAGAGACAGCCCGGGCAAAGAGACAGTCCTGGAAAGAGACAACCCTGGAAAGAGACAGCCCTGGAAAGAGGCAGACAGGCAAAGAGACAGATGGGCAAAGAGACAGATGGGCAAAGAGAGACCTGGAAAGAGACAGACTTGGAAAGAGACAGACCTGGAAAGGGACAGACGGGCAAAGAGGCAAAGAGATGGGCAAAGAGACAGATAGGCAAAGAGACAGACGGGCAAAGAGACAGATGGGCAAAGAGACAAATGGGCAAAGAGACAGCCTGGGCAAAGAGACAGCCCTGGAAAGAGACAGCCCGGTCAAAGAGACAGACGGGGCAAAGAGACAGATGGGGCAAAGAGACAGATGGGCAAAGAGACAGACCTGGAAAGAGACAGACCTAGAAGGAGACAGACCTGGAAAGAGACAGACCGGGAAAGAGACAAACCAGGAAAGAGACAGACACAGACATATGGGGAAAGAGACAAACACAGACATAGAGAGAGACAGACACAGAGATTGCGAGAGACAGACAGACAAAGAGATGGAGACAGATAGACTGATACAAATACAGACAGAGAGATAGAAACAGACAGACAGAGACATAGACACAGACAGACAAGGAAAGAGACAGACAGACAGCGACACACAGACAGAAACTGGGAGAGAGACAGAGAAACAGTTACTATCCTGGGCAACGCCCCGGGTACTACAGCTAGTATATATATATATATATATATATATATATAAAATGTTGTTATGGTTGTGGTGATCTGAAGTCCCCTCAGCTAGGGAGTTCATTTGTGTACAGTAGGTTGTTTCCCGTCTTTAACCCTCTATCTCAACTGCCTGGCAGCTTGCATTTGTAACCCCCTTTTGAAGAAATATTTCCACTGGTTTATCTGTCGACTCGTCTGATTCCATGACTTGCTTTGCACT